>NW_012150285.1:4667529-4674346 GCF_000956105.1 Propithecus coquereli
TCCCTTGCCCATTTTTAAATTTGATTATTTGATTTTTTTTTTTTTTTTTTTTGCTATTGATTTCCTAACATTTTTTGTGTATTAACTCCTTATCAGATGTATAGCCCCATGGAGAAGAATGAAACTAGACCCTTAACCTCTCACCATACAGAAAAATCAACTCAAAAAGGATTAAAGAATTAAATGTAAGACATAAAACTATGCAACTACTATAGAAAAAACATAGGGGAAATGCTTCATGACAGTGGTCTGGGCAAGGAATTTTTGGATAAGACCCCAAAAGCATATGCAACGCAAGCAAATATAGACAAATGGGATTATTATTTTTTTAAATTAAAGAATCATATTTACTTAGAAGCATTCAGAATGTCAACAAAACAGCTACAATCTTTTTGTGCAATTATAGTGGTATTCAGTTAACAGAACAATTATTTTGTGTAAGCTGCATCAGAGACAACTGAAGATGAAAAACTGCTATCTGCATATGTAACTGATTAGTGCTGTGCACCAACAAGAACCTGCTTTAAATTTCCATGCCAGTTTACAACCCCATATTGTACCAGGCAAGTTTAGTGGTAATTGAAAATGCTACCAGGACAGGGCTAGCTAAAGACACATTTGGTAGTGTGTTAACTATACAAAAAAAGACACTGTACAGTTTAAAAACAAATCTCAGGGTGTGGTGGCACATGCCTATAGTCCTAGTTACTGGGGATGCTGAGGTGGGAGGATCACTCGAGCCCAGCCCCAAGGAGTTTGAGGCTGCAGTGAGTTAGGGTTGTGCCACAACACTCTAGCCTGGTGACAGAGAAGAGACCCTGTCTCTAAAAAAAAAAAAAAAAGCAAAAACAAACTCTCACACTGCTTAAAATTTCAATTTTTTTCTTTAGAAGGAGTGTGAGTTGGTATAGGGGGGGTTAAATGCTTTATAGACAAGGAAAAAACCTGCTAGAACCAACTTTTTTTTTCCCCCGAGACAGAGTCTCACTCTGTCGCCCAGGCTGGAGTGCAGTGGTGTCAGCCTAGCTCACAGCAACCTCAAACCCCTGGACTCAAGGGATCCTCCTGCCTCAGCCTCCCGAGCAGCTGGAACAACAGGCCTGCGCCACCATGCCCGGCTAATTTTTACTATTTTTAGTAGAGACAGGGGTCTCGCTCTTACTCAGGCTGGTCTCGATCTCCTGACCTCAAATGATCCTCTAGCCTTGGCCTCCCAGAGTGCTAGGATTACAGGCGTGAGCCACTGCGCCCAGCCTAGAACCTACTTAATTTGTCATCATCATCTTTTTTTATTCCTCCTCCTCATTCTCTTCATCTTCCTTCTTTTTCTTCCTTTTTTCAGCGTTGACAACTCCTTTCTGTTGCATCAGGTTTTCCTTATGCCACTTCTCTCCCGGTGTCTTTGCAGCATCACCAGTGGATAGGCCGGTATGTTTTTCCTTTTATTTTTGAGCAATGCTCAGAACAAACAAGAAAAAGGCCAAAGAATGTCTCTTGGGTGCATTCGGGTCCTTGAACTTCTTGTTTGTTTTCCCTTTCGGAGGGATATAAAGGTTTTCCCTTCTTTCATAGCAGTCTTTGTCCGCTTTTGCCACGTCTTCAGATTTTCCTTTCTCTTTAGCAGACATGATCTTCCTCTTCTCTGAGCGCTTCTTAGAAAACTCGGAGAAGTTGATGAAGCATCTGGTACTGCTTCTTGTGTTCCTCCAGACAAGTTTGCACAAAGAAGTCTATGATGCCATTTTGCCTCTTGGTTTTTTAGGATCTCCTCTGCCAGTGTTTACTTATTTTTCCTCAGCCAGGCAGAGTCGCCCAGTGCCCCCACTGTCTCTGGAGCTCAGTGTACTGCTGACACGTGGGCTGTATCAAACTAAAGCACTTCTGCACAGCAAAGGAAAGTCAACAGAGTGAAGAGACAGCCTACAGAACGGGAGAAAATATCTGCAAACTATACATCTAACAAAGGGTTAATATTTTTATTCTTTTTGAATTCATAATTTATAATAAGTCTTTTCCTTTCCTTTTTATTTTATCTAACTTTTCCTAGACCTTGGGTTATAATACTTAATTCTTGCTACATGGCCTTCTGTACATCCATAATTTTAAGAGTTTCTCTTAGGGGCTCCCCAGCTTCTTTCCCCACCCTTCACCCCTGCGTCAACTAGAAATCCATCTCGGTTCCTATTCTCTTGGCCTGTTGTGTCCACACTTGCTTATTTCATCTGTTTTGGTATCTAACTACCCTCTCTGTATAGATGTCTTGTGACTTCCTTATCTTTCTCCCTGTCTCCTCCTTCATACTGATCTTCATAGTCACTGGGAAAGGTGTGGTCCTGTGGCCTGGCAGCGTGGATTGGCCTTTAACCCGCTGTTTCCCAGCCCACAATTCCTCTCCCACTAGCCTGAAATCATACAGCTTACTTGTTACTCTTCATACTTTTCTGTCCTCCATCCCTGTGAATACACGTCTAACCAATAATCCGATGTCTGAGCTCCTATAACCTGCTGAAAAGTAGCTGCATATTCCCTCACTCATCTCCATATGTTCAAAGGTACTTCTTAAGTAATTGTATTACTTCCCTGGAAGGGGGGAAATAAATCATCCAAGGATAAGTATTTCAGTCTGAAATATTAGATAGCTGTAGTGAAAAATTTATGTAGGTAAAGGATTAAAGCGCATAGTGACTGATGTCCTGGTAATGCACAAAAGTAAAGGCTGAACACTCGGAAGGTTAGAATTTCTGTTTCCTGTGATGAGAGAGACCATAGGATGAGCAGATTTGGCAGGGCTGGGGTAGGGTAGAGATAGGAAGTAGATTTGGATATGATAAGTTTTAGGTACTTATTAGACTACCAAGAAGATTTGGTTGTTATTTGTCAATAGTCCTTTTTAAACTAGAAGAATCTCCCTCCGTTTTTTCATTTTTTTGTGACATTGACTTTTTTGAAGAGTTCAGGTCTGTTGTCTAATAGAATGTCTCACGTTCTGGATTTGTTTGATTGTTTCCTAATAATTGCTTGAGGTGAAACATGCTTTTGGCAAGAATACAAATGTAAGTGACATTGTGTATGTTTTACTATATCACATTAGGGGCATATCTTGTCACTTGTCTTATTAGTTGTTAAGTTTGATCACTTAGTTAAACCCACAACTGCCAGATCTCTCCGTTGTAAAGGTATATTTTCCTATTTAAAATTTAGAAAATAATCTGTGGGGAAATGTGTTCGGATTCCCAATAACTTTTTTTTCTTTTGAGATAGGGTTTCACTCTTCTGCCTAAGCTAGAGTGACTGTGGCATCATCATAACTCAACTGCAGCCTTAAACTCATGGGCTCAAGTGATTCTCCTGCCTTAGCCTCCTGAGTAGGTGGGACTATAGGCGTGTGCCACCATGCCCGGCTAATTTCATTTTTATATTTTGTAGAGGTGGGGTCTCACTATGTTGCTCAGGCTGGTCTTGAATTCCTGGCCTCAATTGATCCTCCCACCTCGGCCTTCCAAAGTGCTAGGATTATAGGTGTGAGCCACTGTGCCTGGCTAGGACTCCCAATAATTTTTAACATATGTTTTTATTCTCTTTACCCGCTCAATACCATAAACTTGAAAAACAGTTCTGTCATCTTAACAATTTTACAAAAGTTGTTTCTCATATAATCAGAAGTTTAGAAAGATATTTCTGTCAGAATAAAGAAAATAAGGGACAGAATGAAGTTGAAACAATGTGGAAATGAATTAGGAGAGGGCAGTGTAACACAGACCACAGTGGCTTTTACTGATTGTGTTTGCACGTGTTTGGAGGATGGAGCTGCCCACAGTCGTGATGTATCAAACTATCAAACTGTCCTGTGTTCCGTATAGCTGTTATAAAAATGTTTTGCTTCCAAAAATGTAAGCAACATTATATTCTTCGCCTTCTTTAAGCAATCCTGGTTAGAGTTAATGAACTTTTTTTTTATAGGTTTAAATGTAGTGCTGGATATTTAGATCTTCTTCTAAGTTTTTATTTTTATTTTTTTGATGAAATATTACCGTATTAAACTTTTTAGTCAAGTAGTTTGTTTAGAAAGTAAAGTTTAGCTACTGAAATTTTATCAGTAACTTATTTACCATTTGGGCTTATGGGCTCTACATCACAGAGAAGAATGTTGTCCTCAGGGGGAAGATTGCTGCTGTACCTGCCATGTAGAGTAACGTGCTCGGTATTTGTGTGCTGAAGAAAGTTGGTATGTTGTCCTGCAACTTTGGGGCTTACACATTTTTGGTATATCTCAGTTTGCTTTAGTGTCCTTGAGTGTCGGGTTGAGTGTATTGGTTTCCTAGGGGTGCTGTAACAAAGTGCCACAAACTGGGTGGCTTAAGCAGCAGAAATTTATTCTCTCACAGGTCTGGAGGCTAGAAGTCCAAAATCAGTGTTGGCAGAGCTGTGCTCCCTCTGAGTCTCCAGGGGAGAATCCTTCCTCGCCTCTTCCAGCTTCTGGTTGCCGGCAGTCCTTGGTGTTCCTTGGCTTGTAGCTGCTTCACTCTAATTTCTGCCTCTGTCTTTACACTGTCTTCTTCCTCTGTAAGTCTCCTTTGTGTCTCTAAATCTCCCTGTCCTTATGGAGACACTAGTCTGGGGCCCAAAATCAAATATGACCTTGTCTTACCTTGATTACATCTACAGAGACCCTCTTTCCAAGTAAGGTCACATTCACAGGTCCTGGGGTTAGGACTTGATCATGTGTTTTTGTGGAACACATATATCCGACAGAAGCTGGGGCTGTTCAAGTTGTAGCGATGTCAAGATGCTGTGATCATTTTGAACCTGTAGTACTGTGTTTTGTAAGGTACTAAAATATTTTGGAATTGATATAGAAATAAAAGTGAATACTAGATTACTCAAACCAGTTTTCTTTCTTTCCTTTCTTTATTCCTTCCTTTCCTTTCTGCCCTTCTTCTCTTTCTTCCGTTCCTTTCCCTTCCCTTCTCTTCCCCTTCCCTTCCCCTACTTTCCCCTTTTGCAAAGGGTCTCACTCTGTTGCCCAGGCTAGAGTGCAGTGGCATCAGCCTAGCTCACAGCAACCTCAAACTCCTGGGCTCAAGTGATCCTCCTGCCTCAGCCTCCCAAATATCTGGGACTACAGGTGTGACCCACCACGTCTGGCTAATTTTTCTATTTTTTGTGGAGAGGTGGTCTCACTCTTGCTCAGTCTGATCTCGAACTCCTGGCCTCAAAGCAATCCTCCTGTTTCGGCCTCCCAAAGTGCTAGGATTACATGCATGAGCCACCATACCTGGCCTAGCTCTATTTCTAATAGACTTTGAATTGGGGAGCAGGGTGGATTTTTTAACACGTACAAATAAAAAGATTGGTTATTTGTTGGCATTTGTGAGATTCAACCTAAAAGGGATTGCGGCCCTGCTGAGTAGAGGTAAGAGGGAAATGAAGTAAACTAGCAGTTTTTCTTTGTCTGTGTTTGGATTTTGCTCAATTATAATATTGGCCTTTTTATCATTTATATTAAGTATTATTAAACTTATACAATTGAGTAATTTTAGCTTTTTTTTAAAGTTCACTAATGCCTTTGATCTTTTTGGAAACTAAAGAGTAAAATACTAATACATGGTAACTGAAGTTCAGCTCAAAAAGGGCCCTAGATAGTACATGTAGAGAACCCAGCTGAGTGCCGGGTACAGGTGCCTTGTTAGCCCTAGTGAACCGTTCTCGGAGATGGAGGTTTGAGGTAGTCATGAAAGGAAGGAAAGTTCTTCCCAACTCGTATTTTAGTAGTTTTATGTCTGACTGGTTACCGTATTTACTGTTCCAGTCACTGGTTTTAGTTTTGTTCATAAATGACTGAAAAATTTAGGTTATAATTAGAATGAAAGCGTTTTTAATGTAGGACAGTACATATGGTATTAGATGCATGTTTACTTTCCGGGGTTTGAGATTTGAAGTAATATTCTTTAAATGGCCTTTAAATTTTACATTTGTGAGTAAATATAAAATCCAGATTACATTAACTTTTTTCTTCATTCTCTTCTTCCATTTAAATAAAATAGCTGTGTTAATGCAACAAGCCACAAAGCCGTAATGCGGCGTACCGTCCTCTGTGAGAGGTGAACGTTGCTGAGTAAAAATGGCTGACAGAAGCGGAAGGGTCATTCCAGGACAAGTGTACATCGAAGTAGAATATGATTATGAGTACGAAGCAAAGGACAGAAAGATTGTCATAAAACAAGGGGAGCGGTACATCTTGGTGAAAAAGACAAATGATGATTGGTGGCAAGTCAAGCCAGATGAGAATTCCAAAGCGTTCTACGTGCCAGCCCAGTATGTGAAGGAGGTAACCCGCAAAGCCCTGATGCCGCCTGCTAAGCCCTCAGCTGGACTGCCCAATAATCCTGTGAAAGTGGTACAGAGTCTGCATCTTCAGAGATCAACAGAAAATGTGAACAAATTGCCTGAGCTTTCAAGCTTTGGAAAGCCATCGTCGTCTGTTCAAGGAACAGGTCTTATTCGAGATGCAAATCAGAATTTTGGACCCAGTTATAATCCGGGTCAGACTCTCAACCTAAGCCTGGACCTGACCCATAATAACGGAAAATTTAACAATGACTCACATTCTCCTAAAGTTTCCAGCCAGAATAGGACACGCTTGTTTGGTCATTTTCCCGGCCCAGAGTTCTTGGACATAGAGAAAACTAGCTTCTCCCAGGAACAGTCTTGTGATTCCGCAGGAGAAGGCTCGGAAAGGATTCATCAGGATTCGGAATCTGGAGACGAACTGAGCAGCAGCTCCACAGAACAGATAAGGGTAAGATTAAAACTAGGA
>NW_012150285.1:4691091-4692346 GCF_000956105.1 Propithecus coquereli
GGTACATTTTTGGGCTCTTTCCTCTGTTCCATTGATCTGTGTGTCATTCTTTTGCTAATACCATGCTGTCTGGATTAATGTAGCTTTACAATAAGTGTGGAAATTAGGTAGTATATGTCGTCCTACTTTGTTTTACTTCAGTATTGTGTTGGCAGTTCTAGGTCTTTTGCCTTTCCATATAAAGTTTAAATTCAGTTTGTTCAAATCTACCAAATAGTTTGTTGGGATTTTGATTGGAATTGGATTGAATCTATAGATCAAATTGGGAAGAATTGACATCCTAACACTGTTGAGTCTTCTGGTCCATGGTGAAAGACGGTGTATTGTGTAGACTGCTTTTGATTTTTTTGTTAGAGCTCTACAGTTTTCTGTGCCCTTTAGGTGTCACCACACTGTCCCTCTATATTCCCCAGCCCCAAGCAACTATTAATCTACTCTCTGTCTCTACAAATTTTCCTTTTCTGGACCTTTTATTTCAGTGGAATCACAGTATACATGGTTTTCTGTGACTGACTTTTTTCACTTAGCCTAATGTTTTCAAGATTCATCCATGTTGTAGCATGTGTTAGTGCTCTATTCCTTTTCATGGTGGAATAATATTCTATTATCCATCTGTCAGTTTTTGAACATTTTGGTTGTTTCCCCCTTTTGGCTAGTATGAATAATCCTGCTATAAACATTTGTGTACAAATTTTTGTGTGGACATATGTTTTTATTTCTCTTGGGTAGATACCTAGAAGTGGGTAAATTTACACAGGGTAAATTTATGTTTAACTGTTTGAGGAACTGCCAGACTGTTTTCCAAAGTGGCTATACCATTTTACATTCCCATCAGCAGTGCATGAGGGTTCCAGTTTCTCCACATCCTCATCAGTGCTTGCTACCATCTGACTTTTTGATTATAGTTATCCTAGTGGGGTGAAGTATCTGACTGTGGCTGGGATTTGCATTTGCCTCACGATAATAATGTTGAGTATCTTGTGGATGTTCGTTGGCTATTTGTGTACGTTCCTTGGAGAAATGTTTATTCAAGTCTTTGACCCATTTTTAAGTTAGGTTATTTGTCTTTTTATTATTGAGTTATAAGAGTTCTTTATATAAGTCCATTATCACATATATGATTTGCAAATATTTTCTTTTATCTCCCATTCAGTTGTCTTTTCGTTTTTTTTGATAATGCTCCTCTCCCCTTTTTCTTTTTCTTTTTCTTTTTTTTTTTGAGACAGAGTCTCACTCTGTTGCCCAGGCTAGAGTG
>NW_012150285.1:4692396-4698497 GCF_000956105.1 Propithecus coquereli
GGTTACTTTATGGTTTTCATAATTCTTGTAGGACTAGACATACTTTAAATGTGGAAAAGTTTTTTTTCTCTCCATAGATTATGCATAAGGCAGAATAGTGATGATATTTCTTCTAATAGAAAAAGTTATACTGTTTTCTAGTTGTACTCATTTTGACTTGTTTCCAAGAAGTCTTTAGAATATATTATAATGTGGAAAGATGTCACTGGGATATTATTTGCTAACTTTTGTTCTTTTAAACTTGTTTATTAACCTTGAATAACAAACAAAAATACAGCTCACAGATCTTTACCTTCATTCATATATATTTGTCTCTTAAGTGCCTAAGTGTCCACACTTGATTGCATTGAATATTAGCCTGGAAAAAATTTTGTGTCCCTATGGTTTAATTTTTTTTTTAACCTAACTTTCTTTAGAGATTAGGTGTTTGCCAGTATATTTCTCAAGTGAAGTCATTTAAAAGCACATGTGTGAAATTGAAACTGGAATGTAGTTGAAAAGTCTAATTAATACATTTTTGTCCTGAACTTGTAGGATTATTCATCAGGTTAAATCTGTGTATTATTTTGAAGCTGCTCTTCGGTGTGGTCTGATTGTCATGGAAGTACATTCTTTCTGTAGGTTGTAATTTTTCTTGTAACATTTTAGAATGGAAATAGGAAAAAGGGAAGATTCTCTAGAAAAACTTCTGGTGTTTGAGACTGAGGCAGTTACACAAAGTAGCAGCATCAGCTTATCACTGTGTGTCTGTAGGCTGTTCTTCAGTCTTTATATGATACTCCGACGTAGGATATACAGTGAGTGTTTCCTGGGATTGTGCTGTGCATGGCTCCTTAGGGAACTAGTGGGCCTTGGAAAGATGTATGTTTTCTATTCCATCCAGCCATCACCAGTATTTCACACTTCAGGTTACATTTTGTATTTATGTACACAAGTGATCCTGTGTTCTCTTCATTATGGTCATCTTAAATTAAGTTTGCTACACTGGAGGTTGATGGCGCCTGTCCTCTCCTGGGGCCTCAGCACTGTTTAGAAATCCTATTAGATTTCTCCAGCCAGCCCTCTCTCCAGCTGACTCTCCATGGCAACTGTTTCAGATCTTTTGCATTTTCTTCAGTTCTCTGATTCGCTTCTTTCCCCTGCTCTTGTAAGATAACCTTGCTTTCTACTTTATAGCAAAAATTAAAGCCATGGATGGACGCTTTGGGGAGCATGTACCGCATAGTGGTCAATAGTGCTGGCTTTAGATTTGAATCTGGTTCCCTATCACTTGCCAACTGCGTGATAATTGGGGAAGATTACTTAATCCCCATATGTTTCAGTTTCTGCATCTTAAAAGGGGGGCCGCAGGTTGTTGAGGCATGTATTAAATGCATTAGGTATCTGTTGCTGCTGAATTACCCCCGAATTTAGTGGCTTAAGCCAGTGAACACTTATTATCTCTCAGGTTCTGTGGGTCAGTAAATCAGAAGCAGCTTCGTTGGGTGGTTCTGAAGGCTTGAGGTCTCGCATGAGGTCACAGTCCTGTGAGGGCTGGGGCTGGAGAAGCTGCTTCTGAAGACGGCCCACTCACATGGTGTCAGCTGGGCCTCTTCGTGGCTGCCTGAGTGTTGTGGCTCGCTTTCCCCAGGCAGAGCAATGGAAGAGAAAACACGGTAGAAGCTGCACTGTCTTTTTTGTCCTAACCTTGGGAGTCACACTGTCATATCCTACTGACTCTGCATCTCAGCCCGCTTCTGTGTGGGCGGAGACTACACAGGCTGTGAATATCAGGGTTTGAGGGTCTTTGAGGCCACCTTGGGGGCTGGCTATCACAATACATATTCCATAAAATGTAGCTGCCAGTATTATTGTTATTTCTGTTATTATTAGTTCCACCATCAGATCTGTAAGTACATCTGTGTCAGCAGTCACCTTTTCCTCCCGTACAGTACAGGTGTTGTCCCGCATTTTATACTTTGGCCACATTTCGTGAACCTTGTGCTAAAGATTGTAGTATTGTGCTCAGATGGCTTTGGATTTGATGCCACGTCTTTTCCATCAGCATCTAAATTTGCTTATGTTTTTCCCATCTTAGTAAAGCTCTTCCTCAGCCCTGCCTTCCCCTGTGAGTATCAGTTTATTGCCCTTTTCCTTTATTGGCATCTTCTGGAAGAGTTGTGTGTATTTGCCTCTCTGCATTTCCTCACTTCCCACCCACTCTGTAACCTTTTCTGGTGTGACTTCTGGCTTCACTGTGCCACCCAAACTGCATCTGCTAAAAGACACTCATGGTTTCATTGTTGATAAACTTACAGGCAATTAAAAAATTTTATATGTAATTAATACCATTATCACAGTCAACAAGATTAATAAACAAATGACAACTTAAAATAATTTTTTACTGAGGCATACCATATAATTGTGTAAACTGTACTAATCATCAGCGTGTGGCTTGATGAGTTTTTACTTATATGCATACTCTGTAGCCAACCGCGAGCCCCTTCCCAGTCAGTATTCACACCTCTAGCTCCTGTGTCCCTGCCAGATTTTAATTTTTCTGACTTTTTTATCACTATTTGATTAGCCTTCTTTAATAAAACTTTTCATTTTGAGGTGATTCTAGATTCATACGCAGTTGTAAGAAATAATATGGAGTGATCTCCTGCACCCTCTATCCAGTTACCTTTAGTGGTAACATCTTGCAAAACTATACTGTAATATCACAATCAGGATTTTGATATTGGTGCAGTCAGTGTTCTGAGCATTTCCATCATCACAAGGATCTCTAATGTTGCCCTTTTATAGCCATACCCACTCTCCTCCCACCCATGCCCTCACCCTGGCCACCACTGGTCTGTTCTCCGTTGCTGTAATTTTGTCACTTCAAGAATATTATATAAATGGAATCATACCTTTGGGGATTGGCTTTTTCATTCAGCATGATTCTCTAGAGATTGATCCAGGTTGCTGTGTGTATCAATAGTTGGTTCTTTTTTTTGCTGAGGGGTATTCTGTGGTATGGATGTATCACAGTTTATTTAACCATTCATCCACTCAAGGACGTCTGTGTTGTTTCCAGTTTTTGGCTATTGCAAACAAAGTTGCTGTAAATGTTTCCATATAGGTTTTTGTGTGAACATAACTTTCCATTCCTTTGGAATAAATGCCGACAAGTATAATGCTGGTCATAAAGTAGTTGCATGTTTAATTGTTTAGGAAATTGCCAAAGTATTTTGCACAGCGTGACCGTACCATTTTATATTTCCACCAGCAATTATGATCCATTTTCTCTGCATCCTCACCAGCATTTGGTGTTATCACTGTATATTTAGCCATCCGCTAGGTGTATAGTGATACATATCTCATTTTGATTTTAATTTGCATTTCCCTAATGGCTAATGATGTTGAACATCTTTTCATGAATTTAATTGCCTTCACTATATCTTCTTCATTGAAATGTTTCATCATGTGTTTTGTCCATTTTCTAAATGGCTGTTGCTTTACTGTTGAGTTTTGAGAGTTTTGAGAGTTTTAAGTTTACATAGTTTACGTATAATCATTTGTCAGATACGTAGTTTGTAAATATTTCCTCCCAGTATGTAGCTTGTGTTTTCATCCTCTTAATAGGGTTTTTTGCAGAGCAAAAGTTTTTTAATTTTGATGAAGTCTAACTTATTTTTTCCTTTATGGATCATGTTTTTTGGTCAAGTCTGAGGACCTGTAGCTATTTTAGGCTTCTCCAGAGAAACAGAACCAACAGGGGGTATGTATGTGTACAGTCATGCACTGCATAACATTTTGGCCACTGACGGACTGCATATGTAATAGTGGTCCCACAGGATTATAATACTGTATTTTTACTGTATTTTTTCTATGTTTAGATATGTTTGTTTATTTATTTATTTTTCCTGAGACGGAGTCTTGCTATGTTGCCCGGGCTCGTGTCGACCTCCTGTGCTCCAGCGATCCTCCTGCCTCAGCCTCCCAAGTAGCTAGCACTATAGGTGCACACTGTACCTGGCTAATTTTTTAAAAAACTTTTTGTAGAAATGGGGTATGGCTATGGTGCCCAGTATTGAGTTTAATTTTTGTGTAAGATGTGAGACTTAGATTAAAATTTTTTTGTTGTCTGTGGATACAAAATCAGTTGTCAAAAATGAATTGAGCATATTTGTGTGGGTCTATTTTTGGGTCTTCCATTCTGTTTTACTCATATCTGCCCTTCTCTAGTACCATGCAGCCTTATTTACTATAGCTATATAGTAAGCCTCAATCACGGAAGCAGATTCCTCCCAGTTTAGTCTTTTTCAAAATCGTTTTAACTATTGTAATAGGCTAAATAATATCCACCAAAGATGTCAGGACCTAATTCCTAGAACCTGTAAATGTTACCATATTTGGAAAAGGGGTTTTTGCCGATGTGATTAAGTTAAGGATCTTGAGACGAGAGGGTTATCCTATGCCCTGCATCACAGATGTCTTTATAAGAGACAGGCAGAGGGCACCACACATGCAGAAGAAGGCGGCTATGTGAAGATGAAACAGAGAGATTTGAAGATGGTGGCCGAAAATAAATGCGATGTGACCACAAGCCAAGGAATGCCAGCAGCCACTGGAAGCTGGAAGAGGCAAAGAAAGAATTCTCCCTTGGAGCCTCTGGTATACCTATATAGAAATGTCAGAATGGTTAACTTGTATCCCCATGGAATACAACTTTCTCAACTATGACATAGTACCTATAGTATTAGAATATAGTAATTTAGTTTTCCAGACTCCACTCATTTTCAAAGTTTGTAGGATTAGCACCTTTTCCCCCAACCTGGTTTAGGGAGGTGGCTTCGTACATTTGTAGTCAAGTTAGGTGGTTTTGTCGTAGTCTGCATTTCATTCTTGGATTCCCACCCCACCTCAGAACTCCTAACATTCAAGAAAAAGTTGTGTACATCGAGGTTCATCTTTGTGTGGTAAAGTTCAGTGCGTCCTGACAAATGCGCAGTGTTGTATGTCACAATTACGACGCCATGCAGAATAGCCTCACTGCCCTCAATCCACTGTGCTTCACCTATTCATCCTCCCTCCCCTCCCTTCCAACCTCTGGCAGCCACTCACCCTTTTACTCTCACTGTAGTTTTGTCTTTTCCAGAGTGTCTTTTAACTGGAATCATACAGTAGGTAGCTTTTTCAGATTGGCTTCTTAGGAGTATGTACTTAAGTTCATCTGTGCCTTCTCATGGCCTGATAGCACATTTGTTTTCATTGCTGAATAATGCTTTGTAGGGATGTACCGCAGTTTGTTTATTCATTCATCTGTTGAGTGATATCTTGATCTCTTCCAGTTTTTGTCAGTTATTAATAAAACTGCTAAAACATTCATCTGCAGGTGTTTTCTGTAGACATAAATTTGAGATCAGTTGGGTAAATCCCTAAGTGTGATTACTGGATAGTGTGGTAAGACTCTGTTTAACTTTGTGTGCAGCTGCCAAACCGTCTTTCAGAGTGGCTTCACTGTGGCTTCAGTTTCCCCATCAGCAGAGAGTGGGAGTTTCTGTTGTGCCACTTGTTTACCAGCATGTGGTGGTGTGTCTTTGGGGGGTTTCACCCGTTCTGATGGATGTATAGGATCTCACTGTTTTAGTTTACATTCCCTGGTAACAAACGATGTTGAACATCTTTTCATAGGCTTATTTACACCATATTTATATCTTCTTTGGTGAGGTGCCTATTCAGATTTTTTGCTGAGTTAAGGGGTTTTTTTTCCTTATTGTTGAGTTTTAACAGTTCCTTGTCTATTTTGGATAAAAATCCTTTGTTGGACAATATATGCTTTACAAATATTTTCTCCCAGTCTGTAGCTTGTCTTTTCATTCTCTTAACAGTGTCTTTTACAGAGCAGTTTTCAATTTTAATAAGTCCAAAGCTTAATTATCTCCCTTATGGATCATGTTTTTACTCTTGTATCTAAAAACTCAATGCCAAACCCTAGGTCACCTAGATTTTCTCTATTTCATTTCTAGAGTTTTTATAGTTTTGCATTTTAAATGTAGGGCTGTGATTCATTTTGAGTTAATTTTTGTGAAAGGTGTAAGGTCTTTGTCTAGGTTCTTTTTTTTTTTTTTTTT
>NW_012150285.1:4700122-4709322 GCF_000956105.1 Propithecus coquereli
ATCACTGATTCTTTCCCCAGCCACCTCCATTCTATTGGTCACACCATCAAAGGCATTTTCTGTTCTGTTATAGTGTTTTAACTTCTGGCATTTCATTTTGATTCTTAAGATTTTTTTATCTCTCTGCTTACATTACTCATTTGTTCTTGTATCTTACCAATATCTACTTTTTTCTTTATGGCCCTTAACATATTAAATAGTAGTTATTTTAAATTCCCTGTCTGATAATTCCAACATCAGTGCCATATCTGAGTTTGATTCTGATGCTTTCTTTGTTTCTTCAGACTGTGTTTTCTCCTTGCCTTTTGACTTGCCTTGTAATTTTTGGTTGAAAGCCAGACACGTTGTATCAAGTAATAGGAACTGAAATAAATAGACCTCTAGTGTGAGGTATTAGGTTAATCTGGCTAGAAACTGGACCATCTTTAATGTTTTCTGTGTTGTAGGTACCAGACGTTTTAAATTCTTCCAGTATCAATGTTTTTGTCTCTCTTGTTTTGGGGTCTAAGAGTACCTTCTTCACAACTGCTGCTCGCAGCTCTTTCCCCGGTAATCCACTGTTAGTGTACTGGAGCCCTGTTGGTGTGGTGGGAAAGTGTGGGGGAAGAGGTAGTGTTCTGTAATCTTGAGATTCAATCTCAGTCTTTTAGTGTGTCTGTGTCATTGAGCTCTGCAATTCACAAGTGTTTCTTGGCTTCCCTTGAGTGAGAGAGAGGCTAGATAGAGGGGGATGGAGTCTGGGAATTGTCCTTTCCCCAGATTGCATAGGGCTCTGGTAAGGTCTTCTACCCTAGGAAGTAAGTCTTTGAAAAGAATCTGGGCTTATTTCACAGTGGTTATTTTTTCCCTCCCCCTGTCAGAGCCATGGGTTTTGGCTCTTTACAGTGAGAAGCTAGTGGTGTTTTGGGAAGTAAAACCCACGAAAGTGTAGAGTCCCTCTCAAGACTGTTGCTCCCCCCTGGCAATTCATTAGAATTACTGTATACATGTTCCTACCAGTTTATAGCTCCAGCAGTTTCTGTTCCAGGTAAGTAGATCTCCTCTGTGACTCTGGATTTGCCTCTCTCTCCAAATTTTGGGGCAGTAATTTGCCATGCCACCTCGGTTCTCTGATGGGTCCAAGAAATGATTGATTTTCAGTCTGTTCAGCCTCCTTTTTGGTAACTCATAGTGTATTTATAAAATAGAAAGCTGTCTATGAAAATATACTTTTCACTGGGAAAAATAAATAAAACAGACAAATGGATCTATGTAAACATTACCTTTGGTAGATTTCAGTGTGGGATAGCCCATAACAAGCACATTTGCCCTGATTCCCCCAGAGCTACTCAACTTCTGAGTTAAGAATTTTAAAAATATTTTTAACTGAGATTTTACTATGTTGACATTTGTTTGTCACAGCACATCATCTTCAGCCAAGCCCTGAGCACTTACAATTCTCTGCCTAGTTGTCGGGAGCTTAGTCAGAAGCATCTGGAACACTGGTGGTGGAACAGTTTGCTGTAATACCTGCAGTAACTGCTGTGGCTGTCCACACAGCAGTTATAGTTGTAAGATGGTGCACACCATTCTCATATTCACCTGGAACTAGTAGCTCTTCACTGAGCTGTATTTCTTCAAGGAAGAATTTCTGAACAGCGTCAGCATCTCTAAGGTCAGGTAACTTGTAAAGTTCAGCTGTCCTTGGCAAGCTTGTATTTCTTTCTTCTTTTCCGAGGACTATTCTTGAAGTTGGGGTCGCTTAGTCTCTCACGGTCGAAGTAAACGCAGTATCTGATGAAAAGGGCCCAGCACGCACTGACTGCGAAGGCGCTGTTCCGGCCCACCATCTTCCTTTCCTTGAACACGGAGTGTGGACGAACCTCAGCTTCTGCCTTGATGGTTCACCACCAAGTATACTTTTAAGTGTATGTTTTTTGTAGATGTTTTTCATCAAGTTGGGAAAGTTTTCTTCTGTTACTGTTTTTCTGAGCATTTTTTTTTTTTCAATCATGAGTAGTTGTTGAATTTTGTCCAGTGTTTTACTGCATCAATTGATAGGATCATGTGAGTTTTCTTTTTTAGCCTATTAATATAGTGGATTATATTGATTGATTTTCAAACTCTAAACTGGCTTTCCTGGAATATACCTCATTTGGTCGTGGTCAAATGAATGATCTCATTTGATTATTCTTTTTATATAGTGTTGAATTTTGTCTGTTAAATTTTGTATCCACGAGATATATTGGTCTGTAATTTTGTTTTTTGTACTTTATCTGCTGTTGATATCAGGATACTAGCTTCATAAAAGAATGAGGAAGCGTTCCCTCCTATTTTGTGTGAGAGAATATGTAGAATTTGTGGTAATTCTTTAAACATTTAGTGTTGTTTTCCAGTGAATCTTTCTGGGCCTGGAGATTTCTTTTTGAGAAGTTTTTAAGTCACAAGTTTGCGTTCTTTAATTGGGCTATCCAAATGATCGTATTTCATATCGCCTCAAGTGATCCTCCCACGTAGACCTCCCAAAGCACTGTGATTACAGGCATGAGTGCCTGGCCAATGATGAGTTTTTGTGATGACCATGAATCTAGAAATATTTAAATTATGTTCTGTATTAGCTTTTTATATTGGCAGATATATTTGTAGAAAGAGTTTCTTCAGTGACAACGATAAACTAATGCATTTCTGGCATTTGAAGCCTAATCTTAAATTAATTTGGAAAATTTTACGTGTGAAACAACTCATCAACCAGCATTTCAGGGTGTTACTATCATAGTATAATGGGTTCACAAAATCAGTTCTTGAATTTGTTATAGACTTAAGCTTTTCTAATTAATTTCTAATTAAAAATCATTTAAATATTTCTTTTTAGTCTTTATTCCTAAATCATGTGGACTGCTAATATAGACATTTATTGTATTTAAAAATATAAATTTTAAGTACATATACATACATATATTTACAAAGTTGGAATCATATTTCACTATAGGGAATATTGAAAAAAATCTATTATAAAATGGAATTTCAGTCAAGAAGAATGCTTGAGGAGTGTGATTTTTTAGACTAATTGGATTTTCTGGCTGATTCAGGATTAGGTGTAACGTCCTTTTTGTTTCAATGTTTGTTAGAGACTTTCCTAAGTCTGTTTCCACATAGATGGTGCTGAATCTAAAACAAGTATACATTGGCTTTGTATAGCAGCAGCTGGATTACTGCTTCATCCAGATCCTTGCCCGCTGCCCATAGATCTTTCTGTTAAGTCCTCCCCGCCTCCTACCCAAGACTCCTGGAACCAGTGGAGTCATTATTTAGCTTTCTTAAGATTTTCTACAATGCTGCTTTGTCACCTTCCCAGCCTCACCATAAACTTCCTACTTAATTCCTTTATTGTTTAGAGCATTTCTCAAGTTAGAAATCTTAGGAGATTTTTCAGTCTTTTTCTTTTTTTTTTTTTAGTACTTGTGATTTCTGCTGTATAATGGCTTGAGTAAGTTTTGGTGATTTTGTCTGAAAACCTAATTCTCAGTACTCATAATTTTCTTTGGTAAAGTATGGTTGAAGTTCACTTGCCTTAGAAAGCAACCTCTTTGTAGGTTGGAATTATTTTCTTTTGACCACTAGTATAATTGTTGTTTATTTTACTTTTTTTTTTATTTAGGACAATGCGGGGACTGAACTTGTGTTAGGTCCAATGTAGATTTTCAGATTGTGGATGTGCTGCTGCTTTGCTGATCCTTGGGCAAGCCACTTAATCTCTGAGCCTCAGTTGTTTCACCTCTAGAAAGGGAACTTAGAGTCATTAGGTTTGAATGAAATCCTTTTTGTGAGTGTCCCTGGCACAAAAGGAGGCACTTGGCACCACATTGGTTCTGTTCCCTGCTTAGTCACATAGAAACAGGTCGTCTTAGAGATGAGACTGAGCAAGCACAAGTGTGTGTAAGGATCTTACTGCTGTGTAAGATCCCATAGCTTTCTCTGTTCGATGTCGTAGTTTATATATATTAAAAGATATTCTAAAATACTTTTTACATCCGTTAGTCACAGGATGTAAAATTTTTAAGTGGTTACTGGATTTTTAAACACTTTTCAAAGTTAATAAAAATGTTTTTAGAAAGTATGAAACAACACCTTTACTTATTTGTTTGAGTGCAAAGGTGAGCTTTGTGTTACTCTTTATAATAATTATTAATTAGTAGAGTTTGTGGTATGATCTTTTTCTTCACATCCCCTGTGTCTGAGAGGGTAAGATGTATTTTTTGCACAGAAACTGAAGTAGGATCATTCAGAAATGTGGCTGACAGAAAACTACTTAATCAAAGCAACTGACCGATACTCAGTGGCTTTGCGTTAGAAGGCTGGCTGGCTAAATTAGTGCCAGATTCCGGGTTTTCAAGACCTCCCTGCCCCGGAATGCATAACCTGATATTAACAGTACTTGACTCTTGAAAAAACGATTTAAAAGAACTGACTATTTCGAGACAGCCAAAGTAGGTGTATCTGGTGACTTA
The DNA here is from genome assembly GCF_000956105.1 of Propithecus coquereli. NCBI lineage: Eukaryota > Metazoa > Chordata > Mammalia > Primates > Indriidae > Propithecus > Propithecus coquereli. Next base: position 4,704,610 of record NW_012150285.1, read on the forward strand.
ATCTTCAGACGATAAAAATGAAAAAGCTGGTAAAACAGAACTGACATTTAATTTAAATAAGTAAAAGGAAAAAAGACTCAATATAAAAATAGATTTATAAGAAATTGAATATATTTGCAGTAAGCCCTTAATAAATGTTGCCTATGTACGGGTAATGTATTATTGTGAAATCCACAGATGGAATAATAACATACCTGTTAGTTTTTATCACTTCCCTCATTAATGTTTTCCTTACTCTGTAACCTTACCCTAGTAAATAGTAGTATGGATTGATTAGCATTTTAGTTCCATTCCATTCTCTTGATTATCCTTTGCTTGAGCATAGCATGTACTAAAGGGGAGTAAGAAGGAAAGAACAAGGATTCTAAAAATCCACCAAAATGATCACCATCTCCACATAATGGAGAGTTATTTGTATTAAAATTGAATTTTATTTCAGTAATATTTTAGTGAAATCCCTGGGAGTGACAAAATCAACAATGCTTTTTTTTTGGTGGCAGTAGTTTGACTGTTTTTGGTTTATAAATCAACTTAAAACACGACTGTGAAAAAAGAAAGCCACATTTAGGCAAAATTGTGAAGTAAACTATGTAGTGTGCTTGAACTGCCCTTTCTTTGTATTTTCCTCCCCTGAATGACATCTTGAAATCTCCACCTTCTGTTTCTGCTTCTTAAGGTCATCTTTTTATCAAGTCTCTCTATTTAATCTAAACAGGAAAGAATAATAGTTTTTAAATTTGTTTTTATTTGATTGACTAGTTAGGTGTTCAGAAATTCACAGAACTCTCAGAATTTGATGAAAACTGTGAACATTTTCCTTTAAGAAATGTACACTTGCACCAAATTTTGCTATAATTTCAAGGTATCCACAAACCCAACTTGTCTTAGAGAGTTTTGGGCAAAGTAATTATGGAGGAAAAAATTGATAAAACTTTTTAAAGACAATTTAGTTATAAATGACTAAGTAGAAGGAGATTTGAGAGAGGAGCTAGACTAACCTGAAATTATATTTGGGTCAAACCTAGAGGTAGAATTGATTGAGGCCTACTACAATGTCTCGACTTACTCCCCACACCTTCTCCTGTCCAGGAAAAGAACACCTGGTTCTAATGGCTGGGGGTCTTTTCTCAGAAACTGCTCATATTATTAGTAAGAGTAAATACTTCATTATAACTAGCTTTTCCCTAGAATGAAGAACCTGCTTTATTTTAACACAGATGATCTCATCAGACTCCTTCCTCCTCAATTGTTACTGGTTGTGACTTTATGAGGATCTAGCAAAAGACTGTCTTTCCAAGAACATGCCTACGTGTATATTTATATTTATACATACAGTTCCCTGGCTCACAGCCCAGATAAAAGTCCTCTTACGTTTACCTTCTTTTACCTCTTCTCCAAATCAGGTTAAGAATCTCTTCTTTGACCCTTTTCTCTCCTTTTCCTTTTTTAAGACAAGTTGTTCTCTCTCTCTCTTTTTTTTTTTTTACACCTTTCTTCTAAACTGTATCTGTCCTTCTACCTCATGATTCTTAGATGCCTTTGGCTTTATTTTATTTTACTTTTAATTATCTTTTTTTCTGCCACAGTCCCTGTGTATTTGTCAGAACTCTTAGTTTTAAGTGCTAGAAACCCAACTGAGAGTAGCTTAGACAAAGGGGATGCACTGGCTCATGAGACCAAAGCATAGCAAGGGTTTATTCGTTAGGACGTTAGGAGTGATTGGAACGAGGGCCTTGTTGGCTGTCAGGATTCTTTTTATCTCTCCAGTCTCTTATCTCTTGATTCTCTCTCCATGATTATGTCATTCTCGTAAATGCATTTCTTCTACATGGCTGTAGACAAGTTGCAACTGCCAGGATCATAGCCCTTTAGATTTTTTATTAGAATGTCTATTTTTCTTTCCTTAGTTCTAATTGAGAAAATCTCGGAGGAGGAGTCTGGTTTGGCTTGGTGTGGCTTGGACCACGATTTTTATGGCCAGGGGCAGATTAAATCCTACCCAAACTGCCTAGTTGAAATCTGAGGAGAAACAGTTCCCCCAAAGAAGTGGTAGACATGCTGTTATTCCCAGAATTAGGGAGAGGTGCAGGCAGACAAAATAGCAGCTGTCTACCATCCTCTTCCTCTGACTCTGGGTCTCCAGGTCGTCTCACATTATGCCTATTCTGTGCCAGGACAGTCGCTGGCACCAATGCTGTGAAGTCCAGGGAGGGAGGTGGCAAGGAACAGAGTGCCCGGACTTGTTCTGGTTCACCATAGGAAGTTTTGAAGATCCAGATTTCAGGTAGAGAGAAGTTCCATGTGCTATAAAATAGGAAGAGTAAAATATTCTCTTTGAATGAGAGTTTGTGCATGTCTTTCTCTCTTCACATTATAAAGTCATTAATGCCAAAGATTGTGTATCTATCTCTGCCAACAGCCTCTTGGCAACAAATAATGTTTATACTGATTTGATAGGTCTGCAGTTGACAAGGGGTGAACTTGTGATGATGAATTTTATGTGTCAGTCAACCTGGCTGGGCCATGGTGCCAGTGTTGGTCAAACATTATTCTGGATGTTTCTGTGAAGATGTTTTTTGTATGAGATTAACGTGGAAGTTAGTGGACTTTGAGTAAAGCAGATTACCCTCCACAATGTGGGTGGGCCTCATCCAGTTTGGTTTAAAGCCTTGGTAGAACAAAGACTGACCTCCCTTGAACAAGAAGGAATTCTGCCAGCCGACCACCCTTGGATTTGAGCTGCAGCTCTTCCCTGGATTTTCCTACAGATTTTGGATTTGCTAAGACTCCATGATTGTGTGTGCCAATTCCTTGAAATAAATATATCTTAGAAATAAATCAATCTTTCTTCCCACCCATATATATAATATGTGTGTTGGGTCTAGAAATAGACCTAAGATCCTATTGGGTCTGTTTCTCTGGAGAATTCTGATACACAGGGTATAGCCACTGACTGCTGTATGTTTTTATCATCATAATTGCATATCCAAGAGAAAAGCCTGAAGGTCAAATGTAAAACCTTTTGCAGGGACTTTTCAACCCAGCTTAGTCAGGTCTCGTGCTCATCTCTGGGGCAATTATTCTGGTGGCTAGGTTGACCACTCTGACTTGTCAGAACTGCATTTTGTGCCAATCCCTTAACAACAACAGCTATGAGGTGTGCAGGGTAGTATGATTGGCAGTTCCATCACAGCATTTGGAGGGGAGAGCAAATAAACAAAGAAAGTAATGGTGGTGTGCTAGTACCCAAAAAGGGGAATGCTAGGCAGTCAGAAACAACAAATGTGCATATGGCATAATTACTTGCTGTACACTGGGATATAGCTATCTTTTGGAATACGGAGTGAATATGCTTTTTGTGCTTTAGAAATTTTGCATACTGTGTAGAAATTTCCTTCACATCTGTAGACAGAATCTGATAAACTGGAATATTCATGAACTTAAATCTATGATTTTAAAAAATCTTTTATTTTAAAGACTGAAGTCACAATGTCAGTTGATGGGAGTATCAGAAGTTCTCTCTCTCCGCATATGTGTGTGTATATACACACACAGAAACACACACATAATTGTAGTATAATTGCAGGAGAGTAGCAAGTAGAAAATATGGTTGAAAAGCTGGCACAATCTTAATAGAGTCATTAAAAAATGTGTACATTAAAAATGTTCTGTGTTTTCACCCTGTTTTCTTTCTAGGGAAGAATTTGCTAATCTAGGTGACATATCAACAAAAACAACAGATGTGGAAACATTTTTGCATTTTTGTTGAGAAAAATCTCATCTGTATGCATAGAATATCTTTAGCAATTGCTCCAATAAATGCCAGACAGATGGTTTAAATTCAGAATGACTGCTCAAATAATTTTACCAGAAGAATTATTTTGAAGCCTGGTATAATAACACTGAAGATCAGATTTTTTGGAAAATCATGAACGTAGGTTGGGTACATTAAAGAGGTATAGGAATAGGCTTCTAAATCAGAAAGATTGGTGTCTTAGAATCTGCGAAAGATTCTCAACTTCTGAAGCCCTCTTTTTGTAACCTATGGTTGAACGCTACTTGCTTATCTGTTTTCTACAGCATAACAGAGTGGAATTTGGTAACTTAAAAGTTGTTGAAAAGTAGGTGAAGCAGGAGGTACAACTTGGTTTTTTAATGAGGAGGTAGAAAAAAACTAGAGAGGATTCATTAAAGTTACGTATCATAGAGGAGCGTAGAGCATCTTCACCCATGGTTAAGCATCGTCCACGTGTCCAGCACTAGAACAGGTACTTGCATGTGCTGTTGCCTCGCAGCTGCTTGGTAATGTGGGTAGTGATATTTTCTTCTTAACATTGAAGAAATAGTTTCATATTCCTAGTTTAAGAAGTCAAGGGAGTAGTTATGACTTTAAAGACTACTTAAAAACAATTCCAGTAAAATTCTGACACTCTTGTTTGATTGAGTTGTGAGTTGCCTCACTTTTTTTGTAATTTTTCCTTGAAAAACTGACTATTCTTTTTTTTTTCTTTTTTTTTTTTTTTTCTTGAGACAGAGTCTCGCTCTGTTGCCCGGGCTAGAGTGCCATGGTGTCAGCCTAGCTCACAGCAACCTCAAACTCCTGGGCTCAAGCGATCCTCCTGCCTCAGTCTCCCGAGTAGCTGGGACTACAGGCATGCGCCCCCATGCCCGGCTAATTTTTTCTATATATTTTTAGTTGTCTAGCTAATTTTT
>NW_012150285.1:4710832-4729926 GCF_000956105.1 Propithecus coquereli
GCAATTTTTAAGTTTAAGAATTGCTGTTTTGGTGACAGGATCTACATTGGGCTAGGTGAAATGGGATTTGATTGGGGCCTTGCAAGATTATTCTCCTTAGAATTTAATACTTTCATGTGGTAGATTCAGAGTAAATGTTAATTGATAAAAATTATGATGTTTTAAAATTTGATCAAATACTTTTAAATTTAATTAAATGTCAGCTCTTACAGTTACAGAGGCAACTTGTAGATGAATTCTTTGTTATATCTTTATCACTTAATTTGGATAGTAGTGGTCTTTTTTATTTTAATTTAATTTAATTTTTATTTTTTTGAGACAGTCTCACTCTGTTGCCCCTGGTAGAGCGCAGTGGCGTTATCATAGCTCACTGCAACCACAGGCTCCTGGGCTGAAGCAGTCCTCCTGCCTCAGCTCCCAAGTAGTTGGGACTACAGGCACATGTCATGATGCCTGGCTGATTTTTCTATTTTTAGTAGAGATGGGGGTCTCGCTCTTGCTTAGTCTGGTCTTGAAATCCTGAGCTCAAGTGATCCTCCCATCTCAGCCTCCCAGAGTGCTAGGATTATAGGTGTGAGCCACTGTGCCCAGCCAGTAGTGGTCTTCTAACTATACGTAGAATTCAATTCAAATTTTTGGTGTAAACATATATGCAATATTATAAACTATAGTAATATTTGAGTACTAGAAGATTTTCAGCTTAGAATTAGTTTATACGTATTTTTAAAATTATACATAAAGTCACATTCTTGCAGGGAAAGCACAATGCGAAAATAATTTCAATATGTGAAAACCTTGACTATGCAAAAATAGGAATGACAAGAAGTGAAAGACGTATTTCTAGTAAGGATGGAAAGAGGAAGGAAAGATCTTCCGTAGTTTCTGGTCAAACTTTTTTTTTGTGTGTGCTGAATTTGGAAAATGGAAAGCTTGGAAAAAAAAGTCTACCCTACTGTATTGGTTCTTTTTCAAGCATAACATGCAGTGTGAGATATAACTTAATTAGAGAACTGTTTTCAATACTTCGATATAAGGTTAATTGGCACTATTGCTTTCCTTTTATCTATTTAGCTTGTTCAACTAAAATTTGAGGCAAGTTTTGACAAGGGGATAATTAATGTAAGTCTTAAGTGAGTAAATATTTCTTAATGTAGGTAGAGAAACCTCAATCAGTTTTCCTGGGGGACAGAATTTTTTGCCTAATTGAATTTCCCTTGATAAGGCAGGGATATTCAATATTTATTTTTTTGTCACTTAAGAAAGGCTTTCTGTGTGCTGAATAAAATGGAAAGTCTCACCTAGTTTTTATGCTTAAGGAGCTCATAATTTTGTGTATTTTAGTCCAGTCTCCAGCATTAGCAAAAGTAGCATATGAAAGATTATTGACCCTTTCTTTGAAAAATCAGACTTTTGTAGTTTTTATTTTTACTATTAACTTCTCTCTATAGTATTATATTTGCTAGTTTGTAGTGTCTTCAGGACATGCTCAATGTTACTTTTGGAGAAAAAAAATAATTATACTATTAGCTATCATTTGCCTAATTTGTCTAAAATGGAAATACTGAAAAATTCCAGGTATCAGTTTTGGCTAGGTAGGCTCTGGCAAGTATAATATTTTAAATTGTAGATGTTTATTCTTGGTTTCTTTTCATCTGATTAAAAAAATACATCTAAACAAAAATTTTGTTTTCCCTAGTCTCTGAGTTTGAAACACTTATTTCTCCTATTTGGTAAACTCTTAGAATATTCTCAGTGTACCAGTTATGAAAATATTTTATACTGTGGTAACAGAAGTATTTTTAAAACACAGCTCTAACAAATAATTACTAATGCTTTTAGTACTTGGTACGGACAATATAGGTAGTGTGTAATAGCCTGGACTTTGGAATCAAATAGATGTGGTTTTGAATTGTGGTTAACAACTTCCTCATGAAGAGGAATAAATTAATTCCTGGGCATTGAGATGATTAGCAAGATAAGTTAGTTAGTGCCTTAGAGTAAATGCTTAATAAATATTAACTGTTATTTCTGTTAATTGCTAAAGGAAATTTCATTGAAAGAAAAAGTTCAAAACTTTGTGGATTTATATTTGAGACCACACAAAAGAGATTTTCTAACTTTTGAGGCAGTGAGCAAAAAGTCTGAAAATAAATGTGTAGTTTGCATATTGGTTTAGAATTGATTTGTTTGGGTGTATGCTTTATGTATTTTGTATGCTGTGTTGGGCCTTTTAAACATAGGTAGGCCCAGGACATTTATTCCTGTTTTTCAACCTATAGGTACAATGTTACTGCTTTAGGCAAGTTTTTATTTTTTTAACATGATATTGATCATTACATTTATATTATATTTGGTGGTTAGTCCTTTGTCAATTTTAATATTCTTATGGAAAACTGATATGATACAGGTTTTCGTTCTTTTTTTTTTTAGGAAATCAGGATGTAAAGTTTGGAAAGTATATTTGACTGTTTTGGGTGTTGCTTTCCATGTGTGGGTTGCAAAGCTGCTCAAGGACAGAGATTGTGTCTGTTACTTTTTCCTATCCCGTCGGGGACATAGTGAACATTTCTTGAATGAATAAGTGGCCGCTAGTGGAATCAAAGGACCTGGACATTAAAGAATATGACTTCTGAGTTTTACTTCCCTAATTAATATCTTACATGGTCAATCAGGAACATTATTTTATTCACTAGCTCAAGTCCTTTTCTTGTTTTTCTAGTTCAGTCTGTAATGTACTTCCAAAGAAGACTTGAATTTTGGTATGGTTTACTTTCTGTAACTTATAATTGGTATCTTTCTCTAAAAATTGAATGTTAAATATCAAATTTTATATAAAGGGTAGAGGTAGTGTAGTATAAACGAGGCAAAGAGCAAGGATTCTGGAGTCAGGTTGCCTCTGTTCAGAGTTGAGATTGATTAGTTCTAGTTGTCTGAGCCTAGACAAGCAACTGAACGATTCTGGAACTATTTCCTCATCTGTAAAATGGGAAAAATAGTAATGCTATGTCATATGGTTTTCATGAAGATTAAATGAATTACTATAAGTACTTAGAATAGTGCCTGGTCCACAAAATATTCTGCGCAAGTGGTTTCTATTGTTATGTATAGATGTACTCTTGTTACTTGATCTCAGACTTTGATAGAGCTATTTATTTTTTGATACTTTAATTAAAAATAAGAGAAAGTAAAAATAGCTAAAACCTGTTTTATTATTTACTTAGGAAGTATAATTTACTTAGCAAGTGAATGTATGAATATAAAAATTATAGAAATACAATTAATGACCTGACTGAAGTATTGAAGGTGGAACTTAGTTAATTACTGGGGATAGTTTGATGCAGGTACAAACATGTTATGTACATTTGATTATTTTACATGAAGTGATATGAGGCTGTGTTTTCTAGGTAAGCATTTTTCTGAGACCATAACAAGACAGGGTGTTTGAAAATAGAATCTACCATGTCTTCCCTTTATTTCAGAAAAGTTTGAACCCATCAAATTCAAAATTTTTGAATACCCAACTTGAACTAGGGACTTTCAGAGAACTGTTATATGTATTTTTTCATACATATTTATTAAATATTTTAATCATTTTTTTATTTGGAAAGGAGAAGAAAAACACCAGTGGAAAAAAACAAAGCAAAAACTATGACCTCAGGCTTATTTGAATAATTAATTTATTCATGTATTCATTAAATAAATATTGAGCAGCAGCTGTGTACCTTGTATTGTGCGAGATTCTAGGAATATGATGATGAGCAAAGAGTGTATCTTTAGCAGAGCCATGCTTAAGACTGAATACCACACACCCAGACAGAACAGTGTATTATTTCTGTTGCTTCCTTGTTATTTCCCATAAGAAAAAATTGTAATTTAACTGCACATTCCCTGACTGCTGGGGCTTGTTAAAAGTACCTGCAGAGAATGGCCAGAAACTTTGTAAAGTACATAGGGCCCATCACTATAACCATTAAGGAACTTGGAATATATAGGATATTCCAATAGGATTCTAGCAGTGTAGGTAGTGATGATACTAGTTATGGGATTTATCTGATTTAAAAATTGCCAGCTTAGGGCCAGCCTGAAAGTCTATACAGGCATCCCCAACCTATGGTGAGTTGTATAATTATTGCATAAAATTTACAGTGTAATAATAGAAATAAAGTACACAATAAATGTAATGTGCTTGAATCATCCTGAAACCATCCCCCCCCATCCCTGGTCTGTGGAAAAATTGTCTTCCATGAAAATGGCTCCTGGTGCCAAAAAGGTTGGGGACCAGTGGATAGTATTGACTTTTTTTTTTTTTTAAACTGGAGCCAAGTGTAAGCATATTAGGTGATTTGTTGGGATGTAGTTAATTAGTAGGATGAGACAATAAATAAGATAATGTAAGATTTGAGGTCAGAGGAAAAATATTTGGGGAAGATTAGGTTAAATAAGTTAAATAGTTATTAAAGGTAAAAATTCTACATTTAATTTTTGTGTCTATTTGACCTGAGCCAGCTACTAATAAAGGTACATTTTTAAAATAAAATTATCCTTTTTTAAAGAAAACTACTCAAGTTTGTGATAATTCTTCTATAGTTTTTTTTTCTTTATGATGATTATTATTTTTTTGAGATAAGGTCTTGCTTTATCCCTTGGGATATAGTGCAGTGGCTTCATCACAGCTCACTGCAACCTCAAACTCCTGGGCTCAAGTAATCCTCCTGCCTCAGCTTCCCAAGTAGCTGAGACTACAGGTACGCTCCACCATACCTGGCTAATATTTCTATTTTTTATAGAGACAGGGTCTCATTCTTGCTCAGGCTGGTTTCAAACTCCTGGTCTCAAGGAGTCCTCCCGCCTTGGCCTCCCAAAGTCCTAGGATTACAGGCATGAGCCACCGTGCCCAGTCAATTTCTGTAGTTAAACAAGAGAAATATTATTGTCTTTTAAATAGATAATAAAACTTACATGTAAATTGAAACAGTTGAAACTCACTGTTAATATAAAAGTGACATTTTAACCCAAGTTCTGTTTTTAATTTTTTGTTTTTTTATACAGAATCACTCACTCTGTCTCCTAGGCTGAAGTACAGTGATGCGATCATAGTTCACTGCAGCCTCTAGGGCTCAAGCAATCCTCTTGCCTCAGCCTGCTGAGTAGCTGGGACTGTAGGTGTGTGCCACCATGCCTGGTTATTTTTTTTTATTTTTTATAGAGATAGGGTCTTGCTATGTTGCTCAGGCTGGTCTTGAATTTCTGGGCTCAAGTGATCCCCCCACCTCAGCCTCCCAAAGTTCTGGGATTACAGGTGTGAGCCACCACGCCCGGCCTAAATTTTGTTTTTGCATAGCTGAAGAACATTTCATTTTCTCTTCATCCTTTCTGAGGTTATAATAATAGAATGGGAATGTTAATGTTGAAAGGATGAAAATTTTGTAATTACTTGAATAAATTACTTGGGAAGAACAAAGTACTATACATATTCATCTAATTCTTAGGTACTTGGTTTTAACAAAATCTAACTTAAAATGGGGAGAGCTTTTTCATGGAGGTTGGCAAACATTTTCTCTGAAGAACCAGATAGTAAATATTTTAGGCTTTGTGAGCCATGTGGTCTCTGTTGCAAGTATTCAACCTCTGCCATTGTAGCAGAGCAGCCGTAGCCAATATGGAAACAAAGGAGCATGGTTGTGTTTCCATTAAGACTTTATGTGCAAAAACAGGCCGCAGGCTGGATTTGGACCATAGTTTGCTTATCTTTATACTACAAGGGAATATAGGGAACTGCTGTACTTTTAAAAGTTTTTCACTTTTTGCCTCATTTTAATAAATGTAAAATACAATAAAATACTCAAATACAAAATTGCAGAAGCACTGCTGTACAGATAATATCTGAAGCTTCTGAAACAGAAGTGTCCATTATGTGATTGCTCACAAAGTTGATCAGCTGGTATAAAAGAGTTCAGATTTTATTTATTAAAGGAGGTTTAGAATCAGTATGAAATATGAAAATACAGCATATTTGAAAGTGGAAAATTTCGTATAAAGGGTCACTGCCTGTACTGCCTGTACAGCTTCATTCAGGACATCGATGAAAATTACACTTTAATGGTGTTTGTTTTTTTTTTTTCTTTTTAATCCTATACTTTCCAGTTTTTTAAAAAAGGTTACTTTTTTGCCTTTTGTATCTATATTTCACAATTTAATATCATTTTGTGCAGCTTAATAATCACTTCTAGTCAGGAAAATATGGTTTTAAAATTTTATTATTTCCTAAATATCTTTCTTAAGTATGTTAGATTTTCTTTATTTTATCATGTTTATTTTGCACAGCATTGTTAAGCACCCATGTCATGTGAATGGTATTGCTCAACACTCTAGTAATGTAACATATATGTAGGAATTAGAATTTGTTGTTTTTGTAGAAAAACCATCTGTTGTTCAGTTAAAGTAATTTTCTCTTTTTTGACAATTTTGCTCATGCAATTAAAATGAGTTGTGGAGAAAATAATCTGTTTATCAGTTACAATAACTTACTATACAGCTGACAGTTAAGTGGGAAAGAGTGGAATCTTTTTAACTTTTCAGCTTCAGATTTAAATACTTAAAATAGGAATCGATAAATGTCAGCCTTCCTCTGGTAACTATATATAATTAGAAAAATGGTGCAGATACTTTTATAATAATTACTTTGTTCTCAAATATTATTATTGACATGTATATAATTTTTATGTTAGTGTGTTCACTAAAATAGAGTATGAAGACTGAAAACTGGGACGACCAGACTAGTTCCTTCCTATGAGTATTGCTTTATTCTATTAAAAGGAAGCAGGCGTCTTTATGCCACTTTCGGTATGTCTCATTCTACAGAGCAGCAGTGTCCCTAAAGGAGACGCTGGGCAAGAAATCGGTAAATCTTAACTGAATTTAGCTGCCACAGATTTTCTCATTTGTCTATTCGATTTCTCCTATGAATGTTCAGATACCTGATAAAAAGGAACAAGCATATAAATAACTGATTTTGGAACCGAAAGGAGCCCACACTTTTCTCAAGTGATCCTTGGAACAGGATAGTGAGTCTTTAGATGAGGATCAGGAGTTAATTTAACTTATGGAGAACATGTCTTTTGGCATTTTAGAACCTTTCTAAAAATTCTGAACTAAGAGCTGGTTTAGAAAGAGAGGTTCAAACTGCCCTAAAAAGGAGACTGAAGACCTGGGAAAACAAACTGCAGTTTCGACTAGTTCTAACTCTGTATAGAGCCCGAGTATATTATTGAGTGGGTTTTTGTTTCCTGCACTTTGAAATATTATGTATTTTTCTCCTGGGGATGGGATTATATAAAGAGGTGGAAATGAACTAAATTAGATTGCTTAAACTTAACTGTTCACTGATTCCCCCCCCCCTTCGCTTTTGGATTAATGGTCTTCAGTGCATGTATAAGCTGTCAGGAAGTTAGAAAACGTGTAGTTTTGCACTTATTTTTAAATGATGACCTTTTAAACTAAAGGTAAATTTTATTTGCGTTTAAAAAGAGAAGGGCTCTGCGGTATATACCCAAAAGAATTGAAAGCAGGAAGTCAAAGAGACATTTGTACACTCCTGTTCATAGAAGTACTATTCACTATAGCCAAAAGGTGGAAGCAACCCAAGTGTCCATCAACAGATGAATACATTAATAAAATGTGGAATGGAATATTAGCCTTAAAAGGAAATTCTGACACATGCTACAACATGGGTGAATCGTGAGAAAATCATGCTAAGTGAAACAAGCATACAGTATTGATCCTTTTATGATTATAAAAGGATCAATACTGTATGATTCCACTTACGAGGCACCTAGAGTAACCAAATTCATAGACACAGAAAGTAGAATGGTGGTTGCCAGGGGCCTGAGGGAGGGGGATGGGTAGTTACTATTTAGTGAGTATGGACTTTGAGTTTTGTAAGATGCAAAAAGCACTGGAGATGGATGGTGGTAATGGTTGACAGCAGTAAGGGTATACTTAATGCTACTGAATCGTACACATAAAAGTGATTAAAATGGTAAATTTTATGTATATTTTATCACAAATTTTTTTTTTTAAGAGAAGGGCTAGGAATGATTAGTGCCTGGACGGGCCTTAGTTTATGGAACTTTAGCTCAATCAAAAAGGTGGTAGAGGCCGGGCGTGGTGGCTCACGCCTGTAATCCTAGCTCTCTGGGAGGCCAAGACGGGCGGATCCTTGGAGCTCAGGAGTTCAAAACCAGCCTGAGAAAGAGCGAGACCGTCTCTACTAAAAATAGAAAGAAATCGGCCGGGCGCGGTGGCTCACGCCTGTAATCCTAGCACTCTTGGAGGCCTTGGTGGGTGGATTGCTCAAGGTCAGGAGTTTGAGACCAGCCTGAGCAAGAGCGAGACCCTGTCTCTTCTAAAAAATAGAAAGAAATGATCTGGACAACTAAAAATATATATATATAGAAAAAATTAGCCGAGCATGGTGGCACATGCCTATAGTCCCAGCTACTCGGGAGGCTGAGGCAGTAGAATCGCTTGAGCCCAGGAGTTTGAGGTTGCTGTGAGCTAGGATGACGCCACGGCACTCTAGCCCGGGCAACACGGTGAGACTCTGTCTCAAAAAAAAAAAAAAAAAAAGTGGTAGACTCTTGACTACTGTTATTATAGAACAATCCTATTCTGCCTCACCCATCCTGCCCTACCCTGCCTTGTCTTACCCATTAGCAATTGGAGAAACTTGCTCACGGGAACTGTATCCTCTGTCTTGTGGCTTGTTTTGGGGATTAGATTAATAATTCTTATCTCAATGACTACATTTCTGGCTTAGAATGAAGCCAAAATGATCTGTGACCTTGGGTGAGCCCTTCCTTCTTGGTTACTCTGTATTTTCTGGGTAAACTTGAAGTTTTAAATACTGACCTCCATGGATATCATAAGTGTTCTGTCCCTTTATAGCTTAGCTATAGAATTTCGTAAAGATACTCCAGCATTGTTACATGGGTTTAAAACTAATGGCATTTTCTCTTCCACGGATAGTTGTCTTTTTTCTTTTAAATCTCGTTGCAAAATGAATGTGTTCTTTGCAGAATAAATTAGAAAGTACAGATAAACAGACAAAAAAGCACCCTGCCATAAATCCATGACTCAGAAATAAGTTACTGAAGATTACATATCGTCTTCTGTTATTTTTCACATGTGTGTGTATGTATGTATATTTTTTACAATTGTAGATTCATACTATATATGTCAAAATACCTATTTTGAATGTCTTTTGTTTAAGGAATTCAAGGCTTAAGTATTTCTTACTTTGGTGTAAAATGACCATTAAAATGATGGAAAATCATCTACTTTTAATTTTTTTTGTGATAGACATAACATTTTCAAGACAGTTTTAAAGAAATAATGCTTGAAAACTTGTAACTACATACTGAATTTGGATTTAATATAGTAATAGATCACCCAAGCAGCTGTGTTATGTTGTTCTCATGCAGACTTGTTAATGAATTGGTACATGGGGTAAGCTAGCAACCCATTTACTTGTGTTCATTTGAAGTGACAATTCATAAATTCTTTACCTTGGGTGGTAATTTTTATTTCAGACTCTTCTGAAATTAAAAAAAACAAAAAATGAATACTCAATTATCAGGAAATGAGAGAGAGAAAGGATGGTATAGCAGCCATTTAAATGTGTACCATAAAACTATGGTTTAATTTTGTATCTTTTTGAAATTCATAATTTTTTGCTGCCACCTGAAACCTCAGCTTCTTCTAAACTTAGACTTGTTGCAGTTGTGTATGCTTTCAACAAGTGAACACACATGTATTTTTTTCATTTGTAATTGTGTCATTAACTTTTTTTAATCTCTAGAAATTTCAGTGACACAGTATTCTTTAGTCATTCTCTGAATGCTGATGACAGAGTTACCATTCAGGTCCCCAGGGGAGGGAGATTTGTAATGATGAATGGCAGGGTACCAGGTCATTGCATGTTGCTTCCTCAGCATAAAATAGTAACTAAGTCTTGCTATCTCGGCATAATGTCCTATTGAAGAATTTTGTTTGCTTTACTGACCAAAAAGGACAACCATATCTGGATGAATACTTCTAACACAAATTAATAGTGAGTTTTCATCGATGGATAGTAATTTCTAGCAGCTATCTCATTTACCTTTCTACTTCTTGAACTAGGCTCTGTGTGGATTGGGAAAGCAGTTCCTGAGGAAAAAAGAAAAGAATATCAGAGTTTGCTTGAGGGCTGGAGAAGGGATCTTTATCATTTGTTTCTAGACTTTGAAAATGCATGATGATTAAGACATAGTCTTGTTCTTAATTCTTAAGGGGCTTACAGTTCGGTGGGAGAGACAGAAAAATAGCAATTAGTTGTAACGTAGTGTGATGGAGGCAGTCATGCAGGTGAGTACAAAGGTTGGTGCTGTCCGTTACAGTGGCCACTAGTCACTAGCCCTGTGCGGGTATGAGCACTTGGATGGGGCCAGTGAGACTGAAGAACTCAATTTTTCATTTTATTTAATTAATGTAAGTTAAAATTTTTAAACTGATAAATGGGTTCATTTATTGGGAAACTTTTGAGAATGTTTGGAATAATTTGGGTATGTGAATCTAGTTTTTAAACTATAAATTTTAAGAAATCTAAATACAGATCAAGTATTTATGATGAAAATTTAGGATCTGAATTGAGATGTGGTATAAAATACACACTGGATTTTGAAAACAGTCCAAAAATATAAAATATGTCAATAATGTTCGTGTTGATTGTATGGTGAAATGATAATTTGGATATATTGGGTTAAATATATTATTAGAAGTCATTTTTATCCTTTTTTTCTTTTTACCTTTTTAATATGACTCCTAGAAACTTCAGAGAAAATTTAAATTTTCAGTTACATGCCTGGCTCATATTATATTTTGGTTGAACAGTCTGCTCTAGATGTACAGGAATCCTATGAATTCTGCCTTTGGGGAATAAGGGAGCATTTCAAAGAGTTTGTCAGCTCTTTGTGGTTTGCTGATTGGTGGTTGTAGATGGGATATTTCAGATGGAGGGATAATGTAAAGAGTTGAAGGCGTGGTAGGAAAATAGGATGACATTAAATAGTAGAACTGTTGAGTAGCACATGGGGGTTTTGGAGTGCAGAACACAGAGGGAATGGCGGCAAATGAGGCAGAGAAGATTGTTTGGGTCCGGAGTGTTTAAGAGCCTTAAATTCTGTTAAGATATGTTTTTCTACAGTTAAGGAAATTTTCATTGATGTTTGTAAGCAGATGAGTAACAAGATCAGACTTACACTTTTAGAGAATAACTACTGGTGCTACAGAAGGTCACTTGGACAAGGCAGAGAGATGGGGGTGAGAGGACAGTAGTTCCTCACAGAGGATTTCAGCCATGAAACGAAAGAAGGGAAGAGGCGGGGCGTAGTGGCTCACGCCTGTAGTCCCAGCTACTCCGGAGGCTGAGGCAGGGAGATCCCTTGAGCCCAGGAGTGTGAGGCTGCTGTGAGCTGTGAGGATGCTACTGCACTCCAGCCCAGGCAACAGAGCGAGACTCTGTCTGGGGGGGAAAAAAAGAAAGAAAAGAAAGTAAGAGCACCTAGGTAAGGTAGTTATCTTGGGATAGAAGGAAGGAGTTCAAGATATATTAGGATGGAGGATTACTAGTACTCTGTTGGGGTACAGAGAAGAGACACGGATGACTTTGAGATACCTGATTGAGTAGTATCTCCGATGGTACTGCTATTTGAACTGGTGACTATGTAAGTTTATAATGGATGAAGGTTGAGGCAGAGGATGTACTGAGCTTGAGGTCTATGTTGAGTGTCCATGCTGGTCAGTCTTTCAGAATGCATGTCTGCAGCTCAAGGAGAGAGGTGGATGTTTGAGGAAGAAACCTTGGTTTTATTGAAGCAATAGAATTAGGTAAAATTTCCCAGGAGACTATAAAAACAGGACTAGAGAATTAATTTTAGCATATGGATTTCATGATAACTCCTTTGGTTGTATAAAAGTAATTTTCACTCAGGAACAAACTGAGTGCTTATTTGTGCAGGTCTGAAGATGGAGAGACAAACAAGACAGGCATTTCTACCTGAAAGAGAACTGAGTTCTAGAAGGGAAGGCACACAAGTAAATCTGGGATCAGAGTGTGCAGTGTCTTATCAGCGACAGAGTAGCAAGGCTGAGGAGAGGATGCATGGGAGGCAGGAAAAAACATGAGATTGGGGAGATGTGGGCTTGATCTTGACAGAGAAATTTGTCTTTTGCTCCTTTTTCGCAAATCTTTTACCTGTGACGCGTTCCTAGTTGCACACTCCTGCGCCTGTTATGTGTCGCCGTTACCCAGGGCTTTGCACCGTGCTGTTTGTCAGTTCTATCTGTCCACCCTCTGGGCATAGAGAGTCTTTAAGTACCGGAGGTTGCATCAGCAGTTTCGAGTGTGGCCCCACTGCGCTCTCGTCAGTCTGCAGCTGTTAACGAGTGTTGGTGGCACAATCACTGACCGCATCGCTATGTTTGTGTGTGGCTTTCTAGAAATAAGCATTTGTCAGAGCTCACAGCTCTTCTACTTGGGACCAGCTTTATCATTGTCTGTGTCAGGGAAGGAGGGAGAAATGATGACATACCTGTGAGATATCAAGGGGTCATCCAGGCTGAGGCCAAGGTGATGACAGGAGAGGAAGAGGACAGACAAGTGGGTGCAAGGTGGGGAGGGGGGGGCGAGCAGGTTTTAGTGTTTGAATATAAGGTATCCAACCTTATAGTAGTCGAGCAGCCTCGAGTTACGGCAACTATAAAACCATCTGACAAAAATCAGTAAGGAAAAGCATGTGTTTTACTGTGAAAACTGATATCTATTAATGATACCACAATACTGAAATCATTTGGTTACCATTCGCGTTTCCTTATTGAAAGGCTGCTTTCCACTTCTTTGTGTTATGTCAGGAAAAATAGGTATTGCGCGTGCTTCTCTTGGCTTACTCCTATTTTCCTTTCAAGACCCAGTTAAACGTCTGTTGTGAACCTTTTCTTGAAGGGTCTCACCTCTTCTCCCTCTTCAGTGCTGGGGTTTTTTGTGCCCCCAGAGCATTCTGTACACACTTCTCTCCGTAGCACTTGGCTGTGCTGGTCTTTTCCTCTCTGCCAGGCTGTTGGCTCCTTAGGACGAGGACTGTCCTATTTTCATCTCATGCCTCGCTCATGATTATTACTTAAATGTTAGGAAATATTGGGTCATTTAATATGAAGTGTCTGATTTTGAATCAAAAGTGTAGTTTATTATATCTCAAACAAGCAGTACTGTTAATTAAAGTATGTGCCTAAACTATTGACACAGTTTTGCTATCTTAACGGCAGCTTGTTTATGCCAGCAGCGAAGAAGCCTAGAGAGCGAGTGGCGATGAAATTGTGAAAAACATTTTCCACGGCTTGTTGAGAATTGAGTATTTTTCCCTGCAAGTGGTGGTCCAAAGCCTGGAAGAAGTGGTTGGTAGTCAGTGGGCGCAAGATCTGGTGAATACAAGGGATGACAGAGAGTCCAAGTCCAGCCTCTGTATTTTGAGCAGTGTTGTTTGTGTGACAGGTGGTCGAGCCTTGTCTCACAAGAGGATTGGCCTGTCTCTAGTGACCAATCTTGGGTGCCTAATCGTAAGCATCCTCATCATTTCATCCAATTGGTTGCAACCAATTGGGTATCCGCTGTAATCAATTTGACCAGGTGTCATGAAGCTGTAGTGGATAATACCAGTCCTGGACCACCAAACAAACCATTAGCTTGTTTTTGATGAATATTCGGTTTTGGACTGTGTTTCAGCACTTCACCTTTATCCAACCATTGTGCCAAACACTTGGCGATCATCAGGGATGCATTTTCTTCACATATAACAATACAGTGTAGAAATGGTTCAACCTTACATCGTGACAGCAAAGGAAGGCAAGCTTCAAGATGATTTCTCTTCTGACACTTGTTTAATTCACATAGTACCCATCTATCCAGCTTCTTTACTTTTAAAATTGATATGCAATTTTTAGTTATGAGACTAAACAAATTAGAGTGCTATTTTAGCCAAGTATTAGCTTGTTGACCAATTTTTTCTTTTTGTCCTCTACTATGTTAACTGGCCCAATATTCTAATGATAAACAATTATGGTAAAGCAGAGTTTGTTTAAGCAGCTAAATTACAAGGGCATGTAAATATCTTTTTTTTCTGTATGAACTGAAGTAGATTTAAAAAAAATTTAAATTCAGTTTTGGAGCCTGATACTTCAGTACATTTTTTCCCCCATAAATATAAATCAAAGGTATGATTATAGGCTGCAGGGATTTATACTATTAAGAAATATAAATGTAATCCTGTCTTTATAGTGAGGTAGATACCTAAGTTTAATGCTGAATAGCATGTGCTAATTAAGAAACAAGAGTTGTAGCTCCTTAGTTAATATGGATTCTGCCATTCTCTGAAGTTTATTATAACAGCAATTCTTGAACTAATGTTAAAAGTAAAAAGAGGACAAATGTCAATATTTTTGGTATTAGTAAAGTAAGGATGCAGATAGAATCTAAATATACCTATATCTTTTTGTATATATGGTTCCCCAGTTTTTCCCTTCAGTGGATAATGGGAGGATTATTTTAGTCTATCTATAAAGTGGAACAGGCCAAGTCTTTTTTTAAATATAAAATTGGGTCATGTGCAGAGGTACCGATCCCAATTCAGTTGTTAATTAATAACAGATATAGCCCATAAAATTAACTTTGATTTTTTGTTCTCCTTTTGGAGGTTTTTTTTTTTGGTATGAAAAACCCATTTATTTTTGCTGGTGACAATTCATGAGCAAGGTTGTTCTTATAAATATTAGAAAACTAACTTTTATTTGATTCATATATTGGAAATACTTTCTGTTGCTTATTCATTTATTTTAACTCTTCCGTCTTTGACTCAACTGCAGAGTAAGAAGCAACTGGTAGTGTGGACTTTAAGAATTGTCTTTAAGTATTTGTTTTTTATAATACAAATTTATTGGACCAGGGGGACTAGTTTGCCCTACGTCCGCTAAGGAAGACCGAGTTTTATCAGTGCCTTTTGAATAATAGTGTACATAAATACCACATATGATACTTACTACTCTCCACCCCTGGTAACTCTGGGATAAGGCCCAAGAATTTTTATAACCACCGTCAGACAATTCTGATACAGATGATTCCTTAACCACCCCTGAAGAAACACTAGTTTATATGGTGTTAATGCTATTGTTGTCACTTTTATGGGTCCAGTGGACTAGACACGAACCTGTCTTGCCCCAGATTCTTGTCCTCAATCAAACTTCAAAGGGGATAATTCTTATTGCAGTGAAATTGGGAAATAAAATATATAGAAAAAAAATACCTAATACTATCCAGAGAAAACCGATGATGTTTTAGTTGTTTTTCTTTGGGCTTTTAACATTTTAATTGGAATTTTACTGTATAGTTTATCTTCTGCTTTTCTTACTCTTCTTTTATTTATTTATTTTTTTTGAGACAGAGTCTCACTCTGTGCCTGGGCCAGAGTGCTGTGGCGTCAGCCTAGCTCACAACAACCTCAAACTCCTGGGCTCAAGCCAGCCTCCTGCCTCAGCCTCCCGAGTAGCTGGGACTATAGGCATGCGCCACCATGCCCAGCTAATTTTTTCTACATATTTTTAGTTGTCCAGCTAATTTCTTTCTGTATTTGTTTTTTTAGTAGAGATGGGGTCTTGCTCTTGCTCAGGCTGGTCTTGAACTCCTGAGCTCAAACATTCCGCCTACCTGGGTCTCCCAGAGTGCTCGGATTGCAGGCTTGAGCCACCACGTCCGGCCCACTTTTCTTATCCTTAACCCTATATAAATTTTTTATCGTGTTATTGAGAAATCATTCATAGCATTTTCAGTGTTTGTATACTATTGCTGCATCCATTGGATCATAATTTACTTAACCTTTCCTCTGTCCTTCGATGTTTAAAGATTGTTTCTGATTTGTTTCTGATAAGTAACACTGGAATGAACATCTTTGTTAGGAAAGCACTTTTCTGTATCTAGGGTCTTTTTCCTCCTTTGCTCAGGGTCCTAAAAACATTTTTATAAGCTCTTGAAACATACTGCTAAACTGTTTTCCATAAAGGTTCTGTTAATTAAAGTTACCAGCAGTAAACTTGCATTGTTACAGCCCACCTTCACCAGCACTGAGTGTATTTGTTTAAAAAAAACATAGTTTTGGTTCACTAGACAAAATGATGTATATCACTTAACCATCCCTTGTTAATATGTATTTTGTGTATATGTAAAAATTAGTTTGATATTTTATACTGTTTTTTTAATACCAAGAACTTATATTTTTAAGAGTTCTTGAGGAAAATTTTTGATAATCCATGAATGGTAATTCCCTTGAATTTTCCCAGTCGTTGGGACAGTTAATAGTAAACATACGATTTCTTTTTGCCAGAGATCCGAGTATTTCACAAATACTGAGTCCCTTTGTGTCCTCTTTCCACATACTTTGGAAATTGAAGATTTAAGCTGATGGAGTTAATTTGTTTATAAAAAACAAGGTTCTTATTTCTACTTCAAACTAAAGTTTTACCTTTCATTGTCAATAAACCTCTCTGTGCTTCTACTTAGAGTTACTGTTAAATCTCTAGATTTCAGACATAACTCATACCTCTATTTCTTGGTTTATGAATTTTGAAGAATGCCACCCAACTTTGAAGATTCCCTGATTCAAAAAAAATTAGGAAACATTCGCTTCTCCTTTTTTCTCTGTTCTCAATGTTTGATATTTATAATTATTTTCATTTCTTGTATTTTTCCCAGTGTTAGTTTAAATAATAAACACAACCCTTTGTCCTGCCCACTCACTGAGCTTGCTAGACTCTCCTGTTCCCCTTGCTGGACTGATTTTTGCAAACTGCCTCCAGGCATAAAGGATTGTGGTAGAATTCAGCTTGTTTGTTTCCCTTCTCTCATGGATTACATCGCTGCTTGTTGTACAATGCCTCAAAATACTTGTTTCCTGTGTTTTATTCACTTTTCTAGCTGTTTATGGCAGGAAGGTAATCTCAGATCCTCATGGCTGATAGGTGAAGTTTTAAATAACTTCTTAATTGCTGAGTGAATGATCGCTTCAGAGCCCCTGTATTGAAGTCTTTGGATTTGATACTGTTAAGTTCCCTTTTGCTTGAAAATTTTCTTCTTGTCTTTCAGCTACCACCTTTTCCTGGTAGACCTACTGTTTCTGTCCCTTCTGCTTCATTCACTTAGTCTGGTCCTTTAATCATATTAATTTCAATAATAATAATTATAATAGCAATAGAAGTCACCATGCTAACTTTAAACCTATATTCTCATTTTAATTCGTAAAGCAACTGCTCAGTATTTTTCAGGATTCTCTTTCTTCCTCCTTTTATTGTCTATACTTTAAGTTATTGGCCCCATCTATATACTGATGGCTTTTACTTTTGTATTTTTAGCCCTTATTTCTGTACTGAGTTCCCAATCTACTTATCCAACAATCTATTAGTATTGCCACTTGGATTTTCAAAAGGCTTGTCAACCTAATACAGTCAAAATGGACCTCCTTTTTGCCCGTCTCTTTCTATCCTTTTTTTCATCTTGACATTGATCTATAGTAAAAAACATACACACAACAAAAGCAAGCTGTACTTTACATAAGCATCAATCTACACATTAACCTGATTGTTTCCTGAGTCTGTCTCTGCTTCTCCGTTCCTACTGTCTTGTCCTGTTGCAGCTCTCTTCATCTTCTGTCTGTACAATTGTACCAGCCTCCTAGTTGTGTCCCTCTAAAATCTATAATGTTTTAAAAATTTGAATCAGAATGTGCTTTCTGGCTTCAAGTCTTCAGTAGTTCCCCAAATGCTACTGGATAACATCTGTTCTTTTTAACAAGTCTCTTTGTTCTGTCACTTGCTTCTCCTTAGGTCTTTCTCCTTCTGCTCCTTCCGCGTCCTCTGTGAGTCAGCATCGTAGACAGCACCACACAGTTTTCCCAGCTCTGTTCTTGCTGCCTCCTGTCTCCCCAACTTTTACGGCTAACTCTTATTTATTTGTTTCTAAGGCGTAGTCACTTGTTTCTAGGTCTCTTCCTTTTGCTCCCATAGTGTCCTGTGCATGTGTAGCTCTAGTATTATGTCTATTATGCATTTAAATGATCTGTTTGTTTCACTTTTCTTTACTGTATTCTGAGGTCTTAGAGGACATGAGATTTTAAAAATTTGTATTTGTAACCTAAGCACCTAGCTAAGTACACAGTGCTCAACTCATTTGTAGATAGTTTCTATTTTAAGTAGGAACACAGCTGTCCCTCCTTTTTCCCAAACTAGAAACACGGATGTTTTCCTATTGTTTTCTCTCTCTGTCACATCTAGCCAGTTTCAAGTCCTTAATTTTGCTTTTATTCAGGGATTTGTATTTTCATACTTTTGTTCATGTTTGTTCATTCCTTCATTCATTCCTCCAACAAATTTCATTAAGTGCTACTATGTGCTAGATAGTGTACTAGTTATACTGCCTGCTGAATATTGCATTAAATTTATATATTAATTTTTAGAGAATTAGCATGCTTATAAAACTTAGTTTTTTCATTTAGGGACAAATGTTTGTTAAGTTTCATTTTAGGTACCCAAGGAAAGTTTTACAGATATTCTTGTTTGATTTTGTACATTTCTTTTAAGGCTTATTTGTAAATGTTTAACAGTTCTTTTCTTATTATGAATAAGATTTTTTCTGTTATATTTTCTAATTTGTTCTCATGTATGGGAAGTGGATTAGATGATCATGTATCTGGCCAATTTATTAATCTCTCAGTAGCTTTCACGGACTTGGGTTTTTAACTATTGGTTATTTCAAATGACAGGGTTTTTTTCCTTCTTTGTATTTATAAGTTTAATTTATTTTCCATATCTTAATACATTGGTTAGGGCCTCCAATACAATGTTGAGTAAAAGCAATGATAGTTTGCATCTTAGTATTATTCTTGACTTTAATGAAAGTGCTTCTCATCTGTCTTGTTAACTATGAATGTTTAAATATTAATAATTTTAAAAAGTGAAATTTT
>NW_012150285.1:4729976-4757706 GCF_000956105.1 Propithecus coquereli
TAATTTCTTTCTATTTTTAGTAGAGATGGGGTCTCACTCTTGCTCACGCTGGTCCAGAACTCCTGAGCTCAAATGATCCGCCCGCCTCAGCCTCCCAGAGTGCTAGGATTACAGGCGTGAGCCACCGTGCCCGGCCCAGAAAATATTATTTTAAAAAGTGAAATTTTTAAATAGGAAGCATCACCTATTCCTAACTTGCTAAGAGCTTTATCCTCAATCTGTGTTGAATTTTATCAAATGCTTTCTTGGTGTCTGTAGAGGTGATCATATTAATCTGTAAATCTAAAGAATTACAGAATGAGATTTCCTAAAGATAGATTTTATTAACATCACATCTTTTCCCTGATTTATTTAATGTAGCACTGGATTTGATTGCTAATGTTTTATAAAGGATATTTTTGTCTATAATTGTAAGTGAGATATGTTTATAATGTTCTTTCATTTAATTCTTCTCTGCTTTTGTTTCAGAATTATGCTAGTCTTACAAGACTCTGCTGAAGGCTGAAGTATTTCAATTTTTTTTTTCAGTTGAAAAAACTTTAAATTTGA
Organism: Propithecus coquereli; assembly: GCF_000956105.1. Taxonomy (NCBI): domain Eukaryota; kingdom Metazoa; phylum Chordata; class Mammalia; order Primates; family Indriidae; genus Propithecus; species Propithecus coquereli. Next base: position 4,730,526 of record NW_012150285.1, read on the forward strand.
GCTGTTTAAACAATAAGAATTAGTTGTTTCTTAAATATTTAGTAGAATTTGTTCACAAACATGATTTAGAAAATGGCCGTTTCTTGGTATCTTTATTTCCCCAAGTTCTAGTCAAGCGTCAGGTGTAAAGTAAGACCTTCTTTAATACTTGTTGAATAAATATTCTCTAGACAGGGTTCTAAGAATTACTATATAGAATTGTTTGTTATTTTTTTTTTTGTCAGAGAAGTGTTGCTATGGCTAATTCACTAGGATATGGAATTAGTCTGTAGGAGAAATAAATGCATGTCTTTCTGCATGGATAGATTTTGTGCATAGAAAAATGTTGTTTGGAGGTAGTCTAAATTTGAAGCTAACAGGCTGGGCATGGTGGCTCACGCCTGTATTCTTAGCCTCTGGGAGGCGAAGCGAGAGGATCGCTTGAGCTATGGAGCTCGAGACCAGCCTGAGCAAGAGTGACACCCCCGTCTGTACTAAAAATAGAAAAAATTAGCCGGGCACGATGGCATGCGCCTGTAGTCCCAGCTACTCGGGAGGCTGAGGCAGGAGGATTCCTTGAGCCCAGGAGTTTGAGGTTGCTGTGAGCTAGACTGATGCCACGGCACTCTAGCCCGAGCAACAGAGCAAGACTCTTGTCTGAAAAAATAAATAAATAAATTTGAAGCTAACAGTTTTAGGAAAACAGTATAATTTGCATTACTGAATACAAGTACTTGCATAACTACCATGTGTAAAAAGACCACAGGTAACCATTTTTACAAATTGTATTCGTGTTTTGGGTTATTTTTACCGTTTTCTCTTTTAAAACGTATTCTGTGATTTAGACTCACTAAAATTAGTTTATAGGCAAATACTGTTTTTGGAAGTTGAAGTACTTTAGTTTGTTTCCATTCACTTTCCCCTTTTTTAATTTGATATTTTTAAGCATTCATAAAACTCTGGATACATTACAGAAATAATTGAACATCTGGATATAACTCTAGGATTTATATGATAAAGCAGTGTTTCTGAACCAGGGACAGTTTTGCTCCCAGGAGGCATTTGGTAACATCCAGAGACTTTCTGGCGTCATCATGGAGGTGGCTGTGCATGTACAAGCGTGTGTGGCACTGTCCTCTAGTGGGTAGTGGCCAGGGAAGCTGGTGGCTATCCCTCCATGCACAGGATAGCCCTCACAGCAAAGGTGATCTGTCTCAAAACGCCAGTTGAGCCAAGCTTGAGAAACTCTGTTATAAAAGGAAGTTAGATAAACAAATACGAATACATACTATAAACGGTGTTCTCAGATGTTTGCTTTTTTCTTCAGAAACTGGAATTCTGTGTAAGCTAATACAGTTTACAATGTCCTTATGGAAAGGATATGAAGTGTTTGCTCTTGACTGACATCTAGTGAGACATTTAAAAATAAAAGTAAAGCTGTAGTTTAAGATTAAATATGTAAATCAGAGTTACTGCTAATTTTTTCCCCCACTGTTAGAAAATTCACAAATAAGGAAACTAGGAAGCGATTAAACAATTTCTTTATAGACACTGAGAAATTATATTTGAGCTATTATAATGATTTGTTTATAGCCACTGAAAAATACCACTTAAGAATTTACTTCCTGAAGAAACAGAATATAGTAAATTCTTAGCATAAGTATTATTTCCCTTTTATGTTTCACTTATATTCCTCATTTTAGTATTAGAGCTTAGCATATAAAATCTTTCTTTTGATAGTTTTCTGAATAAAAGCTCAACCACTGATGTGCGAGACTTTTATATTTAAAAAAAATGCCTAAAATCGTAGAATTTGAGAGCCAGACAACACCTTGGTGGTTTAGTCCAGTTTCCTCATTTATAGAGATTAAAAATTTCAGTTTCAGAAAGGCAGAGTGATCTCCAACATATACAACTCGTTGGTACAGATCTTGAACTAGAACCCATAACTCTTGCTTCTAGTCAAGTGTTCTTTCAAGTAAAGGACAGTATTAAGCACATTTGAATTCTATTTGAAGTTTTTGAGTTATTTTTTAATCAAACTATAAATATTAAAACTGTTAAATTATTATTTCCTTAATATATACACTTGTATAAATGTTTTAAAATAGTATATATGTTTATAAATTATCCTGTTTAATTTTAACTTAAAACTGTTATGCCAGTTTAAACATGAAGTTTTAAAATTTTTATTTCACAGGCAACTACACCTCCAAATCAAGGGAGGCCAGATTCTCCAGTCTATGCTAATCTGCAGGAACTGAAAATATCCCAGTCTGCTCTTCCCCCGCTTCCTGGGAGCCCAGCAATTCAGATTAACGGAGAATGGGAAACTCATAAAGACAGTTCAGGGCGTTGTTACTACTATAACAGAGGAACACAGGAAAGAACTTGGAAACCACCTCGCTGGGCTCGGGATGCAAGTGTAAGCAAAGATTTCCAAAGTCCGGGAGATTTCCAAAGTTCGGGAGATCAAGAGGTATGAGTAGTTAAGGAATCAACCTGCGAGTTACCAAATTTTCTCTTTTCATTATTCATAAACAAAAGAGGTGAATAGGTTTATTGCTTGGTATCGGCGTGGTAGAATACTTGAATCTCTAAGATACTAAAAGTTCTTTCTAAGCTTTATTATACTAATGCTAGCTACTAATTCCTAATAAAGCACAGTAGCTAACTTGCAGTGTGCTCACTAGTTCCAGAACTGGATTCAAGTTGTCTAGTGCCAGTGTGTTTCCTTATGGATTAGAAGATACTAATTCCATTATTGTTATTGCACAAGCCAGTGGCATCTTTTAGAGAAAGAAGGAAAGAAAATATATGATGTGACCTAGCCAAATAAATGGAAACAAAATTATTTAACTAATTAAAAGAGATACTTTTCTTTATTGGCTTAGTATGGCTACCAAGCTCCTTCTCAATTTTCCTCTCTGTCAGTCAGACATACAAGATCAATTTTTTATTTATACGTAAGGGAAATAATTATAATTCCTTTGCTACAACTGTATCATTCTGTAAATCTTACAATTCACTTTAAAATCATTATTTTTGGGCTGGGCAAGGTTAACCATGCCTGTTATCCTAGCACTCTGGGAGGCCAAGGTGGGAGGCCTTGAGGTCGGGAGTTCAAGACCAGCCTGAGCAAGAGTGAGACCCATCTTTACTAAAAAAAGAAAAATTAGCTAGACATGGTGGTGCACCCCTGTAGTCCCAGCTATTCGGAAGGCTGAGGCAGGAGGATCCCTTGAGCCCAGGAGTTTGAGGTTGCAGTGAGCTATGATGATGCCACTGTACTATAGCCAGGGCAATGGAGGGAGGCTGTCTCAAATAAATAAATAAATAGATTCTGAACTTGAATGAATTGTTTTAAACTTAAACTGTACTATAGCCAGGGCAACAGAGGGAGGCTGTCTCAAATAAATAAATAAATAGATTCTGAACTTGAATGAATTGTTTTAAACTTAAAATGTACTATAGCCAGGGCAACAGAGGGAGACTGTCTTTCAAAAAAAAAAAAAAAAAAAAACCCAAATCATTATTGTCTCTAACAAGTATTAATATTATTTCCCCCCCCAACCCCCATCTGGTTTCACCTTCCTCCATACCTCTTGCAAGGTGGTACAGTGAATTGGCCAGCTATAGCTTGAGAAACACTTATCTCAGTAGTCTGGAGAGGCCTTGGGGCTATTTAGATGTGCAGGAGAAGTTATGCGAGATTGATGGAAGGGAGTGAACTCCTGCTGTTGGTAGACTGGAGGCTCTCCACCTGCATAGGACATGCTGCTTTTATAGAAAGCAGCTACCTTGTACAAAATAAAAGCAGAGCTCCAGGTAGATAGGAGCTGGAAAAATCAGGTAACATATCCTGCATTTAGCAGACCCTAAAAGTTTTTGTAGTTAGTAACCCCCTTCTTATCCTGTTTTTCAGTTGGTTATTTACAGCTTCGGTTAGGTAGTTACTTGTACTTTTAGTGTTCAAGTGAGAACCAAAAATAGAGAAATTTTTCATGTTTAACTATAATAAGAAAGGAAAATTTTGTACATATAGGAGATTTGAAAATAAACTATCCTGTGTGTCAATAATAAAGTCTTATAATTTGGGAGAATTAAGAAAAAGACTAAATTATAGACTAACTTAAAGGAATTTAAAGTATACACAGGAACTTTTAACATGTTTCTTAGCTTTCTATTTTAATAAATAGACAAGAGTGATTTGTATATATGCCTTAGCTTACACTACTAGTCTCCGCAAAAATTGTATAGAAACAAATATTTCCAAAGTGGCTGGAACACATCTTCCAGTAACTTCTTGAGAAAAGTTGTGTATGGGAAGTAAAGTTGAGACTGTGTGTGTGCAAAAGTATCTGTAGTCTTCTCTTACATTTCATTGCAAGCATGCAGGATATAGAATTCTAGGTTGGCAATAATTTTCTCACACTTGCAAGGCATTTTGAACTTCCCTTTAATGGTGATCTGTGGCAGCTGCTTGTTGGGGAGTCTCCAATGTTAAAACCTTTAGGTCTTTTCAGTCTCCGTACAAGTCTTTATTAGATTGTCTGCCTAGAAGGTAAGGGCTGCCCAGGTCTTGATGTTGGCATTTGGTTTGCATATGGTTGGTCCCTCACACTCCCGTGTTTCTGTTGGTACCCATGTCTCAATTGTGTCTGTTGTCCCCCAGCTCAGAATCTTACTGTTGTTCCTTCTTCAGAGGGAATAAATCCCCATATTTCTGCTAATAGTCAGCCATGAAGAAGAGTATCCTGGTGATTTTAGTCCTCCTTAATTAGTATCTCTGCCTTCACCCCCCAGTTCCAGAGGTATCTGATACCATCAGTTCCTGGGCCATTTGCAGATTCTTCTGTGTAAACTTGCTAGGATTCATCCTCCCCTTACTTGCCCCCTGCTCCCACCACGCCGGCTGAGATTCTGCTTTCTTTGCGCATAATTCAATTTTTTATTCATCTGCTTGACTGTTTCTCTCTTTGTGTTCTTCCTGTTCTTGTAAGTTTACATCTTTTTAAGCATATTTCACTTCTGTTATTTTAGTGGGGTTTGAGACAGAGCAAGTGTTCACTCTTCCATCTTAAGTCCGAAGCTTATTGTTTTAGTGTTTCCGCTAGAGCAGTGGTGTTTAACTGGTGGTGATTTTGCCTTCCAGGGACATTGGCAAAGTGTGAAGACTTTTTGATTGTCACAGTGGGGGAAGTGCTACTGACATCTAGTGGGTAGAGGCCAGAGATGGTGCTGAACGTCCAGCCATACACAGGCTCTCCACAACAAAGCATGGTCTGGCCCTAAACGTCAACAGTGCTGCTCTCGAGAGACACTGCCTTAGGAATTTTTTTTTTCTTTTTCTTTTTTTTTTTTAAATTTTTTAGAGGTAGAGTCTCATTGTATTCTCAGGTTGGATTGCAGTGGCTTTTTACAGGCATAATCACAGCACATTATGTCCTGAAACTCCTGGGCTCAAGAGATCCTCCTGCCTCAGCCTCCTGAGTAGCTGAGATACAGCTGTACAGCCCTACACCCGACTTTAATGTGCATAGTCAGTCTATGCAAAGCCTAAGGTTAATCAGTATCCTCTTGCTTCTTAGAGCCACACAAGAGCTATATGTGCTATTGTGCTATTGTTGCCATATTTTTATTTCTGTTTTTAGCCTCCTTGTTGTTGTATGTGACTCTGAAAATTAATCCTCATTTTACCACTTTCTTTTCTCACATTTTCTTCTGTCTTGCTTACATGCTTTTAAATTCCCTCTTAAGAATCTGTTAGGGAATCTTAGATTTAATTTGTCTGAAAATTTATTTATTTTGCTTTTATTTTTGAAGAATATTTTAAATGGGTGTACAGTCCTAAGGTGACTGTTTTTTTCCTAGTTTATTGAAGATTTTATTCTCATTTTCTGGCTTTCATTGTTGATGCTGAAAATTCGGATGTCATTCTGATTGTCTTTCCTTTAACAATAATTTCTCTCTTCTTGTTAGCAACTTTTGAGATCTCGTGTTTGTACTTCCACTATGATGTGACTGGGTGAAGATACCTTTTTTGTTTCCTGCCAGGGTTTTGTTGGGACTCCTAAATTTGAGGAGTCCTGTCTTTGATCAGGTCTAGAAAATTCTTAGCTGTTATCTGTATATAGACCCTGCCCCATTTTCTCTTTCCTCTTATTCTAGAACTTCAATGAGTGTTTAATCTCACTCTGTTCATCTATGTCTCTGTGTGTGTCATTCTAAATATTTCAAGATCTAGCTTCTGTTCACTATTTTTCTCTTTGTCTACATCTTCATTTGATGTTAAACCAATCCTTGACTTTTAAAGTGTTATTTTATTTGTTTGGAGAATTTCCCCCATATTATTACTTTGAAAAGTTTTAAAGCTACAAAAAGGTTGAAAGAATAATATAATGAACATTAATAAACTATATAACCTTCATTTAGATTTACCCATTATTAAAATTTTGCCACTTTGCTTTCTCTATCCCTCCCTTCACACACACATACACATACGTAATTTTCTTAACCATTTGAGGCATAAAATAAAAACATTTTATTTCCTAAGTATAAGAATTTTTTTCCCATCAAAACCACAATACATTTATCACACCCAAGAAATTTAATATTGGCATACTCTTTTATACATTGTTGAAAGTCAGTGTTTCTCAGTTGTCAAGTAATATCCTTAATGGCCTTTTTTCCCCTACAACGAAGGATTTGGTAAAGAATCATATATTGCATTTATTTATTACATCTCTCTTTAGTCTTATTTTATATTTTGTTTTTGTTAATTCTAGTATATAAAGTTTTTGTGAGTGATTATTCTGTTTTTCTGCTAACTCATGGTGTTTTGTTTTTCCTCTTTTATATGTGTGTATCTATATTCTAATGTGAGATTATAGTTCTTAGAAATCTGTATGTAGGCAGTCTTTAATGTTAAAGTCAGAAGTGGGTTTCTTCAGAGAGAATTTGCTTTTGCTTCTGCCAGGTCCCTGGCGAAACTATTAATAATATCCTGTGAATATTTCAAACTAAATCTTTAGCTTTAGTTGTTATGGGCCACCTTGGTAGTAGTAAGTTGGATTGTGTGAACCCTGGCTGATGGCTGAGGATTGCCCTGATTTCCCCTGATTATTGGGGAAGATTCTTGTGATTTTCCTGGTGTGGAACAAAGGGGCAAGATTTGTTTATGGTTTACTCATAATCTGTGGAGAGCCTGGCTCTGTGTTGTGGGTGTCCGTTTAGCCTCCCTGCCTTTGGTAGTCCTGAGTCCAGTTCTACAACACTTCTTCATGCCCTTGAAAACTAACCTTTTAGTTTGAGGTCTAGCAAATGCCTTTAAGGAGAAAGCTGGTCTTTTTATTCTACCTAACTCTCTGGATTCTTGTTTCTACTTAGTTTTTGACCTCTGAGTATTTCTTAACAAACCTTTTTTTTTTTTCTCATTTATGGTTTTTTAAAACAATTTTTATGTAATATTTTTTAGCTGTTTTCATCCAGATGATCAGTTAGGGAAACTCCCTGCCATTCCCCTATAAATGGAATGTCTACTGTAGCCCCTCCTGCTGCTACTAGGGTACGTTTGTAGCAGAATAGACCCCAGAGTTACAGAGCCAGTGACCCTCCCCAATGGGGTTATCTAGTATAGAACAGTGAACCTTTGGAGAAAGCTTGCCAAAAATAATCTTCATTTTTGTTTAGTGGCCATTAAACAGCTCTTTTTTAGCAGTAGAAATCAAGATTTTAAAGCTATTCCTGGTTCTTTAGTGTAATAAAATGTATCAAGATACTGGAGGTTACTTTTCATGGCAGAAGAGACCATCTTGCTTACTTCACTGATTTAGTGATTTAGATTATTCCTTAAATTAATTTTACTGATTAGATTGCCTTTTTTCTTTCTAAAGATTTTATTGCCCTTTTCTCATACATGAGCTTACATTTTAAGTTGTCTTAAATAAAAATAAACTCTTGATTTTTAAATTTGGTGTTTAATTTTTTAATTATGTTACAAAACATAATACAGTTCACTTTATGCAGTGCTTCTGCAAAGTTGCCTGTTTTTGTCAACATATTATTAGGCTGTTTATGTCTCTAACTACAGTGTTGAGCATCTGCCCATCTTAGCGTTTCAGGCCAAATGATGGTGATAGAAAATACAGGCTGAATAAGATTTAATTGTAGAAACTATTTTACTGGTGATAGGAAGGGTCATTTGCACATGAGTATTAACCTAATAGTTCTTGAATGAAGTTTAAGTGCAGTAAGCAAATAGCTACTTAGTCACATTAATTATAGTGCCTCTTGTTTGTTAAGAGACATAAAAAATTGTTAAATTTTCTCAGTCTTCTGGTTTGCTTTCTCTTATACATCTGGAGTTTATCATGTATACATACCTATATTATTTCCATACTGAATTTCTGATTTTTCTCTCTGTAGTGTATTTGAATGTTCTCAATATTAGTTTTTTCTTGTTTTGAAGTTTAGTTTCCAACAGTTTTAATAAGCATTTGGTTGAGTGAGTTAGGAAACCTTGCCAGTAAATTGGAACACAAAATGTAGTGTCACAAAACTCATGTCTTTTCTCTCCCTTCTCCTCCCACACAATTAAAAAAAATAGTTCCAGATATATTTATTGAGCACTCTTGTTTGCCATGCATTTGGCCAGGTGCTTGACACACAGAACAGAGTTTCCAAGGAGCTCAGTCTAAGGAAGATCCCTCATCCCCTCCTTTGTTTACACATAGACATGTGTACACTTACTGACTCGTCATTTTTTAACTCGATTTGAGTTCAAAAGCAGCATGAAATAGCATTTTGTCTCTTCTTAGTCTGAAAACATTGTTTTCAATTTTATTGTGGTAAATTTTTCCAGGGTTGCACTAATTGATAAAATAACGACTATTAATTTTACCTCATCACTTACAATGTACCATTTAAAGACATCAGTTTATTTTGAAATTAAATATTCAAATATATTCAAGATATCTTAATACTTATAGTCAAGTAAAATCAATTTCTTAGATTTTTCAACTGCTGCGTATTTATATTCAAAGAAGAAAAATCCTTGTTTCTGACTATTTATAGCTGCTTTCATCAGAAGAAAACTACCACAGCATTTGTTACAGCCAGTCAGATAGTCAGTGTGGTTCTCCTCCAAGGGGTTGGTCAGAAGAGTTGGATGAACGTGGGCATACCTTGTATACCAGTGACTATACTAATGAAAAGGTACATTCTTTTTTTCTCATCTAGTGTTTCTTGGGCAGAATTCTCTCATAAAATAGTTGTGTACTGAAGTTTTAGTAATATTAAAAAGTCACGGAAATATTCCTCATTATAATTTTATAATCATGCCAATTCACAACATGGAAACTCAGTATAACTACTAATTCATGGTTTTAAACTGCTTACAGTGATAGTGATTTTTGTGGTGTTAATACCCATTTGAGACAGACCTTTTAGGAGTAGACCTGTCGAGTGTCATTTTGTTTAGATTTCTTCAATAAGCATATTTCTTCATATTTTTCTTGGCGAAGAGTTTTTTGGAAATAGTTTTCTCAACATGCCATGATTGTCCACTGCCTGACTGCCTATAACTCCTTTTTCTATTATAATCAAATTTGTATAAAACAAAAACCATGAATCTAGTATTTTATGATTAATTAGCTTGGGAATGAATATTGAAATTTTATGTGTGTATTACATCTGGTATTGTTGGAGAAAGTAACTGATTGCGTATGTTAGTTTAGAGAATAGACCCTTGGTAATAAACAGGGATAGACTTTTACCACTGCTTTCTTCCTCAGTTTTTTGACATAAGCACATAAGGAAGCAGTAGTTTTCCTTTATTTTGTTATCTAGATCGTATGTTTGTATTAGCAATATTTAGTCCTTTTTCCCCTCATATTCCCTTTATTATATTTCATGAAGTTCTGTTGTTACTGCTATTTAAATTTTATTGTGTTGTCTAACAGAGGTAATTCCTAAGGGTTTGCATGAAATGGGGCTTAAATTGTTTAGTTTTATACTGAATGATTGAGAAACAATTCCCTTTTGTTAATTTCTCCAACTTGTTTTCAAGATGGGGGTGTGTACCTGTGTTCCACTGCATACTTACATCTGTGTATCTTTGTGTTATATGTTTCTTGCTGTTAAGTGATGCTTCAACCACTAGGCAGAAATCGGAGGAAAGAGAGAGAAAATAAATTGATAATAAATTAATATTGAGTATATTTATTCTTACCGAACTCAAAATGCAAGTCTACTAGTATAGGTTTATTTGAATTTTTTGCAACGTTCGATACAATTCATAAGAATTAAATTTAATATCTCTAATTGTAGCAGCTTAAACTAACTTTTATATAAATTTTAAAAGAACCACCTGTTCTGTTTTCATAGTGGCTCAAGCATGTTGACGATCAAGGTAGACAATATTACTACAGTGCAGATGGATCTCGGTCGGAATGGGAATTGCCAAAGGTAATAAACCTTACCACTGAATTTCTGTTTAAAATAATAGATGAAGTAATATATGAAGATGATTTCAGCAGATTTATTTTTAAATTTTTATTCAACTTTTGAAAAGCAGCAAGACTAGTTTTCTCAGAACTCACTGAAAGTCCTGTGAGTGGCTAAATGTTTCTGAGATGTACAGTGATCGGCACTGTGTGATACTGACTATTCCCATTCAGAAATGCTTTTGGTTTAACTTGAAATTGGTCTTTCATTATTCCCAGAAATAAGAATTCCCTTCAGTGCCAGTAATGCCATCTTATATCTGGTTATCTTGAATATGTTGACTTTTCTATACAAAGTTCATCTTATGTGTAATCTTTTTAAGAGAAAAAAGTAATGTGATATTTATCATCTATGTAAATGTGTGTTACGATTCAGTTGCCCATTGGCTGAGATAGGCAGCATGTGGTGATAATATGGCCTAGGACTTAGCTGGACGTCTCTTTTCCAGACAGGTACACCAGGACGAAGTTTACCTAAGGCAGTGGGTTTCAAAGTGGTCATATACATGTCCTTGTTGGTACTTGAGATAATTTTAAGTGATATCTGGGCAAACATTTAAATTTTAATTGGCATATTATTTTAAGGTTTAGAAAACAACTATAATTAGACAAATCTGTGGTTAATTATTACATATACTTTAGTTTTTAAAGAAATCTTTTTCCCCAAGTAAGTCAATTTAAAGAATAATATTAATAGCATAAATGATACATGGATATAGACAAAAATCACTAGATGGTACTAAACTTATTGAAGGTTGAGAAACACTAATCTGGTAAACTAGTGCTTTGCTAATAGTGGTTTCTTTTTATGTGAATGCTGTCTGGCCTTAATTATTTTGTGAAATTATAAGCCTTGATACTAGTTAGGATAAAATATGCAGCCTGTAATTAATTGATTTTTAAGAACACCCTTGTGAGTCTGAGTTCAGCCAGTAGCAGAAGAGGTCCATTATAACTCTGACAACTCTTAACATTTTGCGATCTCATGGAACAAAGTAAGGTGGCTATAATGGAAACTTGGTGGGTGTAGGAGTTCAGAGGTGGATAAAGAAAATATTGGTTCTTTTGGTTGACCTGGCTATCAAGTATAGCCCCAGAATTTTTTCTGTAGTTAAAAAAAAAACCCTTGTCAAATCTTCAAATAAGCAGTTTTTGATCCTTTTCACACATTTTATATAGGTACATTCTCTTTTGCTCAGCTCAGCAGAAAAACTATTGCATATTTTTAATAATTTTGTTTAAATTAATAACTTTCTAAATTAGAAGTCATTAAAATCTACATTTATACAATTGTTTTTAAAAATACTATTTTCAGCTTAACATATTAATATTAGTGAAGATAGTTTTAAAATATCTTTAAGTATATTTTTAAAATATAAAAAATTTTAATTACAAAAGCTCTCATGAAGATTTATGAAGATATTATTACATGTTTTTACTTCATTAATCATGAATACCGTGAATGAAGAAAGTTCCAATAAAAGTATATCTAGAAGTGCCACAAATCATTTCTCACATATTTCAGCATTGAGCTTTTATCTCATCATTCTTTAAAATTATGAAACACAATTCAATAAAACATTTGTGAATTTTTTCATTTTCATCATTATTAATTTGTGCTTTTAGCATCTGATTGTGAAGATAAAACCATATTTACCCTTTAAAACTTGGAGGTTGTGCTAAATACTCAGAACCCTGTAATATTCTTGTTTTAAGAACCATAGCACAGCAGTTGGATAATACTCTAGCAACAATTTTTTTTAGTTGAATTTTATAAAAAGTTGAATATGAAATGACCCAACATTATACTTTCCAAATTTAATTGTCTCTCAATAAAACTTTTAAGTGGTAAAATAATATCTCAAGCTTAATAGAACTGTTACAACTTTTAGAGGGAAAGAGGTATACATAATAAGATTAACAAGTTTTTTATAAATGTACTGGGAAGAAGTTATAGAATACCTCAGATATTGCTTTTCAAAATCAGTACCATTTATAAAAAATAATTTTATATTTAGTGATTAATTTGAAAAGAATAATTTTATGGATCATGATGGCCAAAATATGTAATAACTTATGTGCTGGGATAAGAGTATATTTTGGTGATATAATTATTCAGTGTTGAAAACTATATAATAATGATTGGTTCTATTAGCCTTATAAATATAAGATCTGATTTTGACTCGAAGAAACCAGAAAAAAAATCTGCTGAAAGTTTAATTTACTGAAAATGATTTAGGTTATAGAAGATGAATATTTTATTAACAAAATTAAATAATTGAACCATATGATATTAAACTTTTTGTTATACTTGACAGATTTGAAATGCAGCTCCTGCCAGCACCTCAGATATCAAAGATGTATTGAGATATAGAGGAGTTTTATGTACTATATCCTCTTCCATAGTGCTGATTCCCTGGAGTCATGAGATCAATCACAAGGCTTGTTTTGAGTGATTTGTTCCAGGTCAGGGTGTTAGAAGGGAGAGGTTCCCGAGATGACCTTACGTCAGGAGCAGGTTAGAGCCTTTACTTTACTGGTGGCTAGATATTCCTGTTGGGTTTCTTATGAACTCCTGTACTTCCCTTGGTTAGAAGAACTCTAGGCTCATCTTCTACTTACTTCTGGAGATGGCTTGAGTGAAAGAAAGAAGAGCGGCAAGGGACTGAATTATATCAGGGCCTCAGAGGGTATGCCACAGCAGTGGAAATGAGCACTGATTATGACCAGCGTTGAACCCTCAGTTTTGTGGTATTATTTCATTTTCTGCTACCATTTGCCACTTAGGATAAAGTATTGGAAGGTCTTGGCAGTTTCTTGAATGAAGCCCTGTCAGCCATTCCTAACCAGCGCTAATGAAGCAGCACCTTCCCCCCTCTCTGCCTGGGCACTGCGGAGACTGCTTGGTGGAGCCCTACACGGCATGCAGGGAGCCCTATCATTTGTCCTCCCTGTTCACTAAATGAACAACAGCAACGAGACAGCTGCTCACTCTATCCCTAGTAGACAGTGGAAGGAGGATTATTACGGAAAGGAGGAAGCTAGAGAAAGGGATTTTAAAACTCTGCGTGAGATCCTAGGCACAACACCAGAGTGGCCTATGCATGGAAACAACCAGAATTAACATAGCAGAAGCTTTTAGAACAGAACCATGGTGTGGAATACTGCTCAGGCCTCAGGTTAGCCTCTGGGTAGCACACAAACAAGGCAGACCAGACAGCACTAAAAAGATTTTAAGAACTGAAATGACATTTGAACTACCGGCCATAAATGTGGGCCGAGATGTGTATTCTGAACCTAGATGGGTTGACAGTCTGCTAAAATATTAATAGAAGGCTTAACTAGAAAATAAAGTGTTACATTACTCAAAATGTCAGACTATAACCTAGGATTACTTGTCATACAAAGGGGAAAATCTCAAATGAGAAGACAGTCTATAGGTGACAATACCAAGATGATGTAGATGAGGGAGTTATCTCATAAGGATTCTAAAGCAGCTGTAATAAAAATGCTGCCACAAGCATTTATGAACACACTTAAGTGAAAAAGTCAAAAGTCTCAGCAAAGTAATAGAAGACATAAAGAAGAAGCAAATGGAAATCTTAGAACCAAAATAAAATACTGGTTGGCTCAAAAAATAGCAGAGTAGAAGTAGAGTTGTAAAAAATGAACAGTGCCTCAGAGACCTGTGGAAAAATACAAAAGATCTGACATTCCTTTCATTGGAGTTCCAGAAGGAGAAAGGAATGAGTGTGAGGCTGAAAAATATTTGAAGAAAATAATGTTTAAAAATGTCTTAAATTTGGCAAAAGACAAACCGACCAATTTAAGAAGCTGAATAAACACCAAACAAGATAAACCCAAAGCAATCTCTATCCAGACTTAATGTAATCACATTTCTGAAAAGACATCTTCCCCCTGCAAAAAAATAAATTTGCAAAAGCAGCTCATTGAAACGACACATTACCTATAGGGTAATAACAAGTTGAATGGCAGTGGCTTCCTTATAAGAAATCATGGAAGCCAGAAGGAAATGACACACATTTTTCAAATGCTGAAAGAAAAGAACTTTCAGCCCATAATTCTATACCCAGCAAAAATATCCTTCAAGAATGAATAGTAGACTTTTTTGCTTTTTCAGAGATGAGGTTTCACTCTGTTGCCCAGGCTGGAGTGCAGTGGCAAATCATAGTTTGCTGCAGCCTCTAATTCCTGGGCTTAAGTGATCTTTCCCGCTTAGCCTCTCAATTAGGGAGTATAGTCATACGCCACCATGCCTGGCTAATTTTTTAAAAACTTTTTTGTAGAGATCGGGTCTCGCTATGTTGCCCAGGCTGGTCTTGAACTCCAAGGCTCAAGTGATCCTCCCCCCATGGCCTCCCAAAGTCCTGAGATTACAGGGATAAGCCATGTGCCTGGCCTGTAAAGACATTTTCAGCATGAAAGTAAACTAAGAGATTTATCACCAGCAGTCTTGCTTTCAGGGAACTGCAGTAGGGATGTCCTTCAAACAGAAGGGAAATGCTACTGAAGAAAATTTGGAATATCAGAAATGAATAAAAACAGTAGAAAGGGTGAATATCTGAGGAGACTTTTGTCCTGAGTGTTTAAAATTATGTTTGACATTTGAAACAAAAATTATAAAATTTCTAAAGTAGTACTTATATGCAGAGATGAGATTTAAGGCAAATATATCATAAAGTGGGGAGAGTAAAGGGATGTAATTATTGGTAAGGTTTCTGTATTCTATTTGAAGTAGTGAAATGTTGATACTAGTAGACTGTGATAAATTAACTATATTGTAATTCTGAGAACAAGCACTAAAAGCTGTAACAAGAAAGAATCAAGAAATTGTAGATATATTAAAATATAATAATAAAAATTAGGTAGCCCATAGGAAGGCAGGAATGGAGAAAAAGGAATGGTAGAAAACAAATAATAAAATGGCAGACTTAAATCCTAATATATAAATAATTACATTAAGTATAAATGGTCTAAACACATCTTTTTAAAAGAATTTCAGAATGGATAAAAAACTGTAACTCAAGTATGCTTCTATTAGAAAAATCACTTTCAAATATAATGAATGACAAATTATGCTAAAGGTTATTTATCGAATAATCTGCAGTAAATCTCATACTTAATGGTGAGATTACAGAAGCTTCTCCATTAGAATTAGGAACTAGACTAGAATTTTTCTATCACTGCTTCTATTCAACAATTAAATAGGAAAGGAAAAGGAAATAATGGAATTAAAAAGGAAGAGATACATTTGTTCTTTTGATTATTAGAAAATCCAAGAGAATCTACAAACTTAAAACTGATGAGAGTTCAGCAAAGTTGCTGGATATACAGTCAACATAAAAACTACCCATTTGTCTAGGAAAAAGTCAGTTTAAAAATGTGATAGCAACAAAATCCTATTTACATTAGCAGCAACAAAAATTGTTGTAACTAAGAACATGCCTAATAAGGGTCTATAAGATTTTAGTGAAGGAAAATTTTTAGAGCAGAGTAAAAGAAGACCTGAATAAATGGTGCAGTATTCCACCATGGTCTTGGATTGGGGGAGTTAATTTTGTAATAATTGTCCAAATTAATCTGCAAGTTCAACACCTCCCCCCCCACACACACCATTTTTGGGAACTGAACCTAAAACTTCTATTTGTAAGCAAAGGTTCATAAAGAGTCAAAATATTATTCCTGAATAGGGAGAATTGGTGGGGAGGGGGAGAAGGGATGGAGTTCCTGTTATGGAGATTGAGTTGGGGGAGTAGGGGCACTTGTCTAAATAAATAGACCAGTAGGACAGAATAGAAAGCTCAGATGTGGCATTACACATCAATGGGATAAGCACAGACTATACGATAAATGTTGCTAAGATTATTGGTTGCGCACACGAAGAAAATGAGATAAAAGTAGATCCTTGACCTTACTTCAAGCTTAATGATTAATTTCAGTTAAACATGTAAATGTAATGATCAAAACCTTAAAGACTGTAGAAGGATATATCAAGGAATATCTTTGTAGAGTTGGAAGGATTTCTTGAACAAGACCCAAAAGCCTACTATAAAAGGGAAGATTGACAGATGTGACTACTTTAAAATTAAAACACCTTCTACATGTAGAAGATACTGTACACAAGGGGCAAAAGATGAGCTGCAGACTAGGAGATATGTTCAACTCACATAGCTTAGAAAGGTTTAGAATCCAGAATATATAAAGAACTTGCTAGTTCATTTTGAATTTAAGTTTTGGTTTAAGTTTTAAAAATAATGCTTATTTTAGATTTTAGGAGTAGAAGGAACCTTAAAAAATTAATTTAATGACCTCGTTTTATAAATGATGATGGTTAATATTTATTAAGAACCTATTGTCAGGGCAGTATTTGGTTCTTTTAATACTTTGTTTTATCTTTAGAGCAACTCTGTGAATGAGGTGGTATTTCTGTTATATCTGCTTTACAGTTGGGGAAACTTAGGGAGATTAAATATTTTACTAAAGAAAATACTAATTTTGTCTCTCCAACAGCAAAATCTATGATCTTCTCAATTGTGCCAAAATGCTAATCAAAGTTGAGAAAAACTGAGGCTCGTAAATTCATGGTGGTGTGATGTGATGAACTTTGCCTAATGGTCATGTGTCATTTGGAACCAAAATGTTTAGATTTCTGCTTTTGTTTCTGTTATTTATGAAGTATATTTTGTTTTCTTTAGTATAATGCTTCATCCCAGCAGCAAAGAGAAATAATTAAAAGTAGGAGCCTGGACAGGCGGCTGCAAGAACCAATAGTATTAACCAAGTGGAGACATAGCACCATCGTATTGGACACCAATGATAAGGTAGGACTTTAAGGGAAGAATCTGTTGATCAATTTGGCGAGTTCTTTGTGCTTTGTATAGTACAGTGAATTGTAACCATTTGCACTAAATTTATTTCATTTTATGTAATGTTTCTCTTGGTAAATGTGATTCTTTGCTAAAACATTTGCTTTCTTTTGAACCTACTTAAACTTTTGATCTGAATGTATGATGAAATGTAACTATAATATATGTCATTTTCCTTAACTAAATTGTATACTGACTACTGTTTTATGTATTTAGTATCAATTTGTCATGGAATCAGTTTTGGTTTTGAGGTTTTTGGTTTTTATACAATGTACTGACTTATCTGTGGCTAACTGATACACGCCCCCCCCCAGTAGTTGACAAATTTTTTTTGTTTACCTTAAAGTCACATTTCTGTTATTCTTTGTCTTCAGCCTGTAGGAGGATTCATAGTGAAGACAATTAATTGATTTCCCCCATCCCAGGGAACATTGGAATCCTCCTTCTTTTGTTTCCCTAAATGCTCTCTGCACAAAGCTGCTTTTATCAATTTGAGAAGTGATGTTCTCTGTTTCAAGTAGGGGTGAATTTTGATGCAAACATGAGAGTGGATGTTTTTAAAACTTCAAATCCTTACAATGTGGCTTCATTTTGGAATGGGTTGGGAATTTAGTATGAATTTGCAGAACAGGAGACATACTGATGTTGAAATGTGAAGGTGGCAGTAATACCTCAAAACTAAATGAATTATTTAAAAAAGGCTGGGTTGTGTTCGCTCACGCCTGTAACCCCAGTGTATTGGGAGTCTGAGGCAGGAGGATCATTTGGGCCCAGGAGTTCAAGGCTGCAGCGAGCTTTGATCCTAACACTGCAAAAAGAAAGATATTTGTCACTGATGACCTTTTTTTTCTTTTTTTGAGTATCACTCTTCTCTTGTAACATAATTTACAGGTTTCCCTCATTCTTTTGGTGTTTTTAGTGAAAACAGAATAAACACTCCTAAGGCATATTTCTGTATGCTTGGATACTTTCAACCTTAGATCTCTTTATAAATTATCTCAGTTGATGAGTCAAAACAAGTGTAATATTTTGGTACTTACAAGTGACTATAAAACTGGCCTTTGTTGTAAATTCAACAAAGTTAGTGAAGCTGTAAAAACAGTACACACATTATGTGTATAAGGGGGACTAATAGGAAACAGTGAAAGCAGATGAATTTCTAGTTTCTATTTTGTAAGGATGTCGTGTGATTGAATATAAGGGGCATATTAAAGGAATGATACTCTGGAGTCTGTGCTATTGAAGATATACTTGAAAACATGATCATTGAGATTAACCTAGGTAGGTAAGATTCTTAGAGATTTTTAATAGAAAAAATTGATTCAACTCCCAGAACCAGTTTACAATTCCGAATATGCAGAAAACTCCTAAATACCATATGTAATACTCCAGGGCAAAAGTATCGTTGAACCAGCTCCACTGCCTCTTCATACTTGAAGAAATAAGGATGATTATTTTGGTGATGTATATTAAAATTTCTTACTCCTTTTTAATCTGTCGATTCATTTTCAATCTGTTGCTTAAAATAACTTGTGCGAAGTTCTTACTACATTTCTTCTTGCATCTAATTGTCCCAGAGTAGTGAGAATATGATAAGGGATGACGTGTGCATAACTTGAAATATAATCAAAGAAACCTGATATAGATGCTCCTTAAATTATGATGGGGTTATGTGCCAATAAACTCATCGTAAGTTGAAAATATCATAAATTGAAAATGCATTTAATATATCTAACCTTCTCAACCTCATAGCTTAGCCTAGCCTGCCTTAAATGTTCTCGGAACACTTCCATTAGCCTACAGTTGGGCAAAATCATGTGGCGATACAGCACAGTGTAGAGTATCCTTTTTTATCCAGATAATTGCATGGCTGACTGGGAGCTGCAGCTTGCTGCCTCTGCCCAGCGTTGCAAGAGAATATCATAACAATCACTAGCCTGGGAAAAGGTCAAAATTCAAAATTTAGAATGTGATTTCTGCTGAAGGCCTATCGCTTTTGCACCATTGTAAAGTCGAAAAATTGTAAGTTCAGGAACATTTTTACTGTATAGCAGATGTCATCATGATGACATAGGTCCTAATTCAATTGGCAGTTAACTTCAGAGATAGGTATGTACGTATGTCTGTGTGTGTGTATGTGTGAGTACGTTAATTTGTTTTTGCTTATGTATGGCTTTTACTAAAACTACCCCTCAGTTATAAATGTAAAATGATTTCTTGGTTTATATATTTATAATTGTTATATATACATTAGTATTCCATTTGTGGTTTTTATTTCTGTAGGACTGATAATGCTATGAAAAATAAATTATAATTACCACTCATTTTATTTAGTTATGTATTTTCTAGTTTGTAGGTTATCAAATCTTTCCTCTTTCTCAGACTATTTTAAAATTAGTCTTTTAGAAGTCAAGAAATTGATCTGAAGTTGTCAGAAAAATACTTAAGTGAGACTAAACTGAGATTTAGACATTAAATTTAATTTCTTTTTAATTTTTTGATAATTTCTTTTTGTAGAGATTTTTCGATGTTTGATTTGTTATTCTTTCCCTTCAAGGGTTTTCCTGTAAACTCTCATTGCTGCCTAGTTTCTGTGTTTGCAAATTGTGTAGGATGTAAACCTGAAGACTTTTTTGCAGTTGAATGAATGTTGAGTTAATGATATTTGCATTGTTACTTAAAACAAATTCCCAGGGTTTTAACAGTACCTTCTCCAGTTTCATAAGCGTGGAAAATTAGAATGCCGTAGATATGTAAATGAATGTTCGAAGGAATTTTTTGTTAGAAAAATTAATAATAGGTAATGGCATATGATTTTTCTAATTCTCTTTTCCTGAAATTATTCAGAACATCTAGGGGAATGGAGAAAATTTATATGGAGCTAGGCTGTTGCTACCAAAAAAATATTTTTCAGTCTTATCCTCCACAAATAGGTGCTAGCAACACGTGTAGTAGAAATCGTGTGCAATGTTTTAATAATGACAAAGTAGGCAGCTTAAAAAACATGTTATTGGTTTGCTCTTATGATATTCTTAAGGGCTTAAACGTTAAACCATTTTTTTTTTTTTTTTTTTTTTGGTGAATCATTAATCTTTAAGTCCTAGGTTTCTTCCTTGCATTTAAAGAATCTTGCTTATTTCCATTGGAAAGTTAGCTATAAATTACCTTGAATATTAATAGCAATTTAATTTAATTTCTCCTATAGCTCTTGACTAAAATTCTTCTTCTGGCAGTTACCAAGTTATTTCTGTGACTCTTCCTTGCCTAATCCTGGATATTCATACCTACCATCCCAAGAGCAAGTTAGTTTCGTGACTGTAACATATTTATCTTTAAAGTGTTTAGGTTTTACTTATTTTAAATACAGTTAATTCAAACTAATGTAACATCATGATTTTTAAGGCAACATGCATCATTTCTTTTGACTAATTTTGTATGCATTATTTAAATTTAACTGTAGTTGCTATAAAAATGTGCCATATTTCATAAACTTTTTATAACATCTGTAGTTTTAAAATCAGTACCATATTAGTTTTGGAGGTGAATATAGAAGAAAAATAACAAGGAAAAAAAATTTTCTTAGTCTCTCTTATTAAACTCTCCCACTCTGAGTAGAGGCAGAAATATAATTATATAAAATAGAGTAACTTTTTTCATTACTTATTTCTTGTAGGAATCTCCAACTGCCTCAAAACCCTGCTTTCCTGAAAATGAGTCTTCTCCCTCTTCTCCAAAGCACCAAGATACAGTTAGTATGATAGAAGCATATTGTATAATATAGTCCAGTTATTTCAATCAATTTCAGTAAATTAATTTTCTCTAAATGTAATGTTGAAATATTTCTTGGGCTTCTATTAAATTTCATTAGTTTTTCTTAAAAAACCACAATTAAAACAACTTTAAAGTAAGAATCAGATTGTACTGATTTAAGAACCCCCATTTATGCAAAATATGGTATCTTACATGATTAATTAAATTACATGCCATATTTTTAAGTGTTGAATTTATATTTGTTTTTTAAAAATAAAATTTAAAACTCCCAGAGAGTGCTATCAAATTATATTTACCGTTTTTTCCTCAGGCCAGCAGTGCAAAGGTAAGACGCGTTCCCCTTCTGCTTAATGAGCATAGATACCTTCTTGCTCTGTGCTGTAAAATGTGTTGCCCCGTCTATGCCAGATGAATACTGGAGATAATGGAACTCAACTGTAAGTTCCCCAAACTGAAAACCTTCAGACGCCATCTTGTCTGCGATGAGATTTTCCTTGGTTTCTGTGTTTGTACTCACTCTATTTCCTGTGCATCGCTCATCATGCTGTTCCCCTTCAATGGCTTCTCTCTTCTCTTAGCCCAAAGTCCAAAATTTTTAATGAGGACCATGAGACTGCACTGTTTGGCTCTTGACTGCTTCCCAGCCTCATCTCATACTTTTTGTATCCTCAACTTTTCTTCCTTGCTTTCCTCTGCTACACTGCCCTTTTCTTAGTTCCTCGAAGGAGCCTGCTCTTCAGCCCGAGGTCCTTTCCTCTGCCCCCGAAACACTTCTCTCCCTGCTTTTCACTGAGCCTTAGTTCAGACTTTGTTTCCTCAGAGAATTTTATTCTAGTCCTCTAGATTAGGTGAAATTTTCTTACAATACTCTTCACAGTATTTAATTATGTATTATTTGATTACATAAAATAGAGTAGCTCTTGTCATTACTTCTTACAGGAACCCCCAACTCTACTAATGTCCATCTTCCCTACTAAACAAAAGCTTCATTAGAGCAGAAACTGTTAACCTCAGTCTGCACTGCAGTCCCTGTGTAGTGGCTGTTCAGGAAATATTCGTTAAATGAATAAGCTTGGCTGGCTTCTGCCTAGTCTTGGCGCCTCTTTCCCGCTCTCATCCAGTTACTACTACAAGGAGATATTTTCCCCCTTTTTTGTGAGTTAAAAATTGATTGGTATAAAGGCTTAGTGATAAGGACAAGGAAGCTACAAATTTAGAAGTGACAATAATGTCATCACCAGTGTTAGATACCTGATGTCACCTTAATTGCCCATCTCTTCAATCTCTTCTAATCAAACCAATTTTAAAATTCCATTTCCTGATATACATCTTAAGCATGTTAATTTTTCTCATGCTTCATTTTAATTTTCAAATGAGTTATTGTTGTTTTTCATAGTCGCTTCAAATCTATATAAATTGGGCAGTATATACATTTTTAAAAAACCTATAATGTACTTTTCTACAATATGGCTTAAAAAGCCTTTCGTGGGCTGATCTAAGAAGCTACTCTTTATTTGTCTCAAGTGCCTATGAGAATATACATTTTAAAATTCCCAATTACTGAATACTGAATAAAATTTTAGAATATGCAATTTGGAAACGAGCTTTTGATCTTATATTTCTAATTAATGGTATTGAAATGCGTTAATGATTTGAGAGAAAAGGACGTTTCAACACTTTCTTTAATAAATATTAAAGAAAATATATTAGTGGACAAATTTGCTTATTTTTTTCGTAGAGTATTAACTATTCTAAGGCCTTTTTAAAAACATGAATGTTCAATTTGTTTTTTTGTGATTTTAGCCCTTAAAAATTTTTTTTATGGAGATAAAATTTACTTAAAATTAACCATTAACCACTTTAAAGTGTACAATTCAGTGGCATTTAGTGTATTTACAGTGTGTTCAACTATCACCTCTATCTGCGTACAGGACATTCCATCACCCCAGAAGGAAACCACACCCATGAAGCCCTCACTCCCATTCACCCTGCCCCTTCGCCTGCCTCCAGTGGCCAGTAGTCTACATTCTGCCTCTGTGGATTTACCTGTTCTGGATGTTTCATCACATGGTTCTTTTTCAATACTTTATGAACCATTGTGCAAGTTTACTTA
Source organism: Propithecus coquereli (assembly GCF_000956105.1). NCBI lineage: Eukaryota > Metazoa > Chordata > Mammalia > Primates > Indriidae > Propithecus > Propithecus coquereli. Next base: position 4,753,781 of record NW_012150285.1, read on the forward strand.
TTCTGAATAAAAAGAATCTGATTATTACATGATTATAATGTGATTGAACATGAGGATTTTGATGGACTACGTTATTTTGGTATACAATAATTGTTAGGCTAAACTGGGAAACGCCTATTTTACTATGAATGCAAATTGTTTTCTTGCCTTATTAGGATAGACTAATAATATTTTTGGTCAAAATTTAACCATAATTCACGAGTCTCCATGAACGCATTTCTGCTTATTTTCAATATAAAGTTTCCTTTGGAATATCAAATGCATTTAGACAAATATTCATGCATGAATTTGGGCATATTTTATGGGACTTAAATTTTTGTGACTTTATCTTAGTAAGCAACACAAAAACATTGTTTGATTTTGAGTCATATTATGTTGAGAAAGTATGAAATAAAAGTTTGTCTAAATGTTTTCCCAAAATCTCTCACCTGTGTATCCAAACCTATTTTATCCATCTGCCTATTCCTCACTTTTAAAAGTTAAAACTTTATTTTCTCTGTTGCAGACCTTCTATTCCTTTAACCTTATTGATTTGTTGGTAAATTACTTCAACAAATATGCATTGAGCATCAACTACATGCTAGTATAGTACCAGGCACTGGTCATACATTAATGAGCATAACAGATGTCCCAACTTACAGCCTAATGGAGTAGACAATAAATAAATAAAAAACATATAATTGCACTTTTTATTAAGTTCATCATAGTCTGTTCAGGCTACTATAACAAAAATATCACAAACTGAGTGGCTTTGAAACAACAGAAGTTTATTTCTGACAGTTCTGGAGGCTGGGAAGTCCAAGATCAAGGCACTGGCAGGTTTGGTGTCCGGGGAAGGCCCACTTCCTGGTTCATAGACAGTGCCTTTTCACTGTGCCCTCCTGTGGCAAAAAGGACAAGGGTCCGTCTTTTAAGGGCACTATTCCCATTCATGAGGGCTCCGGCCTCAGTACCTCATCACCTCCCAAAGGCCCCACCTCTGAGTACCATCACACTGGGGATTAGTTTCAGCACGGAAATTTTGGGGGACACAAACATTCAGTCCTTGGTACAGTACAGTGAGAGAAACAAACTGAGGCAGTAGTAAGTATGGGAGGTTGCAGGGGAGGAGCCCCTTCTTAATAGTGGTTCCGGAAAATGTCTCTAAAAAAGTGACCCAGAAGCTGAGCCGCCACCACCTCCCTGGTTGCTCATGCTTGGCGGTTTCCCAAGATCTTCCTTGTCACCCTCACATCCAGTCCCTCTGTCAATCTTGTCTTCTGAATCTCTCAAATTGGGCCCTTCTTCTCCCTGTCACTGTCACTGCCCTAGTTCAGACCTTCATTGTCTCCTACGGCAATCATTAGACTAGTATTCTAGTTGGTTCCCAATTGTGCTACTCTGTCTTGGTTCATACTTCCCACGATATCATTTCTTGGCCTCACCCAATACTCTGAGGGAACTTCAGGGCCTCAACTGTGACTTGCTCGCCTTAGCTTCTGTGCCTCTGTCCTGCTTATTTTCACCTCCTACTGCTTCCGTCTAACTAATGCCTGTTCCTGAGCTCCAGTGTCAGGTTCTCCAGCAAGCTGACTCTGCTGCCCTTCTTTCTCCCCAGCTCTCACTCTGTATGGTAATTGCTTTTCGTTTTTGTACATTTGGATGTGGCAAGTGTTCTTATTTTATGTTCAAGTGAGAGCGGTTGCTACTTACAGCATTAGTGCTTGGGTCTCGATCCCTCTGAGAATTGGGTGAGAGTTCTGGACCCTTTCCTCAAACATCGTATATGCATGCACGATTGTGCACCAGTGTCAGTCCTTCTGTTCACTCAGGTAAGAAACCCCGATGAGGCTTGCTCTCCCCTCCCCTCTGTCCCCAGCCCCTGCATCCTCAGGCTTAAGCTGTCTGTCACTGCTGCTATTCTATCCATTTTTCTTCCTGTTTCCGTGTCTGCATTTCCTTCCTGCCTCTGCTTTTTTTTTACATAATTCCAGCTGTGGCATTTTTTTATGGGCTTAATTCTCACCTCTCTCTGCCCTTCCAATTCCTGTGCTCCCTAGCTGACATAACCAGTGCCCATCCACTTAAATTAATGTTATTCCTTAGTTCTCATATCATGGAAAAATTTTCTCTCTACTTTTGATGGTGGGAGGAGAAAACCGGGAATGTCCTTATTTAACATCTTGTCCAGCTCCCTTGCTGCAGTCTGTTGAAAGTCAGCCCTCAATATATTTATAAGAAAAAGAAAAAAGGGGAAAAAAACCCTGTGTGTGTTTAAAATTGTGTTACTGATGTTTTTATTGAGAGGCAGCAGAGTTCTTATGAAAAGTATCAAACTTGCATATCTAAGGAGGTCTAAGCTATGTTTTATGAAAAAATTACAATAAACTTCGTATGAGCTATTTCCTAAGTTTGCAGTGTACCAAAAATGTAAATTGACATAACAGTTTGGCAGTTTTGTCTGCAGATGTGAGTTTTTATCAGACCAGGCAAAACTTTTAGACATTACTGAGAAAATACTCAACATTATCTCTTATACCAAAAATATTTATATTTTCTGATTGAAATACGTTGAGAAGACATAGCCGAGGAATCAGTCAGAAATAAATCCTGAATTAGGGATATTTTTTACTTTATATGTGTTTGTGTGTATGTGTGTGTTTCAGTTGAATTAAAATTGACCATTGTCTCATGTACATACAGTGCTTACTAATCTTGGTGATTACTATAGGTACCAACTCATTTTGACTAAATTTATTTGAATATAGAAAACTAAAGTAGTGACAAAGTGCTTCCTTATTTCCATCTGGAAGAATTTTAAAATAACATTAACTTTAGTGCAATGGCTTTTGCCTTCATAGGGTTTGATGATAAAGCATGTGTCACTATTTTTGACATCAGCTGGCTAATAAATCTAGTTTGCCTAGAGTCTAGCTCACCATCAGATAATATGTTTAATGAAGTACACACTGAATTCTTTTATGCCACATTAAGGCCAGTTCTTTGCATAGTACCAGTTACTTTTGAGTAATTTATTAAATATGCACAGTCAACTGCATTTGTTCTACCTAGTTATTTTTACATTCTGACAAATGTGTTAGTATATTGAATAATTTTCACATTGCCTAGTGGTAAAATAACAGCAAAGTAAACATTCCTTTTTTGTAATATTTATCATTATAGCATTGTATCACTTTCTTTGAACAGGAAGACATAAATCATTTTTCCAGTGCCAACTTGTTCATCTAAGGAAATCTAATTTGGTAGCAAAGTACCTGATGACTGCTATGACTTAAGGAGAAGAGGAAGTGTTTAATTGTAAATTACTGAAAATAACTCTACAAAAGTATTAAGAAAATTATATTCTTAAAGTATTCTAGAACTAAGCATGTTATATACTGACTAATCTTTTTTTTTTTTCAAGCTAACTTTAGAGTACCAGACCATTTTGGTTCAGTCATATGTAAGAACTTGGACCTATATGAATGGTATATAAGTAGTATTACTTTTTTCCATAGGGTCAAGAGAAATACGGATTATTAAATGTAACAAAAATTACTGAAAATGGGAAGAAGGTACGGTAAGTACACAAATCATTAATTTTCTTATGTGATTCATCTGATTAAAATAAAAAGTATCAATATACTTATATTCTGACAAGAACAATTAATTTCTGATCATTTATTTTCTCATGTGATAGTGTAAGATTGTCATGAAATTTATGAAATTTCCTTTGTCTCGACATATTTCCTAAGTAATATTAAATTCAGAGGTAGTAAGGGAGAAGGTTCTGAGGAAGCATTAGCTTTCTTTTAATGTTTTTTTTTCAGTAAGCAATAAATGCACGTGGTAAAAAACAAAGTCACACTAAGTACTGAGTGAAAAGGCAGACCTCCAGGCATCAGTTCCCCTCCCCAGACACAATCAGTGTTAAGTCTCATGAGTTC
>NW_012150285.1:4760006-4760889 GCF_000956105.1 Propithecus coquereli
AAATATTCAATATTTGTTCTCAGATACACATTTACTAGCTCTACTAGCTCTACAGTTTTTCTGATTTTGAAAATTAAGCTTAAAAAGTTTATTTAAGTGGACATATGCTAATTTAAGCATTTTTCATAGTAGGGAGTCAATAGATAAATCTAAAGAAATAGAAGACTAAGAATATAAAATAAATTATAAATAAAAATAAATACTTCCAAAATATCTCAAGAGATCCACACAAAATAGCAAAATAAAATAAAAATATGCCAAAATGGTGACAGAATAAATGCCAAACATACTATAATATCAATGTCAGTAAATGTAAATGGACTATACTCATCTATTGAAAGAAAAAGGTGCTCAGTCTAAAGTAAAAACCAACTAAATATTATATGCAAAAGAAACACCTAAAAGTGATTCAGAAAACTTTTTTAAAAAAGCAATAAGGCATGTCAAAGGTGTAAAAAAGCAAAACATGAACAGGAATCTTAATAGTAGACAAAGTTCAATAGGGTGAAAGCATTAAACATTTCAAAGGTTGGGTACTTTAAAAAGATAAGGTGTTGTGGGTACTTCACAATGAAGATCTAATCATTAGGAATAGCCATTCACCAAATAAAGCAGCATTAACAACATAAACAAAAGCTATGAGAAATAAGTGGAAAAATAAAAATGTAGTAGTAGTTAACTTTATTTCACCTCTTACTCCATGAAGTTCAAGTAGATATGAAAAGTAATAAAATAATACGGCAGGCCTAATTGATAGGTATTAAATTCTACATTCGGAAAACAGAAAATCAATCTCCTTTTGAGTGCCTGTAGAGTTTTCACAAAATAGGCCATATGTTTGGTTAGAAGGAGAGCCTGATTAATTCCTGCAGTAGAGAGATTT
>NW_012150285.1:4761289-4792501 GCF_000956105.1 Propithecus coquereli
AAAAAAAAAAAAAAAAAGCGAACTCTAAAACCTTTTGTAACAACCTGGATGGAACCATTCTCCTAAGTAAAGCATCGCAAGAATGAAAAAAAATACAAACACCACATGTACTCACTGTTAATTGGGGACTAATCAATCAATACTCATGTGCACATATGGAAGTAAAACTCAACAGAAATCAAGCAGGTGGGAGGGGGGAGGAGGGGATGGGTAAAATCACACTAACAGGTACAATACACTTGATTTGGTGATAGGCACACTTACGACTTTGACTTGAACTGCTCAAAAGCAATTCATGTAGCCAAAACATTTGTGTCCTCATAATATTTTGAAATAAAATCCATACAAAAATAAAGATAAGGGAGAAGTTGAGTGGAATCTGGCCAAGGTATAACATTAATCAGCTTCGAAGTTTCTAATAGGAACATTGATACTGGCATGTTTGATGTGCTATGTATCTAGAGATGGGACAGTAGATAAGTGGACAGTTTCTTTAAAAGCTTCATATCACACCAAACTCTTAACATTGGTTACCTCTGGAGTGTGGATTGAAGGAAAAGAAATGGGAGTCCTTTTCCTTTACATGTTTCTGTATTCAAGAGTTTTTATGTACTGTGTATGTGTTGCTTTTGTAATTTAGGAAGTTCTTTTTAAAACCTCATCTTAGTAACCTCAGTGGTCAATCAGAATATAATTTATTGTATACTTATAATGTACCTAGTATCTACTGCCTGTCTAGTGCAGCCCTGTTAGGGGAAGGGAGATAACCAAGAAATATAAGAGAGTCTGTATCTATAAAGAATTAAGTGAGTGAGGTAAGCATGTTTGTCTAATTTTTAATTGTAATAAAAATTCTTGCCACATACAGTGTTCCATTTGTGTGACTTTAAAATACATTAGTGTGCTTGATCACATGTGCTCGATTAGTTCCATGTGAACATTATAAGGTATATCATTCATAATTCTGATAACATGTCTCTGATTAACTCCATTTGTTTTGGGGGCCTTCATGATCAGGCTGGAACCATAAAATATAAATTCCATTAGTAGCATATCCCCCAATAAAAACAATTAGAATGTTAATAATGACTTTAAATTGTAGATAACATTGATAACAGCTAATTTTTAAAATTTGGTTGGAAGAACTGAATAATAGAGCTTTAATCAGACATCTTTATAATTACAGAAAGAACTGGTTATCTTCTTGGGCAGTGTTGCAGGGTTCATCTTTACTTTTTACCAAAACTCAAGGAAGTAGCACAAGTTGGGTAAGTATTTCTTCTCTTTGGAGGATTTATACATTTAAATTATGTGGATGGCATTGTTCTTGAATTTCAGGAAGTAATTTTCAAAGTGCTTCTAGTTACAGCTATCATGTGCAAATAAAAATAAATAAAATTTTCTTAAAGATGCATTTTGACTCATAAAAGAAAAAGAGGACTAATTAAAAGTCTAGTTATTTGTATTATTAAAATCAACAGATTCTGTTTTATCCACTGAACTGAAAGGTGGACTTATTACTTGGGCATTATAGAACAAATACATTTCTTGATTCATTTTCAGGATGTTAAAGCTTTTCTGTGTTTGTGACTCTGCTATTTCAGATATTTAGTTAGAAAATAAGCAGTAATGTGGCAAGCCCCACCTTGAATTGTGATCCGACTCTTAGATACTAGTCAGTGTGACTCATGTGTTGATGTCTATGTATTATGTCAGCCAGCTTTTAGAAGAAAAAGAAATGTCGTCATTGCTTGTGGGATTGTGAAAGTTTTTGAATATTTGAGTGCTTACTGTCACTGCTCCTCAGTTTGTAATACGAATACTAAAATTATAATTTGTGACATGCAATAGCTAACATATTTGAATGTTTCGCATGTATCAGATACTGTTCTAAGTGCAGAGGATTATGTATGTATTATCCCCTTAGCTCTGGGATAGCTCTGCTCTTCTCCCCTTCCCGTCATAGATGAGAGAATGAGGTATAAAACAGTTAAGTGACTTGCTCAGGGTCTTGCACTACTTAAGTGGTAGATCTGAGTTTAGAACTTTGGCATTTTGGCTTCAGAGTCCATACTCTGGATATTTGTAAAAATTTTTTGTAGTTTGAAGTGTTAATGCTCAAATAAAATTTAAAGTGAAATTATTCTAAATGTATTTGGTCTACTTCGTATTCTACCTTAACTAATATTTTCTTGTAATTACTGAGTTTCTTTAAAATTAACACAGAACCTGTGGATCTTATGTTTGATGAAAGAGAAATCCATTTATAAAATTTAAGCAAATTTTAGTCATCTACCTTTATAATGCAGCCATGTGACATTGCTCTGAACCATGAGTGCCACAGAACATGTTATTCCTTAGCTACTCAGATATGCCAGCCTAAAAATCCCGATGAATTGAGAATGAACCTGAACATTCTAGAACATTTCTTCTGTTTTGCTTTACTAATCCTTTAATTTGCCCCCTCTTCAGCCAGTGCAGTGGAAATAACCTGTGATATGCTTTCATATTAAAAGGTTGAAATTTTGGTTTGACTTAAAGTAGATTGATAATTATGTCTTTCTTCTTTTCCCCCTGAGATAAAGCATGTGATGCTTTTTTGTTTGCGTTCATGCATTTCTAGAAGACTGTGTCATTACTTCTTCCTTCCTACTTATGGCTCAACTTTTATTTGAAATTGAGTGAAGAAAATAAAACAAAAGGGATGGAGAAGCAATTAGAGATTAATAAGTAATAAAAAAAGTATCTGAAGAAAGCTGAATAATGGCCACTTATGTGATAATTACTGGTACTTATAGACTGAAGGTTATGGGATGTACAGATAAAATAAATAGACACAACGGTGGGGTAAGCAAGGCGCCGTGTAGACGGGCAGGTGTGTATGTACCTTAAAGAAAATAAGAACTAACTGCCTTTTACATTTAAAGATGGTAAACGAATACCCCCAGCACATAATCATTAGTATAGGATGGTTGCATTTTATTTACAGTTTTCTCTCTAGAAGATCTTTCATAATTTGGAACTCATGATTGAAACTAATACTGGCAAAGGATGTGTGTTATTTCTATCAGCTACAATTGTATTACTGTGTTCCCATCTGGCAACAGAGGAAACATAGTTTAAAATTCACTGAGTAAGCCAATTGTGAAATTGTTGAATTGTTAATGAATTTTTTTATTTTAGGGATTCACTATTTGAGTTTTTGCCTTTAAATGACAATGATTATATTATATTATTAATAATAATTAGGTAGGCATAATTAATAAAACACAGCCACAGTGTGTTTATAATCTCAGTAAAAACTAAACAGGCTGGGCGTGATGGCTCATGTGTGTAATCCCAGCACTTTGGGAGGCTGAGGCGGGAGGTTCGCCTGAAGCCAGGAGTTCAAGAACAGCCTAGTGAGATCTTGTCTCCAAAAACAAAGTGAAAAAAATTGGCTGGGTGTGGTGGCACAGCCCTGTAGTCCCAGCTACTTGGCAGGCTGAGGCAGGCGGATTTCATGCTCCCAGGAGTCTGAGGCTGCAGTGAGCTATGATCACCCCACTGCACTCCAGCCTGGGTGACAGAGCAAGACTTTGTCTCAAAAAAAAAAAAAAAAGGAAAAGATTAACCAGATTTAGGGTATGGTAAAATGCTTGGTTATATAATTTTAAAGCCTCAGACTGCCTTGCTTTTTCCCTTCCTACATTTTAAGGGAGTGAAAACTAATTTAAGTGTCCCAAGTAAAAGCAAGTAAGATTATTTAAATAAAAAGTGAGTGTGTACTTTAAATAAAAAGTATGTATAATGTATTTTGGCATAGACATTATTCATAAATATCAAAATTTGGTGAAATACACAAGATGCTGGTTAACTCTGGAATTCAGTTTGTTCACAAGGATTTGGAAGAATTCTAGCTTTGTTTCTCTGCTCAGTCACCAACTAGATCTATTCTAGGTAAAATGTATCCTGTTTATACTGTGGAATTATGTATTAACTGAGGATGAGTTTCTAAGGCTAAAATACAAGCCACATAACTGAAAATCACTTATAATGAAAACTGCTCCTGATTGTTTCTTAGGAAGATGCTATATTGAAGCTGATCTCTAACAGAGCGAATTTTTTCCTTTGGTGTTGGAAGGGATAGCTTTTCCTTCAGTTGAATTTGGATGGTTTACGTTAGGGGCCACATTATAGGAAAAGTATACATAGTTCTTTAAAAATTAGATTCACACTTAGTGCAAAAACCTAAGAGATCTACTTAAGAAATAGTAGGTTCAAATCCTACAGTCATTCCAGGGCATATGCTCATTTTACGGAATGTTGAGGAAAATCACAAATCACCCACAATATTTGAAGTTCTATATTTTTTTAATTATTCATGCTTGCATTTATTTATTTTTTGCAGAGAATGGATATTTTCATTTTGAAATGCACACATGCATGCAATTGTTCTATTTTATAAGATAAATTTTACATAAATGCTATATCATCAAAAGTCTAGTGAGCCTTTCCTTCTCCTTTGGGATAGATACCTTCTAGTTTTTTCTAGAAAATACTAGTTATCCGCTGAATTGTTTTATCAGTAACATAAACTTACAGTTGTTTTTTCACACCTCGTTTCACCTCAGAGATGTATGTATGTATACTTGTTTGTTCAACAGATATAAAAGCCTGCTGTGTTCTGGGCATTGTGTTAAGCTTGGGGGTTAGAAATAAATGGCATGGTCCCTGTCTTTAAGGCTTACGTTGTGGTGGGGAAGACTTGGCAAGGGGACAGTTACAACGTGACGTGATAGGTTGTGCTCGCTCTCAGTTTTCATTCATCATATTCCTTGAGTATTTTAAAAATCACCTGACAAATACTGGTAGTTATTCAAACATTCATTTCTACATGCTTTCAAATTTCAAAAAATAGTTACTTTTTGGGGCCAGATAATTATTTGTCATAGGGGCTATCCTATGCATGGTAGGGTTTTTAGCAGGTGGTTGACACCCCACCTGTAGTTGTGACAACTAAAAATGTCTCAGACACTGCCAGATGTCCCCTGGAGGACAAAATTGCCTCTGTCCTAGAGGATGGGTAAGGCAAGCTAGATGGTAAGTCTACTCCTAAGTGATAACTTGGAAAGTGATACCAGATGACCATTGCCCAGGAGGAAGCCCAGGGATTTCTGAGCAGGATGGCTGAGAGCCAGATGTGACTCCTCTCAATTACAAGTCTTGGGAATATAGGCTAAAACTAGTCTGTTTAAGATAAATTCTATAAAGCATTCATCTTAAAACTAAAATACGAGTTTATGTAATAACAGAGTCAGAAAGTATTCTGAATTAAATTCTAGGGCCTTTGCAAAAGTGTTTGTAAGTTTAGCCTTGCTTGTGTTGTGTGTCTGTGTGTAGAATTATATTTTTGTCCTGTCTGGTTCCATTGTGCTTTTCTCGTATGTGTCATTTTGCCATTATGCATTGTTATGACATCATCATTTTCTTCCCTTTTCCATCAAGTCCTTCTGCCAACAGGGCTCAGTCTCTGGGCTCTTGCTTTCGCTGCTTTCTTCTTGGAAAAACTCTATCCGTCGTCGGCCTGCTGTTGCACATGTAAAGTCTGATCCTGTTTCAGCTGTCACTGTATGTGTTCTTGTTGCATGTCCCTTGCCACAATAATTTGTTTTCTTTGCCATGAATACATTGGTGGGGAGGTGATTATAGTAAAGTGGGGCTAGATTTTGGAAAATAATAAAAAAATGTTGCCACCTATATTGATTGCATTTTTTTTTAGCATTACATATCATATCATTGTATTTATATTGAGTTGCTATATCTTATTTAGTTGGTTATCTCTGCTTATAGGTAACCATATACACAACATATAATGACAACAAATTAAATAATTGATTTTTGTCATTTTGTTAAATGTACGTTCAGGTTTTATAACTTTTGAGATATACCATTTCTGCTCAGGAAGTTATCTATGCACATCGTGTAGCTTAATGGTTAATTTGCCTTTTGAATGACAAAAGGTACTTAAGAAGGCAAAGACTTTGTAGAATACAGTTAAAATTTTTATTGTCATTTTTATTATGATTCTACTAATAAATTCCATATAATATCCCAAATTTTGCTTTGATTTCACTAATAAATTCCATGTAACTCCTAAGTTTTGTTTGGTTTTGTTATAACAAGTACATTATTTAAGTTCACACTGCTAGCTTAAAAGATGACCTAAAAGGGAACAGGTTAAGGCAAACTCTTTCTTAAATGTGAAGCTGCTGAGCAGAGTTTCTGATGTTGCAAATAGTAAGTCGTCACAAGCTTGGTGGGTGAGATCCGCTTCTAATGACAAGACTAATTTGACTTGAAAATATTTTAGCAAACAAAATTTCCTATATCAAATGTAGGAAATATTTATAACAAATCTTCATAATCTTTAGATTACAATTTAGCAGCCCTTAGATTTAAAACCTCCTAACTTTTTAATGCCGTAGGAATGGTATTTTATGTCCTTAGTTAACAGACTGAACAAATTTAAGTTAATGATGGCAAGATACAGAATAAGTATATATTGAACGTAAGTTTTCTACTATTTGCTAATCTTTTCCTCATCTAGTTAACAAACTATAACAGCTAGCTCTTTCCTTCTCAGTCCCGCGTGTCAGTTGTCTTCCCATTCTTTCTATAGTTCCTCTTTAGGTGGCTGAGGCTTTGTGGCATCTGACTCTAGGTATAATTTCTAACAAAGGCTGAATAAAAGAACGTGGGGCTTAGAGTTTTCTGTTTTCACAAGTCATCGTTAGTTGTTGACAACATAACTAGTCAATAAGGAAATAACTTCTGAAAGCACAAAATCAGATTTAGAGAGTTTATTAGTTAGATGGAAAGTGAACTTGGTATCTACCTGATGTTTTATATACATATATAAGGATATTGCCTTGCTTTTTTGAACGTGTCATTTTACATAGTCATATGCAGTCTAGGATAAATTCTAAGAAATGGAACTGATAAGCCAATGTATACATATGTTTGTAAATTTACAAATACAATATTACAATTTTCCCTTTCTAGGAGTTGTTCCAATTTACATCCCACTTGCATGAGGGCCTATTAATCTATAGCCTCACCAACATGATTTTGAATTTTTTTTTTTGCCTCCATTCTGATGGGTGAAAAAAGCTTTTATATATATTATGATGGAAGTTGAGCCATTTTATTCTCTTTTCTATGAACTGTGTATTCATATCTTCTAGACATTTTTCAATTTTAAAGTAGAAATTGTTATTTTACAATAGAGAAAGAGGAGTTTAAGATAATCTCCTATTTGATTTATCGTTGATAATATAAGATTGGTCTTAATTCTCTGTGAACAAACATGTATACATGAATATCACATAAAGGTTTTTCCCTTTTTCCAAAATGAAGTTTGGGAGTAATCAGTCCAAACCAGAGTTCACGGTGGACCTCAAGGGGGCGACAATTGAGATGGCTTCGAAGGAGAAATCCAGCAAAAAGAATGTACTTGAGGTAATAATTTTTTCCTAATATAGTTCACATACTTAACTGTGGTAATTGTATTTCTGTTTTTGAGTTATTTTGGGCAATAGTTTTTCATTGTGACTAGTTAAGGCAAGTTGGTGACTAAGTCAGATTGTATCATAATTTAAGAAAAAAAAGCTGCTGTATAAAACCAGCTATGTTTGCATAAATTACTGGAACTCAGACTATATATTACAAGCCTTTGCTTCACAGATCTTGCCTTTTCCTAGCAGCAATAAAAAGGACGTGGTTCCCTTTGCTTACCAAATCTAATATTAAAATACAAATTCAGGGAGTATTGATAATGGGGGAGGCTATGCATGTATGAGGCAGGGATCATATGGATATCTCTGTACCTCCTCAGTTTTGCTGGAACCTAAAACTGGTCTAAAAAAAATTAAGTCTTTTTAAAAAAAGTTAAAACTTTTTCATTTTGTCCTTTAAACCCCTCCACAGTAACGTATGATCCTGTATCAGTTATTTATTGCTGTATAACAGACTACCTCAAAACTTAGTGCCTTAACAAAAGAGCCATTTTGTTTGCTCCGTTTGGCCTGGGCTGAGCTGGGTGAGCCTTCTTCTGATCTCGCTTGGGACCATTCATGAGGCCTCCGTGGTCCAGTGGCTGGATTAGAGCTGGGTGATCTAAGAGGACCTCATTCACGTGTCTCGTGTTGGTGCCAGTTGTTGGCTCGGCCTCCTCCTTCGCAAGCTCTCTCACTCTCAACGAGGCTACCTCAGGCTTCTTCACAGCAGGGTCAGGATTCCGAGAGGGTGAAAGTGGAAGCTGCAGGGCTTCTCAGGGCCTGGACTTGGAAGTCACACGTTACTTTCAGTGCATTCTGTTGGTTAACACAGTTCAGAGTCTAGCCAGGTATTCAGGGTTGCGGGGAAAGAGTCCACCCATAGATAGGGGAGCAACAAAGTCCCATTGCAGAGGGGTGTGTGTAACAGAGATCCGGGGAATTTTTGGTGTGTGTTTGTAAACAGGCTTCCAGATCCCAACCTCACGCTACAGCCTCACGTCTCAGCTCTCTCCTGCCTTGTTGTCTCAGCGCAAGGCTGTCTGGCTTAACTGCTGTTCTCCAGGCAGAGCCCAGGTTTTCCTGCTTGTCTGAGTTTTACTCTTTATCCTTCTGCCTTGAGTACTGACCTGTGCCTGCCAAATGTTACTGTTCCAAGACTCATGGCAAACATCCCCATAGCAATGATGCTACTTCTTTATTTATACTTTGTAAACAGGATTTATTTCAGTGTGCCTGGGTTATCACCATTTGTAAATGATTCTCCCCACCAGAGGATTACAGTGTTTGTTGTTTTTCCTTTCAATAAGAACCTCTAACAGAGGAGAGTATCTCATGTACAGTGAACGTTCAGTATTGGTTGACTGGCTTGACCAACTCTAGAAAGATCATGAAAGGAAGTCACTGTTTCCTGAATTAGCCTGGCAGTTTCAATAGGTGGTTCAGAATAAAAAGGGTTCCATGGTCAAATAAATTTGGGGAGCAGTATGTATTTTATTCCTGTCTTAGAAAATTGCAGTGTACCCTAGAATATCAAAAGCCTGAGAAGTCTTGAAGGAGAGAGTCTCGTTACATTTTCTTCAATCCAGTATTTTCCAAATTAATGTCATATTACTTTTCTTAAATTTATTTTTTGAGGAATACCTTTTTAAAACTTTGTTTGGGGAACTATGTTAGAGGAATATGTCTCTCAGTGTTGTTTGGGAAACATTGCCATATGTTCCTCTAGGGAAAAAAAATCAGTTATCAGAAAATGGGAGAAATGCTTTGCACAACTGCCTCAAAATTCTTCCTAAAAAACAAGTGTAAGAAACTTGAACCAAAGATATTGTACCTTAGTTATTCCTTTCATATAGAATAATACGTAATATTTTTCAATTCATGATTTGATGCTTAATTTAGTAATACTTCTGCCTGACAGGATGTGACAGACAAATGTCTGTCTTCATACTAATCCATTGTATTTACCTACCAAGTAGGAAATATTGAAAGTCTAACCCCCCTTTATGTACTCTTTTTTCTATATTTATTTTTTAACCAGAGACAACAGAAACAAATTTCTTGGGCTATGTAAAAATACAGATTTTATTTCTTTACAAATGCATTGTTTCAATTCTAATTTCAAATGTGCAGCTTTGTTACTTGAACTGATTTTTAAATGATAAACTATACTAGTTTCAGCAAGTTTCATGGCATTTGTATGATGGAATTTGGGATCTTAAATTATTACATTTTTATTGAGAATTTGTTACGAGAAACAACTTCATGTTTTATAAAATAACTAGTATTATTTTATACGAAAATAAAGGTTTTCCATAGCTGTGTAGTACTTTAGCCTTTCATCTCTTATCATATGCAGCACCTACTCTACTGGTGGTTTTATAAACTCTGAATTAAATGTATTCATTTATTTTGTTGCAAGCACAAACTATACTCTTTTTCTCCCCCCTTTTCTCTAAAGCTGAAAACTCGTCAAGGAACAGAACTGCTAATTCAGTCCGACAATGACACTGTTATTAACGATTGGTTTAAAGTTCTTAGTAGTACTATCAGTAATCAGGTATGTATTTGACTTAGGTAAAATTTTTACATCAGAGCTGTTTGTTTGGTTTTGGTTTTCTAATTACTTTTTGCATATCCAGATTCTAGTTTATATGTGAGAAGACACTTTATATATATATATATATATATATGTTTTAACAGAGATGGGAAAGACGGTGGTCAATTTAGAAATCCCCAGGGTCTGGCGAATGGTTTTTATATTCTCAGTTATATAATGTTTGCCGCCAGTGGATTGAAATAATGTTCACATCAGGCATGAGGCAGAAAGAAAGACTTCAAAATGAAGGGGCAACAGTGCCTAGTACATAGTATTTATTCGGTGACTGAATGCGTTGGAAATAGTATGTTTGGCGGAAGAGGCCCCGTGCAAAACTGTGGAATGAGTGAAGCTGTCGTCCCTTTGTTAGCACTTTTCTAGCGACACTTCTCTTGTTTTTCTCCCACCCCTCCACTCCCACCCTAAGCCCTGTCCCAAAGGTATTCAGTGCCAGTGTCTCTGGTAAATTTCTTATTTATATAACAACCACTGAAAAGGATCCCAAATTTATATTCTGCAGCTGTGTTAGCAAGAACAACAGTCAGCAGCTAGGGGCTTGGCTTCTTTATACTCTGTATTTGTCCTCTCACCACATGGGGATGAGGCTCCACAGTGAGGATCATGTTACGTCAGTGATGGCAATGAGAGATAATGCTTATGAGAAGCAAAAGGGAACTTCATGTCTTCTAGCAAATTAGTTGTGAGGCTATATATAAATTCCTCCTTTGCGGTTTGTGATATTGTGTGATATTTCTGAATTCTGTTCCTTCTTTTCCATTTATTCCTGAAACTATGCACAGCCCTTTATATCTTTATATCAAAATAAGAGTAACTTCCTAAACAGTTTTCCTTATTTAATCTCATCTCCTACCAATTCATTCTTAATGCCATTGCTATATGAAACTTCCTGATGTCAATTTTATAATCTTCTACTGCTTAGAAACCTTCTGTGACTCCCATTAAAATTCAAGAACCAAAGCCCAGTCTGTTTTCTCAGATGTACCTTGTACTCTACCCACTATGGGCTTTCAGCTCTAGTCACAGTAATCTGCTCGCCGTCTTGAAAGCAAGCACGCGTGCGTTTGTTCAGCAGCTACTGGTATGTGAGTGCCGGCCGCACTGGGGACATAGCAGCTCGCGGCCAGATGCTGCACCTCTCTGTGTGGAGGTCATAGTCACAGACAGGAGATCACTGGAGACAGATAACTGAACAGTCAGCATAATGAAGTGTGATGAGTGTTACGGCACTGCGAGTGAACAACAGGCTGTAGAGACTCAGATGACATAGCGGCTAACCTGCTGTAGTGGTCAGGGAGGGCCTTGCAAAGAAAGTGGTCTTTTGTTTTGTTCGGGTTTTTAATTGAGGTCCACAGGATCAGGGAATAAGCCAAGTGAAGAGACAGGATCCTATTAATGGCTGTGAAATTTTAAAATATATACTGTTTCCAACGTGTCAGAAGATACTGAGGACTAAATGTAGCAGATGTGAAGACCTCTGCAGGGAAAATTACAGAACTTTATTGAGAGACATTGAAGAAAACCTGGTTAAATGAGAAGTATAATGAATTAATAGATTCAATAATGTAAGATATAAATTTCTTCCAAATGATTTATAAATTCATAGATTTGAGATTTTTGAATCTCATTTAAAATCCCAGTAGTTTTTCTGGTGGGAATTGACAGACTTACTCTGAAATTCATATAGAAATGCAAAGGGCTAAGGATACCTAAGACCTTTTGAAGAAGAAAGTGAAAGGACTTCCTCTATCATATGTCAAGACTTTATAAAGCTATATTAATTAATACAGTGTGGTATCCATCTAAGGATAGACATACAGGCTTGTGTGACAGAGTAAAAAACCAAGAAACAGACCCAAATACCTATGGATAATTGATACCAGATATAGCACAGTAGAGGAAGAATGAGCTTTTCAGTAAATGGTGCTCTTGTGTAGCTGGAAATCCAAGGAGAAACTGGAACCCTTCTTAACATCATATACAAAAATAAATTCCAGGTGGAGTAAAGACTCAATGTGTAAAACAAAACAAAGTTTTTATCTTTGAGAACTCACTTCAGTTTTTTAACCTGTAAAAGGGACCTTGGTTAGGCTATAGATGAGCTCTGGGATTTCTTTCAATTCCTAACACCCATGAGTCTGGCGTGTAAGTCTTATGCTGTTGTTATAGTATATACCGTTGTCACGTCCATGAGTAGGAGTCTTACACTGCTATCACAGAATGTAACTGTATCCTGTTTTATCACCATTGATTATAGCCGGACCTTTTAACTGTTACTAGCGTCGCAAATATGCAGTTGATTAAAATGAGGCAAGATTGCCCTATCATCAGTGTAAATTCATTATCCTGTGAATTTTCAGCGATAATTTGTTTTTTTTGGAAATTAAATATAATGCTATCTGGGGGGAAAAGATATTTTAAAAGATTTATCAAATGTCTGAATCATACATACAGTTTGCAAATTAGTTTCTTGAAATCATTCACAAAAGTCAGTTACCAGTCATTGTGAGAATTAATCCTGTTCCATCTAAAGTAATATTAGGAGTAATGTGTTTGGGAAATGTCTAACCACTAGGCAGTAGAAACCGATGAAGCAGCTGAAGAGGAGATACCAGATTCACCAGGAATAGAAAAGCATGATAAAGAAAAGGACCAGAAGGAGCCTAAAAAGCTTCGTTGTAAGTTCTTTTTTTGCTAATGGTTTGAGTGAGCTTGTTCTCTTAGCTTTTCAGAGATTTAAAATAAATATATAAAAGCTGAGTGTAATCTGCAATGTTACAAAAAAGTTATATGATTAACTAACTGCAATCTCAGTGTATCAGTACTCTTTCTTCTTGTCACCTCATTATTCAGCCTCCTGGGATGCACCCCTGTGGCATCATACTAATTTTAAGATATTGTGATGCTTCAGGAGAAAAAATGTAGTGCCCTTGAGGCCTCTAGGAAGCTGAACTTTTTTGATTTAAAAATATATAGTTACTGTTAAAGATTCTACACAGAATGGTAAATATTAGGAAGTCAAAAGTCATGGGATATTTACCATAATTTCCCGCTGGACGTGAGGCAGCCGTCTGTGGACTAGGATGTGTCTGTGCGTGTGCATAGACTCCTGTGTTCACAGCTCCAGATCGTATGTACAGAAAGGAGCAGAGCGAGCGCCAGGAGTTTTCAAAAAAGCATTTTCTAATGTCGGCCCCTTGTGAGTTACATTGTTTAAATAGACCATTAGCTGTGACTCTGCACTTTGTTCCACCTGTTTTAACAAATCCACGTTTAACTGAGAACTCTTCAGCCCTCAAATTAACTGATCAGTTCTGGTTTTGTTCTCCTACTTTCCAATGAAGTTTAGGCCTGTTACTGACACTGTTACCATGTAGCAATGTCAACACATAAATATTTGATTATTCTTTATTAATACATTCTTTGTGTTATCAGCTTTCCCCAAATACAGTTATTTTCAGTATATCTTTTGAATTTTTGATATTGTAGTCAAAAAAGAAAGGACTAAAGGCAATGTAGAACATTTTCCAGATGATCCCAATCTTAGCTCAGAGTACAAACAATTATGATGAGACTTAGCTTAAAGTACCAATAGTTACGGTGGCTATATATCTCTCTATACGTATGTATCTCCAGACTCCTAGTTCATTAAGGGTAGAAATTTTTTTATTTGCTTTGTGTTTGATGGATTTTTATTTTTTGGTAGTCATTTTACCTTCTAAAACTAACAGTCAATAAAGATAAATAGTATTTATGAAATAATGAATGTGTTTATATAACTTAGCCATATCTTGGCCCATATACCAAAGAAGGTACAGTTGCAGTCTATTTTTAGTGATAAAAATGAAATGTTTGGTTTATATAATAACTTTTAAATTAGGTCTGTGTTAGTGTGATTCTTCATGTTAAACCATATTACAGTTAAAAATAACTGAATTTGTACTGTAATTTTGACATGAAGTTAATATGTTTTGCATGCTAGGTGGAAAAACTTTTATCAAAAAATTTTTGTTTTATGAAATGCTTAATATCTGTTTGTCTTAAGCAATGAAAGTATCTAGCATAGATTCTTCGGAACAGAAAAAAACCAAGAAAAACTTAAAGAAGTTTCTTACACGACGCCCCACTTTGCAAGCTGTTCGTGAAAAAGGTTATATTAAAGGTTAGTAGAAGAAGTAATGTTTATAATAATGAATGTTTGCCAAAATCAGAAATAAGACGTTTCAAATTAAATAGCAGAAAATTTTCAAAGAGTAAAAATGTTCTCTCATTCTTTATTGATAAAGTTTTCAAGTATACTGATTAAAAGACATGTAAGTAATTAAAATTGATTTTTTAATGCACATGTAAAGTTTATTTTAACTAAAGCATTGAACAGACACAACAAACTAAATTTTTAGAAACCTTATATTAGAGGAGCTACATGGATATGATGGGTGGCAGAGTTTTAGAATTTGTGACAAGAGTTTTAGTTTCAAGATGCAAAGATCAGAAGAAATTAGAAATTTTGAATGAACTATCGCTAACAAAGTAATAGAAAAAAAATGAATGAATAATTCTTGATTGTTTGCCTTTGGCTCTCATTTAAGGTAGTTATTAATTAGTATAAGGTGTTTTTTTCCTAATTAGTTTATACATTTGTTATTTCATTTATAAGCACCATAATATACTAGCAAGATTTTTTCTTAATAGGAAAATATTCTTTAAAATCATTTATACTTGTATATGCTTTTAGTTCTTAAAAGCATATTTAATTTCAAAGGTAAAATCTTCCAATACGTGATTCCAAACGATGATATTTATTCACAAATAAAGGTAAAAGTAATATAATATGTATATATTATGTCTCTGATTATGGGACCATCACCAGAACATCTGTTTGCAAAGCATCTAAGTTAAAATCCACAACTAAGTTTCATTAAAAAGATACTTAAGGCCGGCTTCTGTGGCTCACGCCTGTAATCCTAGCACTCTGGGAGGCTGAGGCGGGTGGATTGTTTGAGCTCAGAGGAGTTTGAGACCAGCCTGAGCAAGAGCGAGACCCCGTCTCTACTAAAAAAATAGAAAGAAATTATCTGGACAACTAAATATATAGAGAAAAAATTAGCCGGGCATGGTGGCGCATGCCTGTAGTCCCAGCTACTCGGGAGGCTGTGGCAGGAGGATTGCTTGAGCCCAGGAATTTGAGGTTGCTATGAGCTAGGCTGACACCACGGCACTCTAGCCGGGGCAACACAGTGAGACTCTGTCTCAAAAAAAAAAAAAAGATACTTAAGACTTCTGGGAAGAGTTCAGCTAATTAAGTGATTGAAATTAGCAACCTTAAGAGTTATGGATAAGCAGGTACTCCTGAATAAAGCATACAAGTTTGCATGAGTTTAGAGCCATTTTTTAATTAAAAAAAAAGCCTGAAAAATAAATGAATATAAACTACTGTTAATTTGTTCACCAAGCCTTTTCATTGAGAAATAGAAACTGTTGTCACTTTACAGCCTTATTCAGCATTCCAAATATTTTGTTTATTTTCCTGAATGTTTAGCCCTAATGTGGAATTTCAAAACTGTTGGGTTGAAAGATTAATAGAAGAGCCTTTGAAATATATTTTGTGAAATCAAATGTTGGCACATGATGGGCATGCATATGCTTGTTTAAATAGTTATAAAAATATCTACTAAGTGCTAGGCATGAGGCTAGAGGTGGTGTGAACACCGACTGGTGTTCAGGAGCTACACAGTCCCTGCCCTTGTGAAACTTACGCTCATGGCAGAGGCAAGGAAGATAATTTCAAATAGTGACAAATACTAAGAATCTAACATGGTGATAAAATAGAATGGAATTGGGTTTTCTTAATCACAGGAGTTATATAAGTTGGTGACATTTTAGTTGAGACCAGGAGTGATGAGAAGGAGCCAAATTTGGGGGACAATTGCTTTCTGTAAAAGGGAGAAAGCACAAAGCTTCTCAGACAAGAATGAGTTGGGGTGTTCATGGAGTTTAGTAAAGAAGGAGAACTGTTTAAAGTGGGATTGAAGAGTAGGCACGAGGCAGATCATACAGGGCACAGGCCATGGTAAACGAGGCCTGGACACTCTGCATGTTTTCTGCTGCACTCTGAATGGTTTATTTAGCCTTTTCATGAATTAAATTTTAACAAAGTGGTTCATTTTTTAAAACAAATTTTTTTCAGATCAGGTATTTGGATCCAATCTTGCTAGTCTGTGTCAGAGAGAGAATAGCACAGTGCCAAAGTTTGTGAAGTTATGTATTGAACATGTTGAAGAACACGGTAAGAGAATGATTTTGATTTGTCTTTTACATTAAGCAAACCAGCTCGTTGTTTTGCCATCAAAATCCCTAGAATTTTTGTGATTTTGAGTGATGCAACCAGAAGTTCCTTACAGTCTTAAGATGTTAAGAAAAGCATTTTGTTTGCAAAAATCTTACATGTTTGCACCTGTTTCAAATTAAGACCTCTGCAGAGATCTATTGAATGTTTAGTACTCATGGTTAATTAAGTGTATGGTATTCTTTGAAGCCATTTGGAGTTGACATTTGCTTAAAATGAAGATGGTAGTAATTGTAAAACTGAGTTTATTAAGAAATGATTTGAAAGTGTATGAGGATATTGTGTCTACTTACTAAGAGAAAGTTCCTTGTTATAGTAAAAGCAAGATGTCATTTTCTGTAAAGTAAGACAAACTAATTTCTTTTTTGGTTAATTTTAACATCTATAATGTTTATACTAGTTTTATATAAGCTAACAGTACATTGACTGTAATCATGTTAACGTATATCTGTATATCATCAAAAATTTTGTACAGTTAAAACACATAGGCTGGGCGTGGTGGCTCACACCTGTAATCCTAGCACTCTCACAGGCTGAGGCAGGAGGATCACTTGAGCTCACCAGTTCGTGACCAGCCTGAGCAAGAGCAAGGCCCATCTCTACTAAAAATAGAAAAAATTAGCTAGGTGTGGTACATGCCTCTGGTCCCAGCTACTCAGAATGCTGAAGCAGTAGGATCGCTTGAGCCCAGGAGTTTGAGGTTGCAGTGAGCTATGATGACGCCACTGCACACTCTACCCAGGGTGATAGAGCAAGCAAGGCTCAGTCTCAAAAAAAAGAAAAAAGTAATTTAATTTGTAATTTCTTCTAGTTACAAATCTCTTGTTTCATTGGCTCTCTTTGTTGACATGACAATGGAGATACCACGCTACTTGCCTTTATTTGAAGTTAAATAAATAGCACATTGCACAATGTGCTTTGTTAAATATGTACACCATTATCATTTAATGAATACCTGAAATTTTTAGGCTTAACTGTATGAATTTAAAATGATTCTGTGCCACATAGAAAATAATAAACGACATCAAATTATCTATTTTTTCTGTAGAACCATTAGTTTAGTTGTTAGCTTATGTTAAGTTTATTCATTATAAGCACTTAATATGCCAAACACTTTTTTTTTCTTTTAGAGAGAGGTGGGGTCTTACTCTTGCTCAGGCTGGTCTTGAAAAACACTTTTAAGAAAGTTTTCTTAATACATGCCTTTACATTATAAAATGGTGTGCAAGAATATGGGTGGGCTGATTTTTTACCTACGGGCTTCCTTTGCTTTTTTGAACTATTCCCAGGTGTTTGCAGAAGTTTATCTTAAATTGTTAGTAATTCAAGTTTAATGAGATGATTTCCTTGAGCAAATCCACAGTTTACATGATAAACAGAGTAGAATTACTGCTGTTTATTAAACAGAATTCAAAGTAAATCTCTGTCCCTGTCCCCTGCCAAGCATCTATAAAAAGCCATTTAAAGGAAAAGAATATTTGCCCATTTGATTTTAGTCTAATGCTAATGAATAAGAATTCTGAAGCATGGAAACATCTTCAGAAGAACGAACTTTAAACATAAAAACATTATTATTGTCTCCCAGGTCTGGATGTTGATGGCATATACAGAGTAAGTGGCAACCTTGCAGTGATCCAGAAGCTACGATTTGCGGTCAATCATGGTAAGATGATGGTCCCTATTACTGTATCCAGATTCGTCACTCATAACTTTTAGAATCAGCTTTTAAAGTAATTTTTTAAAATGTCGCATTCCTACTGTTTTTCAGATGAGAAATTGGACTTGAATGATAGTAAATGGGAAGATATTCACGTTATCACTGGAGCACTCAAAATGTTTTTTCGAGAATTACCAGAACCTCTTTTTACATTTAATCATTTTAACGATTTTGTTAATGCAATTAGTAAGTATGTAATTCCACTCAGTTTTTTGTAGCTATTGAAAATCCTTTACACAGATCAAGGCACCACATTCTGTTTGATTTTATTTTAAACAAGATTTTTCAATGGATTGTTTTACTCTAGAAATTTTAAACCTGACCACCAGGTGTCACTGTGTATTACCAAATATCAGCTTCCAAACTAGGTCGTTGCTTTCAGTTTCACAAGAATTTGCTGCAAAATATCTGGTTATTATCTTTTTTCAGAACAAGAACCAAGACAGCGAGTTGCCGCTGTTAAGGACCTAATCAGACAGTTGCCAAAGCCAAATCAAGATACGATGCAGATTCTTTTTAGACATCTCAAAAGGTAAGAGGACTGCACAGTTACGAGATGTGGCATAGAGGTGGCAGCCCATGGCCTCAGGGTCACTCAGACTGAGACTGGGATTCCAGCTGTGCTGCTTGCTCTGTCTGTAACTTGAAGGAGATACTCAACTCCTTTTGGTATCAGTTCCTCATAGCTCAAAAGGTTTGGTATGAAGAATATATTAAAGTAGATGTTATATGTTAAGCATTTGTATAATGCTCAGCACTGGTAGGTGTTCAACAGTTGTTGCTAAAGTTAATGTGAAGATGAGATTGGTTATTGAGGTGTATTAAATTACCCTAAAATAAAGTCATTGTGGCTTTAGGGTACTATTATATATAGTTAGTTTAATAACTGATTTTAATCATCTGATAAAAAGAACATTAGAATATGAAAATAAATGATTCCAGTTAGGTTTTAAAAAAAATAAAATGCATAAAATTCAAAGTTTAATCTCTGTGCCCTAATGAAATTTTTTCCATCAACCTAGTAATTATTGTTACCTGAATTGTAATTCATTTAAATCTATGTTGCATTTTAAAAACTGAGCCAAAATATTATACTTTTAAAGTTTGTTAGAGTATGTATGATTATACCTTTTAGCTGTGTTTATCCAAAATAAAGCTGCACATGGCATTTGGACTGAATTCTTCTTGGTTAAATAGTTTATGTGCCACCTTGGGAAAATGAGCATGATTTCTCTTTTCCAAATGCAAACTGTTAGGTTTATAATACAATTTGAAGAATTTTCCCTGTTTTTTATTTTCTCTTTTAACAACTTTTTTTTCCCCCTTTAGAGTTATAGAAAATGGAGAAAAAAACCGAATGACCTATCAGAGTATAGCAATTGTTTTTGGTCCTACTCTATTAAAGCCAGAGAAAGAGACTGGTAATATAGCAGTTCATACTGTGTACCAAAATCAGATCGTAGAATTAATTCTTCTGGAATTAAGTTCCATCTTCGGACGTTGATTCTTACTGAAGAAAATCTGCGGAATAGAAGCTGGATTCCATCAGATTTCAAATCTTTATACACAATGTATTTTATTTTTTGGACCAAGCAGTGACTTTTGATTTTGCACTTTTTTGAGGGAACAGAAGGGAAGGGGAGAGGCCCTCATATTTGCTGCTTTGTTGCGAGTTGATAGAACTATGCATAATTTTGAATTCATTCTATCCTGAATGTTTGCATTTCATAGTCTGAATTTCAGTAAAAATCAAAACTTACAATTCTAACCAGTCATATACACTGGATAATTTGGTAAGAAAACTACATTTTTTTTCCCCCCTCAAACTGGATAATGTAGAATTTCTTCTCAACATCTATAGGTTCATCACTTGATAGAATACTTGCTATCAGTTATTTTGAAAATGCTCTTAGGCATTTTAAACAAAATGAAGTATATTTGTTTTGAAACCTGTGTATTTCTTTTTCAGGGTTTCTGCATGCGGGGGCAGTCTAAGTGCTAAAATTCACTATAACCCCAAATAATCCCCTATGAAGGCTTGCTGTCGTTATTGTGTTGCACAGCATCCTTACTGGGTCTCTTAGTTGCTTGTTTGAGCAGCACACTAACATTACTTAAAACACTGTGAGGTACTGGAGTTTTAGTTAGCATAAGTCAGTTCAGGGCATTTTGGGCTGTCTTGCTATATTGAATTGTAGCTAACAATCCTAATTGTATGTAGTGCCATACTGAGCTTTGGTATGACCCTGTGGAAACAGACGTTATTTGATGTAAACACAGGCTAAAGACTTAATGTCCTTTAGCTTCTGTATATAATCGTGTTGTATAGTCAGAGTACATTCTAACCCTACATTTCTAATCACGATATTGGTGATCTTTTCCATGAATATTAGGTTTCCTCCAGAAATGGGCCGTTATTTGGGAAAGTTAACTGTGTGCACTTTTAGATATTAATTACATTTACAGGTAAATCACTGTAGTGAGAATGGTACTGGAAAAATACTGAACAGACTTGCTAAATGGTAAATGCACTACAAGGGGAACCTTTTTAGATTATTTAATATGTACAGAAAACGCTAGAAAAAATTTATCATAGAATTCTAACTCTCCAGTATGAATAGTGGAAACCCATATGTAAATTAGATGGATGTTGGATGGAAAATAACATTGCTAAATTTAAGAATTTTTTTTTACATACTAATGTAGATTGATTTGTATAATAAAACAGGGTTTGGAAGGTTTTGTTACAGGGAGCATGGTCTGTTGAAGATTTTTTTAAATGTATTTTTCTAGATTAACTGCTGTATACGAAATGTCTAATAAAGAAAACTATAAGAGGTTTAGAGATTTTTCCATTGGAAATGTGCATTTTGGTTTTTAATGTTTTTGTTTTTGCATTTACTGGCATACTCTTATACCTCATTTAAAAAAATCAACTGAATCCACTGTTTCCTGTGGCAAATATAATTTCTCATTTCACACTTTTTCTCCTCCCTTCCATGCCAACACCTCTAAGACCACCCACAAGTCACGCTTTTTGTCTCTTCGTCAGTATTTGAAAGAGAATGATTGGTGACCAAGATTCTTTTTCTTAGGATTGCATTTATAATTTACAGGTTGCCTTCCTTAGGAACAAGTATTTTTTGTATGATCTATCTTAAAATCCTCTCTCCTGAATTTTGTGGTAAAAATATTGTGTTTTTTGTTATGATCTTGTTAAATTGATAACAACCAAACTACTTGATAGCTAAAGCAGGTGGTTTTGGGTGGGGAGAAAAAGGCCCAAATCAGAATGCTTATATTTGCCTAAAGATGTCCTTAATAATACAGTAATGCTTTCAGGCTGGCTTATGTTGTGATTGTACACTAGGAAAACAATTATACTCAAATCAGTGATGTTCTTTCTTTTGGTGGTCATGAACATATCAAAGATTAAAATTGTCCTGTGTTTCTTGTTTCAAAGTACATATATGTATGTGAAGTCTTAAATGTGTTCCTAGTCTATAGCTAATTAGTTTATCGTAATATTGTATGTATAGTGAGATCAATGTCTTGTGTTTTCATCCTTTGTGAATTAAAAATTCTCACTTGTTTTTGTAATAACAAAACTAGTAATATTTTCCTGTCTTGACAGCTTGATTTTATAGTAGAAAATATATTAAAAGCTAAAATAAATTGTCAGTGGAATTTCATTAACAGGCCTTTCTTCATAGCATCATTTAAAAAGGTACTTGGAAATTGAAAGAAAAAGTATATTCAAATACCTTATCACATTCCAATTAGAAGAAAAACTCTTATTTAAATTTTATAGCAATGAGAAATTTACCTTTTACTCTGGAGAAAGAATGAAATATCTCTGAAAAAGTGATGTTACATTTTAGATAGAGACAAATCTATAAATTTTTTTTTCTTATGTGAAAAGTACAAATGTAATAATTCAGCCAAATTTTGGGCTTGGGGGTAGATGGGCTATATGTGTGTTTATAACATATATACACACGTGTATGTAAATGTGTATGTCATTGTTACATAAAGTAAGAACTTATCAATAATAATAATGGATACATGGAGACCTTTATACGATTTTGGTTTCATCCCATGCTTCTTTGTAAGCCCACAATATTGGATATTAGTTTAGCGGTGAGGAGAACATAGTTATTCCATAATTGTGCCAAGAGATTTTTTCCAGCTCATGGGAGAGGCTTCTAATTAAATACTTAAAGTAAACATGTAGTTTCCCATGACACTAATTCCTCAAAATCTTTAGGCATTAAAAAAAAATACACAGAGGAGTCTACATGTCATTTTAGTAAAGAAAATAAAAATAGTCAAACAGGCGCCATGCTCTCACTGGTCTAATAAAAGTCAAATGTTCAAATACTGCATCACTATAGAGAATTGAAAATGGGTAGCAAATAAGATTTTATGGAGTTTCCTATTCTCTCTGAACTCCAGCCATCAGCTCTAATGATCCCCTTTTGTAGAAAGCACTTCTCTAGTATGAGACTAGAGGTGGTGTTTAATAGGGACTTTAGCATGCATGTTACAGTCTTGGAGGTGGGGCATAGTTTTTTGTTTTTATTTTTTTAAACAGTATTATAATACAGCTAATATAGTCCTATTAATTGCAACTTCAGTTTGAGACCAAAAGAAAAAAAAAAAACAAAGCAGAAACAAGAGTGCAAAACAAAATCAACAGTCTTACAATAATGGTGCAGTGGAATCTATTGGAAATTTACAAGCTGCATACTCAGGCCAAGCAGAGTCAGACCTGGTATTCTGGAGAAGGGGAGGTACGGAATGCCTAATTAGTCATTCTGTAGCTACTAAAGACAAGGGTGTTCTCCTGGAGAATCTCAATTAGTCTGCTCAACTGAAGTCTTGTGGACCAGTGGTGGCTGTAAGTATATTCAGCTGGATTGAGCTTTTGCAAATTAGCCTTATGTGACTGTGGCTCTTAAATGAACTCTTTCATTTCCTTCATTGCTTCCCTTCTCCCACAGGAAAAAAAAAATGAAAGAAAAAAGCACTTTCATAGCACTCTCATCAACAGAGCACTTGTAGAACAAGGTAACTGTTTAACAAACCACTACAATACGTATTTGCAAAAGTCTGGCTTCTTATTTTTTCTCATCAACCCTCCCCTTCCTTTATTTTACTTCCTCTCTTTTAATGTTTTCAGAAAAACAGTCCTTGGTAAAGATTTTAATTATTAATGCTAGTAGCCAAATCTTTCAGGTAGTTCTGATAGTTGTGGCTTATGCCCCTAGTAGCTTTGAAACTTGTAATATTGTCATAAACTTTATAATGTTGATGAAGTCCATAGTGAAATCAGAATGATAAATGATGCTATTGAGGCCATTATAAACAGGGTCTTTGCAGAGGTTGAAATCAAAACCACTGCAGGCTGGATGTGGTGGCTCACGCCTGTAATCCTAGCACTTTGGGAGGCTGAGGTGGGAGGATCACTTGAGTCCAGGAGTTTAAGGCCAACCCAGTCAACATAGTGAGACCTCATATCTACAAAATAAATTCTTAAAAAGTTAGCCAGGCGTGGTGATGCGCACCAATAGTCCTAGCTACTTGGGGGGTTGAGGCAGGAAGATTGCTTGAGCCCAGGAGTTTGAATTTGCTGTGAGCTGTGATCTTGCCCTTGCACTCCAACCTGGGCAACAGAGCAAGGCCCTGTCTCAAACAACAAAAAAAAAAACCACTGTAAAGTCATGGTAGAGTGACCAGTGAAGATTCAGCATGGTATTCAAGGCCTCTTTTTCCTCCTGGGCATTTTGAGAGATTGTTTATATAGTCATGTGTCACTTAGTGACGGGTACATTCTGAGAAATGAGTCATTAGGTGATTTCCTTGTTGTGTGAACACCATAGTGTATGTACTTACACAAACCTAGATGGTAGAGCCTACACCACACCTAGGCTGTGTGGTGCACAGCCTGCTCCTAGGCTGTGAACCTGTGTGGCATGTTACTGTACTGAATACTGCAGGCAGTTGTGACACAGTGGAAAGTATTAATACTTGTCTGTCTAACCATAGAAAATGTACAGGAAAAATACAGTATTACAATCCTGTGAGACCACCATTGTATATGTGGTCTGTCATTAACTGAAGTGTCACTACGCAGTGCATGACTGTATTTAGAGAAGAAAAATGGGAATCTTGGGTGCTCAGGTAAAACTCTGTCTCATCAATTCATAAAGCAGGAAAGTACCAGTAGGGACCTTTCATTCACAGTTTATTATTTTATGGATTAAAGAGCTGAGGCCCACATTGACTGTGAATGTCTAAAGTCATGCTCAGTTGGTGACACAGAATGATAAGCCTGAGCCTGAAGGGAAGTAATATTTTGATTAGTTATGTTATTTCTATTTAAACTTTGTGATCAATTTATGCACATTCTGGCATGTTTGATGGTATCATTTGAGGAAGAAACAAGTAACTTCGCTGTTGGGGTAATCTATTTTCAAGCTAAGTTTTTATTTATGTGGCATATTAAAACTTCTGTTTTCCTTCTTGTATATAGTGTGTGCATCTGTTAGGAGTATGGAGGTGGCAGAGAGTAGGTTCTGTTTTCTACTGGTCTCTGCTAGTTCTAGTTGTATAGAAAGTAAACCAGCATCCCTCTGCCTCCCCCGGCAGGTAATCAGACTTCAGTGGGTCTGTCTCTACCCACTGGCATTCCTGCACAGGCAGGCCATTGTGTCCATTAATCTCTTTTAATAGGAATGTCTGCTTTCACTTACGTTCTAGAGCATTGTACGATTACTGTAGCCACCAGCCACACATGGCGATTAAATTTTATTTTTATTGTGGTGAAATACACATACATAAAATGTGCCATCTCAACCATTTTTATGTGGACAGTGGTGTCAGGTACATTCATATTGTTGTACAATCATCGCCACTGTCCATCTTCAGAACCCGTTTTGTCTTGCAAAACTGAAACTCCATACCCATTAAACAATAAATCTCCATTCCTCGCAACTCCTGACAGCCACACAGCCACTGTTCTACTTTCTGTCTCTATGATTTGACTACTCTGACTGCCTTGCACAAATGGAGTCGTACGGTATTTGTCTTTTTGTGACTGGCTTATTTCACTTAACATAATGTCCTATGGTTCATTTATGTCGAAAACATTGCAGAATTTCCTTCCTTTTTAAGGCTGAATAATACTCCATTGTATAATATGTATATACCACATTTGCTTGTCAGTTCATCTGTTGATGCACAGCGAGTTGCTTCCATGCTTCAGCTGTTGCGATAATTCTGCTATGAGCGTGGGTGCACAGATATCTCAGAGGTCCGTTGGATTGGGCAGGGATTTTTTGGATATGACACTGAATGCAAGGCAACAATAAAAGACAAATTGGACTTCATGAAAATTTTAAAAATTTGTGTATCAAAAGACATTCTCAACAGTATAAAAAGGCGAACCACAGAATGGGAGAAAGTATTTGTAAATCACATGTGTGGCACAGGAGTGATGTCCAGAATATAGAGGGAACTACCACAACTCAGCAGCAAAAACCTGATTCAAAAGTGGACGAAGGACTTGAATAAACGTTTCTCCAATGAAGTTAGAGAAATGGCCAGCACGTGAAAATGTGCTGGACATCACTGATCAGCAGAGAAGTGCATATTGAAGCTAAGGGATCACCTCACACCAGCTGGGATGGCTACTTCCAAAGAAACGGAAAATAACAAATGTTGGCAAGGATGTGGAGAAATTGGAGACCGTGTCCACTGCTGCTGGGGATGTGAAACAGCACAACTACTGTGGAAAACAGCATGGCACGTCCTTCAAAAATTAAAAACAGAATTACCACATGCTACAGTAATTCCACTTCTTGGTAAATACCCAAAAGAATTTAATTAAAATTAAATAGAACTTAAAAATTTAGTTACTTAGTCACAATGTCTGCATTTCAAATGGTGGGTAATGACGTGGAGTTAAATGGCCACCGTGTTGGACGGTGCAGACAGAGAACATTTCCATCCCCACAGAAAAGTCTGCTGGGTAGTGCTGTTCCGGAAGCTTGGTTGTTGAGGGATACGCAATTGCAAAATGTACATTCTGCAAAATTCTTTCAAAAATACATGACCTACTAGCACTCTGGGAGGCCGAGGCGGGCGGATTGTTTGAGCTCAGGAGTTCGAGACCAGCCTGAGCAAGAGTGAGACCCTGTCTCTACTAAAAATAGAAAGAAAATTAATTGGACAACTAAAAATATATAGAAAAAATTAGCCGGGCACAGTGGCGCATGCCTGTAGTCCCAGCTACTCGGGAGGCTGAGGCAGTAGGATCGCTTGAGCCCAGGAGTTTGAGGTTGCTGTGAGCTAGGCTAATGCCGCGGCACTCACTCTAGCCAGGGCAACAGAGTGAGACTCTGTCTCAAAAAAAAAAAAAAAAAAATGACCTAAAAATAAAGCATTTAATATTTCATAGTTCTCATGCTTGTCTCTTAAGTACATGACACTAGGAAAGTTTAAGGAGAGAAATGCAGTTTTGTCATAGGTCTGCCAAACTCGAATGTTTGTCCCGTTACACGCTGTCATGTTGGGGCTGAAAGGGAGGTAAATGCGATTTAACTTTGAATACAATGCCATCAAAACGCTTGCGGTTGAGGAAGACCAGTTTGAAGCTATGCATTAAAAGAAGCCTCAATTGACGTTCTCTTTGGGAAATTTAGGAATGCTATGAGATAATTAACATTTCAGGAGTTTGTGTCACAGTAGTTTTACATTTAAATTTTAGAAATTTTTACATTTATGGGAAAGATTTTCTAAAACTTTATTTTAGAAATTAAATAATAAAGAAATGGTTCTAATTCGGGCTTTCCCTTGGGATTCAAGCTGCTTCACCTTGTATTCTGATTTTTAATAATCGCTATATGAAGTAATGAAGATCTTGAAGAACCTACGTAACAAAACTTCTCTTTAAATTGGAGCTGAAATCTAGTCATGGATACAAGGAAATTGTTGGTCGTCTTGAAGTAGCTCAGGAAGTCTACACATGATTTCACCAGATGCTTGCTGAAGAGTGGAAGATGACTTGGCATGTAGATCCCATAGAATAGATGTGAATTAGCATTTTTTTGTTTTTGCTTTTATCAAAGTAATTATTTGATTTAAGGGTCCCAGGCCAAATTCTTTCAGAGGTGGTACTCGTGCGTAGCGGACACACACAATGCTGTCGTTGAAGAAGCTGCTACTGATATATTTTCAAGTTTTTTGTAAAGGCCTGCTATTATAAGCATCTTAAAATTTCTAGGGAAGGAGTATAGTAGCTTGTTAGTTACCTTAATTAATCCAACTCATTGACACAATGCTTCAGTTCAGACTTAAGCAAATCGTAGGGAGTAGAAGCTTCGCTCTCTAGTAAAACTGACTCACCAAACTCTCCTCCCATGGTCTCAGTAAGTTCATTGAAACATAAAATGTTCTGCCTTGTCTTCTTCCTTCCCTTTCCCTCTGCCGCCATTTCAGCAGTTGCTGTTGGCCTTAGTCTGTTGAGTGGCTACTCACAGCATCTGTGGTGGGACCTGTTGAGGCCCCCGTGTCCAAAATGTCCAGGTTTCTTGGAGAGGATGGACTTAAAGAGGAATCAGAGTCCTCCAGGGAAGCCAGCACTATGTTGAGAAGGAAACTAAACCTTTTCCGTCGTAAGGGGGAATCCTAGTATCCTCGGATGACGTGGTTCTATGAGATTTCCTGCTGTTGGGGAACCAGATCTGATGTAACATTTCTGACATATGTCAACATCTGTGACAGCCCTTTCTGGTCACGTCCCTGTCTCTTGACCTGATACTAGCCAGACTGAGCACTGCCGATAACAATGCGTGGACCTCCTTACCTGCTCATCCTGAGCATCACACAATGCGAAATTGCTGTTTTAAATAATGGGTAGTATTGAAACATCTCACACTGAATAAGAGATTGGAAAGGTGTATCTTTAATTCTGACATGTGAGGAGGTGAACTCAAAATGGTTGATCTCAGTTCTTTAGCATGTCTTCCAAATCAGATACAAGTGTGGTCTTGCCAAGTGTGCTGAGATTGAGCTAAGGTTTATTGCTACACAATTGGGCAACGTGTTGAGAATCACAATTTTTGAGTACTTGTTGAGTTGAAGTAAGACAAGTTTGTCAGATAAATACAAGACACGTCGAAGGCTTCGATGAAGCAGTTTCCATCGCTGAGGCCTGGTTCTAAGCAGTAGACGGATCAGCCTGGCGAGACACGACCAGACGTGACATGGTGCGTTCTGAACTGGTGTCAGGGAAAGCACGGGTCTAGCAGCAGCAGTGGCTGCGCTGTCATTCACACCACAGTCCCTGCATTAAAACTAAGTGTGTGGGAAGGTGGTGGCAATGGCGTGATTTCTCAATTCCCACGTTAAAACAGCACAGTGACCCTGACAGCAAAACTGGGTACACGGTCTGTTTCTGAGAAACAGACCCCCAATACAAGCAAATGGGAACAAAGCACTGACAGCTCTAAGATCTACACGGTGTTGGCTTCTGTGGCAGAGAAGCAAAAAGGAAGCGTTGGGGTCACACCCAAGAACAGGAGAACCTCAATACATGACCATCAGGTCTGAAGTGGCTGAAACAGCTTTGCCGTAGGAATTCTCAAACCTACTGGCCAGAGCTCCCTTGCAGGAGAAGGCCTCACATGGAAGAAAAGTTGCTGAGAGTGAAATAAAAATCGAACAGGATAGGGGCTATAGATGAAGGAGGCCATCTAGATCAAACTGGGAAGGGGGGGAGAGCCAGGAACCCCAGAAAGTAAGCTGCCATCGTTGTCAATGCAGTGAGCAAACAGCACAAGAGTGAGTTCTGTGAGGTGAATGATGCTTTCCTGAATCCTTTCTCATTCCAAAAGTGTGAGAAAATTAATTTCACATAAAAATGAACAAAATAATATTGAAGTCAAATCCCATGTAAAGTATATATTAAAAAAAGGAGCAGAATAGCATCCCTATGGAAAATGGAAGCATGTCAGAAACACGTGTCTACAAAGGAACACAAAATTGCAATTGCAATGTACTAGTAAAAAATGACCTGAAAGTCTTTAAGAAATGATAGGAGACATGAAAGAACAGCATAAATCAGAATTAGGAGAATTAAAAAATAAGATGACCTCAGGAAATTATTAGAAGTAAGAATATTTCAGAATTGTAGACTAGAAAACATAAGAGCAGATAAATACGATAGATAAAGCTTTAAAAGAAATGGTGCAAAAAGTTTAAAAATCAAAACGGAAAGATTTATCTAAAAGATTAAAAAGTGACATTGACGAAAGGCAAAGAAAATAGGATTACTTTTTAAAAAACCAAAGCAAGCAAAAGAAATATTAAAAACTATATTCCTGGCCGGGCGCGGTGGCTCACGCCTGTAATCCTAGCACTCTCGGAGGCCGAGGCGGGCGGATTGTTTGAGCTCAGGAGTTTGAGGTTGCTGTGAGCTAGGATGACGCCACGGCACTCTAGCCCGGGCAACAGAGTGAGACTCTTGTCTCAAAAAAAAAACAAAAAACTATATTCCTGAAGTTAACAAAGTTATGCCTTGAAAGAGCATCTAATAACCAACATTGACCCAAAACAACCAATAGCAAGACATATTCTAGCACAATTACTGGCCTGTGAAGACAGAAGTACATCTTCCGGCCATCTATTAGAAAAGGACATGTGATTTGTAAGGAGAAATGTTAGATTATCATCAGAATTTTCAACAGCAACACATTATACCAAGTGAAAATGGAGCAGTAGATTTAAAATTCTCAAAGAATCAGCCAAGGATTTGGAATTTATCCCAAAAACCTTAGCAGTGTGTAAGAAAGACTCTTCCCATGAGCTCTTCTTTAAGAATCTATTACAGGATGAGTTTCAGACTCTCCACACGTCTTAGAGACGTCAACATAGGATCTGCTGGTTGAGCGTTAACTATGTAACTGCTTATAGAAATAAGATGAAGCCAGGCCCACCAGGGAAAAAATGTAGTCCATAATGACTGCCTACTTTACAAACCAAGATTTAGTGCTATTTTTACAATAGAAATACGAGGAGAAGGTAGGCAAAAATTTAATGTTTGCAGCAATCATACTGGTGGTGGTCTGCCTGGCATGTATGTGACATGAGACTAAATTAGTACTTACGGGTTATTATCACCCCCTGAGTCCTTGACAAACAGGATCTGAGTCTGGAACAAGAGTTAGAGCTGTAATAAAGTAAAACTTCTGTGGTCTTTAATTTGAGTTCGGAGTGTCAATATGACATGACATATTTTATCTATGTATCTATGTGTTCATATACATAATTTTTTATTAACTTTGTTCACTAAAAAGACCTAGAAAAAAATGACCAACCGAGGGACCATCCCTAGCACCCTGTTTTTTGACCTCGAAATACAATTTCTCATTAAAAGAAACCAAGGCTTTTTTGAGATACAACTGATTCCAGGTGTGGGACAGGAAATGTACAGGATAATCCTGGAAGATCTCGCACAGCAAGGAAACGACCAGACGTTACCAGAATCTTGTCAAAAGGGTTCTAGAGGCAACTTGTAGAGGATCCCAATGGCCAAAAAATGAGGTAGTTTGAGCTTCAATAATAATTCCAATGAATTGAAACCCATTAATATGTTTAAACCCGTGAATCCATAATGATATTTAAAAAGAGAATTGGTCACCTTAGGAGATTGAGAGGGAAGCAATTCATATCTTCTGGAAACCTGGTAAAGTCAAACTTTTATCCTTCCTTTCCTGTATGCACTTGACCACATGGTAACCGAATGGCAGATGAGTGAAAGTATCTCTATAGAAAAGTTTCCGGCCAGGCGTGGTGGCTCACGCCTGTAATCCTAGCACTCTGGGAGGCCGAGGCGGGAGGACTGCTCGAGGTCAGGAGTTCAAGACCAGCCTGAACAAGAGTAAGACCCCATCTCTACTAAAAATAGAAATTAGCTGGACAACTAAAAATATAT
>NW_012150285.1:4793292-4799454 GCF_000956105.1 Propithecus coquereli
CTCTTGCTCAGGCTGGTTTCGAACTCCTGAGCTCAAACAATCCGCCCGCCTCGGCCTCCCAGAGAGCTAGGATTACAGGCGTGAGCCACCGCGCCCAGCCCTATCATTTTATTTTTCAGTTGAGACTTCGGCATCATTTAAAAACAATGGCAACAGTCAAAACTTAGTGTTTTTTTTGTTTTTTGTTTTTTACCTTTTGATGTTATCTGTGCTCTTAAACTTACATGGTATTGGCGCAGTGCAAGAACTGTACAATGGAGTATATTACGCATCTTTTCTCAGTTCCACATTCAGTGACATCATGGCACTTTGAAACTGGCAGTTTTATGGTGGCAGTGTTTAAACCAAATCAGGGATTGGTTTATTGTTTCCTTGATTTGTCTAGACTTCAGAGAGTGATTGGAAAAATTGTTAATGCAGATTAAAATTAAAAATGTGTCTGTAGCCATTATATTGTGAATAACACACAAAAAAATTGGAGAATGAGGCTTTCAGTATTCAGAAACTATTATCTGACTCAGCAAAGAAGCCAGATACATCATTGACAAATGAGTAAAATTCTGACATGTGTTGATTGTTCTTTTTTATCTGAGTGTAAATAAAAACATCAGCCAACATTCATGGCGGATTATACTCGTTAATTGCAGTCATAGGCTGTAGATACAAAACTTAGGGAAAAATCAATAAAAAGATTCTTTGAGAATAAATTGGTTATGTAGAATTTGCAATGAATATTATATATTTTATTTATATTAGTAAAATTTATTATAAACTTACATATGTGTGTGTACTTTGTGCCAGTTATTAACCATTTACCAGCACAACCCTGGAACCACGGCAAGTGTGTAAAGAGTGTTAGTTTTCATTATTAGTGTGGCAATAACACAGTGATGGTTCATGGGAGGGGACGATTCTCTCAAAGACCAGAAGGAATGTTTGGCAAGAAACTGAACTGATCAAGATGACTTAAACTTTAAGATGACTTAAATTAAATTATATATGACAAGAAAGGCCATATATAATCTCTGAATTGAAAGTTGGAAGAATTCATGTAACAGAAGCACTATGGTGGCGGCAAAACACAGAACTAATCTTTACAGTAAAGGCTGTTTGGCCCAATATTTTGCTTTCAGGTATCTGTGATACACAGAGTATCAAAAAAATCAAATAAGCTTCATGTTTTGTCATAAGCTAAATACCCTGTGGACATTGCAGAGGCTTACAAAGAATTTGCAGAATTCAAAGCCATAAAATGGTTATAGATGCATTAGGCCCAAATGGAATAGATTGAACAGGAAAGACTGTAAAGAAATACATGAACCTAAGGGCTGGAAATGCGATCAGCGTTAAGTGATGCTGAAAGACGTGTGTGGCAGTTCAGGATGATTACACGATGCCACTCAACCATTTAGGAGATTTGGGTCACGTCTACTTAATGTAGATTATAGAACATACGCAGAAATGACCTACAGAATTCAGGGCCTTCAACCATCCTGACACCTGCTACAAGTAGAGGTCTGGAATCGAGTCCCACCTTGCTGACACGTTTTGAAGGGAGCAGCTATTTGGATAATCTTAATAAATAAGGAAGAGCTAGTTGGTGTTCTGGGAATGACAGGACACTTGGGAGACAGTGACCCCTCTGTCCCAGTGCGTAATGGCAAGGAGGTGGAATACTGGGTTTGGTGAGCCATGCTCGGAGTCTGAGTGCAGCAAGCCGAGATTGCTCAAGAGGTCTCAAAGCTTGAGAGTTTAAGAACAAGTAGTCCCGTGGATTCTTGGGGAAGCATTTGAAAAGTAAAGATAACTCCCGTGTAGCCATGGGTTCTGCATCTGCAAATTCAGCCAATCATGGATTGAAAATATTCAAAACATAACACAACAATAAAAAAAGAAAAACAGTGTAACAACCATTAGCATTTATTATTACAAGCATAATGTAAGTGATCTAGAGATAATGTAGAGTGTACAGGAGGACTGCGCAGGCTACATGCAAACACTGCGCCACTTTGTATCAGGGCCTTGGGCATCTTCGGGTTTTGGTGTCCACGGGGGCCTGGAGCCAGTCAGCACAGGTACTGAGGGATGGCTGTATCCGGTCAGTGAGAGGCAGTGGGAAGAGCGGTAACTAAACAAACTTCCTTGCACAGGGAGACCTCTGATGAACTAAGATTCCAAAGGATGAACTAAGGTTGATTATGTGGAGCTTATAATCAAAGCAATCAGATAATACAAGTTTATAAAAATATTAGGAACGTTAAAATTCCTAGTGAACTTTAAGAACATGCTGGTCAACTAAAAGTGCCTTAAACTACATTCGGATCAAGCAGTATAGGAAAGGCCTACATCCCCAGCGAGCAGAATCAGCTTCAAACAGGGATGAAATAAACAATGCAGAGATGTGACTACAGAGCCATGAAAAGCCGGGGAAAGAAATGAAAATTTTAAACGAATCTATCACTAAAACTAGACCAACTGCATTCCAGTACGCTTCTGATTTTTGAAGAGCTTGTAAATGGAATCCCAGAGCATGTGTCAATCGTGTTGGATAAATAGTAGAGAAAACGTTCAGAAGTCTCAAGATGAACAATTTTTTTCCCAATTTGAGGGGGAAAACAAGGTTGGTGAATGAAGGGAATGCTGTAAATACAATCTTAGATTCAGCAGAGCCTTTGGCGAAACTGCACATAATGTCCTTTGGATAAGAACATAAAAATAAGTTAGCTTCTGGTACTTTTAGAGAAATATGTAGCTGTTCAAGAGCTACTGAGAGTGTTGGTAAGTGGCTTGGTGGTATACTATACTACAAGAATAACTGAGTGACCCAAAACTTTGTCTTAATACCGTGTTCAAAGTTTTTGTTAGTGACTTAAAGCATACGATCTGCAGATGACACAGAACTGGGAGGATTAAGCAATATGCCTGATAATCAACATGCAAAATTATATTAATAGACTTATGCTTCTGGCTGTGGCAGCTTAACGTGTATCAGATGAATCCTCCAACTGAGGAGTAGAAAAGCTGGATAACACTTTAAAATGAATTTTACTGAGGTACAACTTACATACAATAAAATACACCCATTTTAAGGGTACAGTTTAATTAGTTTTGACAAATGTGTATGCCTGTGTAAACCACAACCCCAGTGAATACGTAGAACATTCCGTCACCGCCAGAAGCTCCCATGTGCCCCTTTTCAGTGAATATCCGTCCTCCATCCCTGGTCCCACACAACCATCGATGGACTCTCTGTAAGTACAGATTAGATTAGACTTTTCCAGAGTTTCATGGAAATGTAACCGTACAGCTCGTACAGCTTCTGTTCAGTTTCTTTGACTCAGCATAACATTTTGCGATTCATCCAGGTGTTTGTATCATGGTCTTTCCCTTCTCGTCTCTGAGTGGAAACCCACTGTGTGTCTGTACCCCAGCCGTTTGTACGTTCATCAGTTGGTGTTTATTTTACGTGGTCGGGGTAGAGAATTTATTTGGAACGAGACACACGGATTGATAAGACGTGCCATATTTTGAGAGGGACGTGGGATATGCATTTGTCAAATTACACACTTAAGATCTGTGCGTTTCTCTGATGTAAATTAGGCCACAATAAAGAGAAGGGAAGATACATTTAAAATTTTTTAAAGTTTATCCTCTCTGGAGGACTATCACATTATCCAGAACACCTAAACCAACTTAGTTTTTCAAAAACAATGTTTGGCATGCAATGAAAAATAACCGAGGACAGAATAAAGCAATAATCAACCAAAAGCAAGAGAAAAAAGAGAAATGGAAGCAGTTACACATGAGAGCCAAGTATTGGAGTTGATCAGACTTTGCAAAAGCTGCAATTAACGTGTTCAATAAACTAAATGAAAATATTGAGAATTCCAGCAGAGAACTAGAAATTGCAATAAGGTTCAAATGGCAATTGTGAGACTGAAAAGCAGAGTGACTGAAACTAAGAACTCAACAGATGAGTCTGCGGATTAGACACAACTGACTAAAGAGACATTTAAACCAGAAGATACGCAAAAGAAAACAGCCAGACTGAAACTCGGAGACGAAAGGATAGAAAACGAAAACATGCGCGTGAGTTACACGGGACGTGCTGAGAGGAATTTAATGTGTGTAGTAGCAGCTCCAGGAAGGGGAGAGAGAATGTGACAGCAACACCATCGGAAGAGGTAATGGCTGAACGTTTTCCAAAATAGATCAAAAACCATTAAGCCATAGATCGAGGAAGCTCTACAAACCAAAGCAGGGTAAAGACAAAGAAAACCACATCTTAGGCACATCATAGGGAAACTCCCAAAAAATAAAGATCCAAAAAAAAGGCCATGTTACTTTCAAACGAGCAAAAAAAAAAAAAAAAAATTCACAACTGACTTTTCAACAAAAACAGTCAAGTGCGAAAGTAAACTGCCAACTTAGAATTCTATATTCAACAATAATATTCTTCACAGAGTAAGAAAAAATAAAGATAATTTTCAGAAGAATAAAAATGGAGAGAATTTATCACTAGCAGTTTTTTTCTGATATACAATTTAAATGCCAATTAGCAGTTTCTCGATAAATGAAATAATGTATGTAGTTCATCAAGCAAAAGAAAAGTGATCTTAGATGAAAGCCTGGAGAGTAAAGGAAGAAATGAGAAGTACTGAAGAGGGCATTGTGGGGCGTGTGTGTGTGCGCGTGTGCGCGTGCGTGTGTGTGCGTGTGTGTGTGTGCGCGTGTGTGTGCGTGCGTGCGTGTGTGCGTGCGTGCGTGTGTGTGCTTAGTGGCTACAATGTCACAATAACAATACACGCGATGAGAGGAAAGTAGAGTCAAAATGTTCCAAGGTATCAGCATTGTATAGGGAATCATGAAATACTAGTTTCTATCAGATTTAATAAGTCAAGGAACATAACCCCTAGGGCAATCGTAAGAGAATATATAGCTGACAAACTATAGTAAAGGAATGAAATATTGAAAAAGCACTAGATTAAAAACACAAAAAAATAAGAGGGAGAAAAACAGTAATGTATGATAGGTGGGAAAAAAGGAAAACAAATAGTATGGTGATAAGGTCAAACATTAAAACAACGACATGAAATATAAACAAGCTAGATACTTAAAAGTTTATCATACTGGACAAAACAAAATCAAAACATGTATTTGTGTGTGTGTGTGTATTGCTTATAAGAGTCATGCCCTAAATATCAAAATACAGAAAGGTTTAAAGTAAAAGAATGGAAAAGATGTATCATGTAAACCTTAGCAAAAGGAAGCTGTTGAAGTTACAAATTAGACTTTAAGGCAAAAAGCGTTGCAAGAGATGAAGAAGGACATTGCATATTGATAAAAGGGCCAGTCTACCAGGAAGATACAAAACTTCTATTAATATTAATAAATTGTATGGGCCGGGCAGGAAGGTTCACGCCTGTAATCCTAGCACTCTGGTAGGCCAAGGCAGGAGAATTGCTTGAGCTCAGGAGTTTGAGACCAGCCTGAGCGAGAGCGAGAGATCCTGTCTCTGCTAAAAATAGAAAAATTAGCTGGACGTGGTGGCATGCGCCTGTAGTCCCAGCTACTTGGGAGGCTGAGGCAGGAGGATCGCTTAAGAGTTTGAGGTTGCTGTGCGCTAGGCTGACGCCACGGCACTCTAGCCCAGGCAACAGAGTGAGACTCTGTCTCAAAAAAAAAAAAAAGTTTCCAAGTAATAATTGAAAAAGAA
This sequence comes from Propithecus coquereli, assembly GCF_000956105.1. Classification (NCBI taxonomy): domain Eukaryota; kingdom Metazoa; phylum Chordata; class Mammalia; order Primates; family Indriidae; genus Propithecus; species Propithecus coquereli. Next base: position 4,799,009 of record NW_012150285.1, read on the forward strand.
ATGATAAGTATCACCCATTTTATGCCACCCCATTGAGTTAATAAATACAGGCATTAAGCGTCAATGGCTACTAGCATCGTAAAAGGAGAACTCGGCATTGCATGCTTCCTGGTGCACAAGACCTCTATGGTCTCGTCAAAAGAATTGAACCTCAAAGCTGAATCGGGCTCTGAATCTGGCTTTCAGGAAATGTAAAGGAGAGCACTTCATCATGAGCATGAAATCAAGAAAGTAGACTGTGAGAAACCCTATAGGTCAAAGGGTCTGGCTTCTTCAACAAATAACATTGTAAGGAAAAGAAACGGTTGGAGCGGGACCCTGTAAATTTGCCTATCATTTTATTTTATTTTATTTATTTTTTTGAGACAGAGTCTCACTGTGTTGCCCAGGCTAGAGTGCCGTGGCGTCATCCTAGCTCACAGCAACCTCAAACTCCTGGGCTCAAG
>NW_012150285.1:4799504-4816499 GCF_000956105.1 Propithecus coquereli
ATCCTGTCTCTGCTAAAAATAGAAAAATTAGCTGGACGTGGTGGCATGCGCCTGTAGTCCCAGCTACTTGGGAGGCTGAGGCAGGAGGATCGCTTGAGCCCAGGAGTTTGAGGTTGCTGTGAGTTGTGAGGACAGCATGGCACTCTAGTCCGGGCAACAGAGTGAGACTGTCTCAAAAAACATTTTTTTTAAATAATAAAAAATAAGTTGTATGCACTTATTTACATAGCCTCAAAATATCGACAGCTAAAAATGACCCAACTAGAAGAAGAAATAGACAAATGCACAATCGTGGTGGGAAATTTTAACACACCACTTTCCATAACTAATAGAACACACTGGAAAAAAAATCAGCAAGGATATAAAAAAGTTGGAACACAACCCAATTAATTTGCCCTGACATGTGCGGACACTGCACCCAACAATACTGGAGCAAATGCTCGTTTATTTATTTAAGTGCACAGGAGACATTTGCCCCGCTGATCACATGTTGGGCCAATGTCTCTGAAGCCTGCCGCAGTGGGATTAAGCAAGAAATCAGTATCAAAATGATAAAGGTCACGTGTGCTTGGAAATTAGGCAACGCACTTTTAAATAACCCACAGGTCAAGAAGAAATTGTAATGGAAATTAGAAAATATTTTAACTGAATGTTATTAAAAATATGACAGTTTATCTCATGAAAGTAAACAAAGAACAGCAAATTGAACCCAAATAAATAGAAGAAAGGAAATAAGGAAGTTTAAAAAAGAAAAACAATTAAATAGAAAATCAATGTACAATAGAAGGAGTTGGTAAAGCCAAAAGATGGTTCTCTGAAATTAAAATAAAGAAAAACTAATAAAATTGATAAATATCTGGAGAGAGAGAACAAATATCAAACATTTAATATTAAGAATGAAAACATAGGAGTGAATATTATCACAAACTCTAGAGACATCTATCTTAAAGGTAGTGAGAGGACTTTATGGAAATAGTTATGCCAATAAATATGAAAATTTAGATAAAATGAAAAAATTCCAGGAAAACATTTAGCAAGAGTGACACAGAAGAAATAGAAAATCTGACCAATATTTATCATAAAAATCAGCTTCATAATTAAACAACTTTCCGCAAAGAGAACTCCAGGCCCAGATGGCTTCACTGGTGAATTCTTTCAAACATTTAAGGAAGAAATAACACCAATTGTGAACAAACTTCTGCAGAGAATTAAAAAAGGGAACAGTTGCTCATTTTTTGAGGCCAGCAAAACTTGACCTCCAACGAAAACACTACAAGAAGGGAAAATTATAGTCCAGTCTCTCTCATAAACAGGTAGGTATAATCCTAAACCAAATATTAGCAAATCAAATCTCATTGTCTATCAGAAGCATCATGTTCCATAACCAAGCTAGATTTATTTGAGAAATAATGTTTGGCTTCATATTTGAAAACCGATGAACATAACTTACCGCACTAACATAATTAAAGAGATAAATCATATCATCTTAGTAGATGCAGAAATAACTTTTAATATAATCAAACACCAGACATCATAAAAACTCTTAGCAGCCCAATAACAGAATGGGACTTCTAATCTTATATGGAACATTGAGATAAAGTCCACAGCAGACAGACTAATAATTTAGGGGGAGACACTCTGAGACTATGTGAATATCTCATTTTCAGTCAGCTTTCACGAGTTTAGCATCCATTGAGGATTCTTTTTGCCCAAATCACTTATTATTCTGATGGTATTCCCTTCCTTCCTTGTTCATTTTTCTACTGGGTGACCTTTTACTTCTTAGTTCCTAAGGGTTGTTTATGTCTTAGGGAGATTATCTCTTTGTGTATGACAGGCTCTCCCCAGATGAGGTCTGTGGACCTTTCGGGGTTCCTGAGATCCTTTCAAAGAGTCCATAAGATGAAAACTGCTTTCATAATAAAGGTAAGGCATTATTTACCTTTTTGCTGAATTAATATCGACACTGATGGTATAAAAGCAACGGCAGGTAAGTTGCTGGCACCTTCGTGAGCTGCGGAAATGGCATCAAACTAACAGTCATTGCATTCTTCACCGCCATGCACTCGCGGGGAAAAAAAGCCAATTTCATTTAAAAATGTCCTTGATGAAGCAACAAAATTATTGATTTCGTTAAATTTTGACTTGGTGCTGAAATATGAAATGCACATAAAGCGTTTGTACCGTAGTATGATTGTTGTCTTGAGGAAAAACACTTTTTGAGTTGCAAACTGAACTAGCCACTTTTTTCATGGAACATCATTTTTATTTGAAATAACTACCGACAATCTGTGGTTATTCAGTCTTGGATATTTGGCAGACACTGTCTCAAAAACAAATGAAGTGATTCTGTCGCCTCAAAGAAAATGACTAATAGTATTTGTTGTTAGTGGCAAAATTCAAGCTTTCAAGGGAAAACTAGAATTTTGTTTTATTTTTTTGAGACAGGGTCTCACTGTGTCACCAGAGCTGGAGTGCAGTGGAGAGATCACAGCTCACAGCAGCCTCAAACTCCTGGGCTCAAGCGATCCTCCTGCCTCAGCCTCCCCAGCAGTCAGGACTACAGGCACGCACCACCACGCCCGGCTAATTTTTCCTATTTTTAGTAGAGGCAGGGTCTCACTCTTGCTCAGGCTGGTCTTGAACTCCTGAGCTCAAGTGATCCTCCCACCTTGGCCTCCCAGAGGGCTGGGATTACAGATGTGAGCCACTGTCTCCAGCCTACTCCTCCCTTTTCCAGCCTCATATCCCTGTGAAGCTGGATTTTCCCACATATTCTTCAACCAAAGCAACAGATCAACGTGTGTAAGAACCGGTCCCCCTCGGCCCCAGGAACAGAGAAGCAGAGTCACCGAGGATGCAAATGGCAAAGGAGTTTATTTGCTAGCTCGAGCTAGGGTCCAAGTCCCAGAGCACCAACGCAGTGGCCTCCCTAGGAACCAGGACCCCGCCCCGGGGTAAAAGTGAAGCTTTTATACTTTTGGTTGCGCACGACACACCGGTGGCATATGATACGCTGAGCCCACCATCCCCTTTCCCCCTTTGTCCATTGGTTCCTTTAAAAGTGGAGGATTGTTTTGACCCCTGATTGGGTGGTCCCAAGCCTCAGGATTTTCAATTTTCATGCAGGCGCCGGTTCTGATCTGCGTTTGGGGAGGGGGACTGAGACTTAGGCCTACTCTAGGAAGTTCAGCCTGTCATGGAGTCACTCCTGTCCTGTTTTTTTTTGATTAACAATATTTGACTAACAACTAAAAGCAAGCATGGTTACAGAAGCAAATGGCATTAGTTAAAATCAAAGAGAACACATTTTCCTAATCTAAAACAGTTTCTGTTCCACACAAAACAAAGTACATTCTCCTACTATCAATTCCTGCCTTTCACGTGGAAACAGATACAAGAATCCTGCTATCTTCTGTTAATTCAGTTATTAAAGAAATTTGTAAAAAGTATAAAACAATAGCTATATTTTGCCTTGAAAAATGTAGCTATTTTTCATAAAATGTTATTTATGTTAATACAAAATAGATTTATTTTTAATTAATAAAATATTTGAAAGTTACTCAGTTTTAATTACTAATATGGTAAATAGCAATAGATTAAATCCACATAAACAAAATAATTTTTAAGAGTACAAACAGTTCCTGAGACAAAAATGTTTGAGAACTGTTGGTCCATGATACAAGTTGTAGATTTTTTTTTTTTGCCAGTTTGTTGTTTGTCTGTTGATTTTTCTTTTTGTCATATAAACATTTTTGATTTTTATATAGTTGAATTTATTATTTTCTTTTAAAAATTTTCTGGATCTTGACTTACAATTAGATCTTGCCCCACTCCAGGGTTATAAAGGAATTTACCTGTGTTTTCTTATGATTTTATCTTTTACTTTGTATGTTTCTAAATATATACATATATAAAATATTTGTCCTACCTAGTTATCCCAACGTGAAATCGTTTTTACTCCACTGGCTTGAGATGACACCTTTATCATAAATTGAATTTCCATATGTATTTTGGTTCATCTTTGAACTTTCTAATTATACCGCTGTCCTACCAGTGCGTGTGCTCACGCTGGACTGTTCACTGAGGCTTCGCGGTCTATTTTACCAGCTCCTAGAGCTTGTCTTTCCCTCTCTCCCATTACTCATCCTTTTAATAACTTTCTTGATTTACTGGTTCATTTTTTCATGTGAACTTAGGGTCACCCATGGATCAGCGTCTACGGGTTTTGTCCTTGTCCACGGACATCGCTCCGTGGCCCGAGCTTTGCTGCCGGCCAGCAGCCCACCGATCAGGGTCGTCACCCGCGTCAGAGCCACGAGAAGCTGCGTGGGCTCCGGCCACGCGCGGCGGCAGCAGGACAGCGGGCAGCAGAGGGTCAACTCAGTGGACTGTAGTGTTTATTATCATCCGAATTCAATGCGACTGAATGTAAAAATTCTGCGGCCTGAGCTCTCAGCAAGGGAACCGCTCCTTACATGGCTCCGTGTCCCCTCCTCGACTGCCACTGGGCTGCTCTCAGGACTGAGAAGCTTTGTCTCCCAGATGCCCTGGGGCTGAACAGGGCATGTGTCACTGCAGAGTTCTATTGTTTGAAGATTCGGAGTAGTTAAGCTTCAGTTTCAGCCAAATTGTTCCAAGCAAACATGGGCCGTGGGCGTCACTGACCACAGCCCTCCCCGGAGCCTTGTGACTGACACTCCCCCCGGTCACATCGGCCCCCTCCTGGCTCTCCTCTGCGGTGGGGTGACCCAGAACTGACCTGATAACGCCAGAGAAACTGCGTCTTACCCCCTTCTGGCATCGATGTTCTTTTAGTTAGCATTTTTTCACCTCCGAGAAAACAGCGTCTTCACCCTGAAGCTGGTGTGTGTGGCAGCTGGTTGAAGGGGACACGGTGGTAAAATGAGGAACATTCCACTCACATTGGAAGTAAAGGAACCTGAACTGTTTTTCAGAGTTACAGTCCCCTCTTCTTTCAGAACAGATTGTTGGGAAGAAAAACTTCCCGCTGTGAAAGAAATATTTGTATCTGAGGCTTTTCTCCAACAACTTGCATGCGCTCGAAAACTAAACTTCGTAAAGTCCGAGAGGCAGTGGGGCCTATTAAACTCTGTCCCAGTCATCTTTGGATAAATTCGTATGTGGGTTTAGGGCATTGGAGTGCGGGTGACATTTATTGACACATTCCACACCGACCCGAGCTTTTCAGCAGCTTTGTCCTACACTGTTGGGTTGGGATTACCAACCTAGAACCGTCAATTCAGTTTAAAAGGACTACATTTTGCATGACATTCAAAAGGGAAGGAGAAAAAAAAAATCTTTCATTTAGGAAATACGGAAGCTGTTTGTCCAGAGATGCCCTGTTCCCTTCTATTTCTCCTGAGTGCAGTGACGACCTGCGTGGTTTTCTAGCTATCACTCCGATCACCAACAAAAGGCACCTGGTCTTTTTCTCCAAGTTGCCGAATCTGCTTGAAACTTCAATAGCGCTGTTTTTATTAGCTCAACTGCTGAAAGTTTTTCTCTTAGAGAATGGTTATATTTTATTGAGAATAATTGTGCTGCCAGCTAATGGAAAATAAGCATTAAATAAACACTGATACTATCGTCCTCCGGACTTGTCTAATTTTCCTGCTTCATAATGCATTGCAGCTAGCCTGATGAAATCAAGCCGTAATGGCGAATTACCTGTCAGATTGATTTGTCTGCTATGCTCATTATCGTTGGTGAAAGGACGCCGAGACGGCTGTGTGCATGTGTCTGTATGTGTGAATTGTGATTTTCTCGAGCTTAAGATAGGAGTTAGAAATGCCTCTTTTGCAGAAAGTAAACTTAGTACACGTATATTCAAAACAAAATAGCTACCCACTCATAATCTAGTCAGATGCTCCAAAATAACCATCAAGGTCTTTCTGGTTTGACTTTTCTTAGTTATAGCAATCAATCTTAGGGTCCTAGAAGACAATAGTGAAACCTTCTGTCACTCTTCTGCACCGTCCGAGGGAATGTCAGAGGCACCCTGTGTGCGTTACCGGCCGACGGCCTCACTCGGTTTCGCTGCACGCCTGCCCCATGGTGATGGAAATTGCGAACCTCCTCGCCATAATGCACGCAGGCCTTTCAGAGAACAAAGTGATGTGGGCGTGTTACGGCAGAATTGACCGGGAATAGACCGAGGCGCACACAGCAATATGGCAAAGCAGGTTTATATACGCCGGCGGGCTCAGAGGAGGATTTTTCCTCCCAAATTCTGAGCCCCAAATAAAGAACCTATCAGTCGTTTATACATTTTGCTTGGGGCACAGTTAATGAGTGAGGAAGCATAGTTACAATGAGGTCATTCTTTAGCGGGGGCAGGGTCCGGGGCAACCTTAGTTCCGGGTACAGAGTTCCTATGGAATGTCTTCCTGTCTCATCTCACCTTAGCAGGAGTTGTTGCAAGGGTTTATAGCTGCTTAGGGAAGACAGTGGGGTAGAGCCCTGGCAGTGGGATTTTCCACTACAGGCCTGGCGGCTCGTGCCTGTAAGTCTCACCTACTTGGGAAGCTAAGATAGGAGCATCCCTTGAGCCCAGGAGTTGGAGACCAGCCTGGGAAATAGAGAGACCCTGTCTTTACAAAAAAAAAAAAAAATTAGCCGGGCGTCGTGGCACACGCCTTGTAGTCCCAGCTACCCAGGAGGCTGAGGCAGGAGGATCCCTTGAGGCCAGGAGTTGGAGGCTGCAGTCAACTATGACACACTACTGCACTCTAGCCTGGGAGACAGATCGAGACCTGTTTCAAACCGCACCCCCACTGCCAAAACAGAAAACAAAATAACTAGAAGTGTAGTAGCAGTGTAGTTCTATTCAAAAACACTTAAGAAACAAATACTTTTGGATCTGGCAAAAATTTTAAAGCTGGTTTTGGTCTTAAGGTTAACGGATCATCTAAAAATTCTTTCGTTAATTGAAAAAGAACTTCCTTTAGTATCAGCTTCTCCTCTGTGACCTTTAGACACTCAAGGACTGCTTCCACTGCGTGCCTGTGAGTGGAGGGCAAAGCCACCATGAACCGAAGCGGGTCTCGGGACCAGATGGGGCAAGAGGCGCCATCACCGAGGTGCAGGGACAAGCCCTGCGAGGCGGGGTGAGGGTGCTTCGCAGAGCTGGCTTCCTCATCAGACCCGGGCCAAGCTGCCCTCGCACTAGGGAATGCTGTGTGCTGGAGAACTCTAGTGAATTTGGGAAGGAAAGAAGAGAATGTTTTCTGTTCCTTCCTGTAATAAGGATTAAATGAGATAAACGTATTTTAAGCACTTTGCACAGTGCCTGGTTTATAGCAAGTACCCAGTAAGGGTTAACCACATAGCAAAATTTGATATTGCTGCAGCTACAATCCTATAATAAAATTCCTTACATTTTTTATATATTGGGTTTCAGTTGGCTCTCGTAAGAATCCTGTGAGTTAGTTGGGGTAGGTCTTATTATTTTATTATACAAGAGGGATAACTACATTTCAGAAAGCTCAGTGCCTGGCACAAGATATGTGGCAAAGTTAGGAGAAACCCCAAGTCTTCTGAGCTCCTGATCCATTCAGAAATAATTTTGAATACTTCCTGTGTGTCCTACGCTGGAAGTTATGATGACTACGACCATATATATTATCATTTCCTGTGATTAGGGAGTTTATAGTCGAGTGAGGGACAGAGATATTAATCAAATTATCCTACTTATAAATGTATAATTCAAAACTGATTTAAGCACTCGGAAAGCAAGGAATATAGGTTTATACAGGTCATTTTACAAAGGGGCCTGGTTTAGACATGGGGTCAGAGCAAGCTTCCCTGAGAAAATGCCGCTGGAGCCGAGATCACAAGGGAAAGCGAGGGTTGTCTGGTCACGGAGGAACGCAGAGCCCCCAGGAAAGGCCCGGGTGGGAGACGCAGCTCCTTCAGGATGTGGGGGGACGCCAGGGGGAGTGGCGGGCCGGACAGAAGGAAGCAGGCGGAGTGGTGGTGGTGGGTGGGGTGACGATCTTGGTGGCAGCTGCTAGTACCAAGTGACCCAGTGGTGGGCTGGGCCCACTTGGGGCCGCCTTGGACCAGAGTCTTAGCCAGAGTTTGTCAGTGAATCTAAGTTGCCGATCCATTCGAGGGCCAGTGGCCGGGCACGTGGTGGTCCCTTTCGTTTTTCCCTGCCTTGCTTGCTGCCAACGGGGTCTTCCCAGTGGGTTTGTTTGTGATTCATCGAAACTGTGCACACATGGGCCCCAGGGTGGGGAGGGGGTCTTGGTAGGTTCTCTGTCTTGGCCCCCCAGGCCTGGGTCTCTGTCTCCTCACCTAAGAGACTGGTACACCCACAGGCCAGCCTGCCCACTCGGCGGCAGCGCTCAGGGTCAGGCAGCGCGGGTGCCGGACGTCCGCCACCTTCCGGGCTCCTCCTTCCCCTTAGAGTCTAGCCTGTAGCTGCTGTCTAGTCAGCTTATTGGTGCTTTTAAAGAGTGTATTGGTATTTTATCTTAATTTCATTTATTTTCAGTGAGCAGCTTGGGCTCAAAGTCTGGCATGCCGTTGCAGAAATCCAAAGTCTGCCAAACTGCTGTGCTCACCGCTTCTCTGCCAGCCTGTGGAACTCTTCTCGTATTCACCCAGGAGTGAGGAAAAGCACTCAGATTATGGGTATTTCCCCCTGAGGAGTTAAGTAACGGAGGAATGTTTATTTTATTTTATTTTATTTTTATAGAGACGGGGGTCTCGCTCTTGCTCAGGCTGGTCTCGAACTCCTGAGCTCAAGTGATCCTCCGGCCTCGGCCTCCCAGAGTGCTAGGATTACAGGCGTGAGCTACCGCGCCCCGGCCTAGGAAAGTTTTTATTGTGACAAAATATACATAATATAGAACTTGCCGTTTTAACTATTTTTAAGTGTACACTTTGGTGGCACTGAGTACATTCACAATGTCGTGCAGCCGTCACCACCATGCATTTCCAGAACTTTTCATCATCCCAAGCAGAAGCTCGGTGCCCATCCAAGAATAACTGCCCCCCCTTCCCCGCCCTGGTAACTGCGGATCCACTTTCTGTCTGTGAGTTTGACTGCTCTGGGCACCTCGCGTGACCGGAGTCACACATTTGTCTTTTGGGACTGGCTTATTTCACTCAGTCTAGTGTTTTCAGGGTTCGTCCATGTGGTAGCTTGCGTCCAAGTTTCATTCTATTTTATGGCTAAATGCTATGCTATTGCACGTATATTCCACACCTGGTTCACCCACCTGTCTGTTGGGGGACATGTGGCTGTCTCTGCCTTTTGGTGATTGGGAACGACGCTGCCACGAGCATCCCTGTACAAGCGTCGGTTTCAATTCTTTGGGTAGACGTCTAGGAGCGGGAATGCTGGGTCATGTGGTCCTGCTGTGGCTAACTTTTTGAAGAACCCATCATGTCTTTTTCTGAAATCACGTGTTTTTGGCATGCACTTTGTGCCGCCGGCGCCTGTCAGCAGAGGTCCTGGCACCTGATCCCCTTGGAGACACGGTCCTCCTGGGTGCCCTCCGGTCGGCCCCACGACCACGCGGACGGTGCTTCATGCATCTCCCTGGGGTTCCAGCAGGACGTGGTCTGTGTCTCCATCTGGCACGTGCCTGGCGGGCAGGCGCTCTTTAAACATTTGCGGAATGCATTTCCTTGGGTGGCTGTTTTATACTCTGTCCTTACGGGGGTTGTGGCCATGAAACGTGGCTTCTAAGACTCAGTTTCTTCTTCGACAAGACTCGGTACAGAAGCAGCCTGGCCTCAGTGCTGGGAGCTCAGCTACGTCCTGCCTCCCGCCAGGGGCGAGGGCAGAGGGGGAGCAGCCCAGCCAGGCGCCCTCTGGGCCGGGCGCTTTCCCACGCTCCTGTGAGCCCCAGAGGCGACCTCCGGGAACAATTGGACAGTTCTTTCTTTATTCCCTTTAGTTTTAATTTTCCTTTTTTAAAAAAAATTGTAGTCAAATATACGTCATGTAAAACTGACCGTTTTAGGCGTACACACAGTTCAGGGCCACGAGCGCATCCGCTCTGTGGTGCGACTGTACCGTTAGCTTTGAAAAGATCTTTATTTGTGGTCAGAAGAGAATCTGCCTTTCTAAATATTAGAACCATTTTGACCCAAAGGCAGCAGACTGCTCCCGGCACACGCGGTTTCCACGGGCTGACTCCGCACTGCAAAGGCGGCGGGTAACCGCGCCGGCCGCCCCCGCCCCCGTTCCCAGAGCGGGTCCCCCTCGCAGGGAGGCGTCGCGGTCCCGGCGGAGCGGCGCCTGCTCTGTGAGCAGCAGCGACTGACTCCTGCTGTTGTGCGCGCGGGCTGGCGGCGGGCGAAGCGGGCCTCAAGCGCGGCAGCCCACGGCTTGATTTTTTTTCTTTTTCACCCAAACACCTCTGTCTTAAGCTATGAGCCTGTTAGGTTTTATTTTGCCCTCGTCATTTCAGAGAGCAAGTGCCATTTCAGAAACTTTGCAGCCACCCAGCAGGGGCCTGACCTGGTCCCCCGGGGCATCGGGCCCTGGGCGGCGCCTGGAGACCTGGGCTCTGCTTTCAGCTTCGTGGCGAGCCTTGGGCGAGCCTGGCCTCGTCGGAAGCCCGGTCTGCGCGTGGAGGCGCGCCCCGCCTGCTGCCTTCCCGCTCCGGAGTGGAGCGGCCTTCCCGTGTCCCTTCTGCCCAGGCGGACTCTCCCCGCCGCGCTGCACGGTTTTGGAATCAGAGAACCGGACGAGCCGGAAGGACCTGAGGGAGCTCCCCCGGTGCCCCCATTTCACGGATGAGTCCATGTGGCGCTCGGCCAGAGGGAACCTACCCCGGCTCCCTCCAGGCCGCAGGGGCAGTGGGGCCGAGTCTGCGCCGGGGCTGGGGCTGCCTGCTGCAGGCTGGGCTCGGGTCAGGCAGCCTAGGGGTTCGGAAGTTCTCCCAGGGGCTCCAGAGGGGGAAGTGGGGGATCCCTGGGGTTCCCGCCCCACACCTGCCGCTCAGAGCGTGGCTGTCGGTGTTTCCTTGTAGCATAACCACACACGCGCCTCCTCCTTTGCCTTCCTCTTCATCCAGCCTGTTCCGGCCCCCAGGCTGCGGGAACCTTCCCAAAGACGCGGGCGTGTTGTTGATTTACGGGGGCTGCTGCTCTGCGTGCGCCGGGCTGCATAACTTAACGGGATCTGTCCCCTTCAACAGGCCGCCGCGCAGCTGCAGGCGGGAGCAGCTGCCTCCTCTGCCTTTGTTTGGTCTCGGCTCTCATCGCGTCCAGCAGAGCCGGGGGCCCCTCCGCTCCCCGCGCCTTGATCAGCGCCGACGGCCCCCTGCCGGCCGAGTGCCCTGGGTGGCCCGTGAATACACAGCGTCTCACACACAGTTTACGACAGCGATGGCAAGCAAGAGCCGTTCGTAAACACCGAGTCGTGGGTGGCAGCATTAGCTCTTAAAAATCATAATCAACTCTCCAGGTGGCCTCTTAAATTTGCGTGGGGCTTTTCTTCTCATCCATAAAATAGGCTACTTTAGCCCGAGGCCCCGAGCTGGGGAGAGGACAGAGCACATGTTTGGCCTTTAGGGATTCAAACTAGCACACGATCCCCAACCGGGGCTGGTGAGCGTCGTCGTCTTTCTAAAACACACATGCGTGTGCGCACACGCTCCTGAGCACTCGCACGTGCAAACTCGCGCTGCACTCACATGTGCCAACAGAATGGAGCCCTCTTGGCCAAGGGGGCCCCAGAAATACCCTGAAGCCGAGTTGCTGGCCATGAGAAGGGAGGTCAGACCTGCCTCATCATGCCCCCTCCCTTCTTGGAGATGTCCTTTGTCACTCGTTAACAGGCCAAGGCTGTGCAAGACAGAGCTCAAACCACACCTGCAGGTCCTCAATGTACCCAAAGATCTTGTGAGTCTGTGTCGTCGGACTTGTCTCTGATCAGCAGACCTCCTTATCCAAACTTAAAGCGTCCCAAGCCTTTACACGGAGCTTCATTTCTTAACTGATTACAAATCAAAGAATCTTTAAACCCTCCTGTAATCTGTTAATTCTGCCCTTCAAGATGTCCCGTCTTTTCGAGCCAAACCAGTGTATGACTTCTGTGGATTGATTTATGACTTTACGTGTAATTCCTGTCTCCCTAAAATGTATAAAACCAAACTAACCACAGCGAGTTCACTTGCTCAAGGCTTCCCGGGCGTGGCTCTGGGCCATGGTCGCTACACTTGGCTCAGAATAAGCCTCTTTAAATTATTTTACAGAGTTTGGGTTCTTTTCCGTTGACAATGCCCACACGTGCACACACACGTGCACACACACGCACATTCACTGCATGCTCAGACATGCACACTCACATGCGAACACTCACATGCATCCAGTCCCCGCGGTAACAGTGGCCTGAGCTCTGGGGACAGGGAAGCGGGTGCATCGGCCCCCAAGGCTCATCGTACCGCAGGGCACTTAGAAATGTTCCGTCCAGGCCTCTGCTCCTCGTGTCCCTCTGTCGTGGCTCTCGCTCTGCTTTCAAATCTCAGTGCCATCTGCCTCATCCCTACCAAATCTTGGAGAGGATCTGGTGTTGTCTGCTCAGACCTGGCCGGGGACATTTGTGTCTGCGGCCCTACCGGGGTTGTGGAGTAAACTCCCGAGAGCAGTGGTCGGTGGGGGGCGCCCGCGCTGCTGCCAGCTCCGGTCACCACGGGCTGCCAAGTGCCACCAGGCCTGTCTGCCCCTTTCCCCTGTGGACACCAGAGTGCACCTTGGGACAAGAGTTGGCCCTAAGATGACCTGCTGACTGGCCAAAACGTTAGCAGTGCTGCTGGCAGGAAGGCACACGGGCCTGGTGCTCAGACACACGTGGCTTCCCTGGTCCCAGCTCGCCCACTTCCTGGCTGCGAGACCTCGGGCAGATTATTTATTTAACGTCTCTGAGCCTCAGTTTCTCATCTATAAAAATGAAGACTGAAGAACCTATCCTATAGGGGCTGTCGATAAGATTAAGAGATGTGTGTGATCGTCTTATTTGAGGTTCAATACATGGCAGCTAAAATAAATAATCTTACGATTTTATTGTCTTTTTGGCCCAAGACTTTGATCCAAGGGAGAGGAGACACTAAGGGTCCCATGCGCTGGAAGAACCCAGCGCTGGCCTCAGAGAAACTGCTCTTGTTAGACTTGTGTCCAGTGGGGAGGGGACTCCAGGGCCTGCAGACAGTGGACAGCTCAGGGCTCTGGCAGGTTCCCTATCTCTGCTGGGTCTCCTGTGCTGTCCCTTGGCACTGGCAGAGCTTGGTGTGGGAGGCCGGACCTCCGCCGTGGTGGGTGGACGAGAAGGGCGTGGGACTCCGAACGGTCATCGCCCAGGACGGGTGGTCAGTCCGGTCACCTCAGGCCTCTGACTGGGGCTCCTTTCAGGTCTTTTAGGACCTGCTTAAATAGCTGTCAAGAGAGAGGACACGCACATAAACAGCATCGGCAAGAAACTAAAGAAAGGCCCACCCTCAAAGGAGGGGAGGCTTGCAGGGAGGGGCTCAGGGACCTCGGGTGCAACAGCGCCTGAAAGAACACACGGTTTGGGAGCCGCGGCCTTGGGCCCATGGCTTCGTGCTTCCCAGACGCTAGATTATTCCATTTCTGTTTTCCATGTGAAGAGCAACGCTCTCCTGACATGTGAACCCAGACCATGCCCTCTGGCGTGTGAGGACAGGACACGAAGCCTTGCCAGGCTCCCTTGGAGGGACCGTGTTATAATGACACAGGCCATTGCTTAAGACCAGGCTGACCAAACGTCTGCCCAGGACAGAGCTGGAAGCTGGGCAATGTGCCCTCTGGGTTGGACTTTCTGTCCCCCTCCTGGCACCTGGTACCCACCAGTGTTCGGATAGCTCACGGGTCGGATAGCAGCCAGGGCCGCTCCTGCATCTGCCCCCGCCCCTCCTGACAGGCTCACGTCTGCTGGCGTGTTGATGCCAAGGGCCACGTGTGTTCGTTCCCTAGCCCTTTTCCAGGCTGATGGCGTAACCCTTTCTTGGTCTGTTTTGTGTTGCTATAAAGGAATACTTGAGACTGGATAATTTATTAAAAAAAAAAAGGTTTATTTGGTTCCTGGTTCTGATGTCTGGAAAAGTTCAAGATCGGGCGTGGGCTGGGAACCTCGGGCGGCAGCCACCCGTGGCGCAGGGTGAGGGGAGCCGCGTGCGCAGAGTCACGCGGCGAGAGGCAGCCAGAGGGGCAGGTGCCGGGCTCCTTTCCGCAAGCAGCCCCCTGGGAACTGGCAGAGGGAGCGCTCAGGCTCCCCAGGGAGGGCACTGATCTGCCGAGGGACCCCTCTGCCCAGGACCCACCACCCCCACTGGGGCTGCCGCCAACCCTGGGGATCGAACGTCAACACGGACTTGGAGGGAACAAATATCCAAACCGCAGCCAGCCCGCACCCACTTACCCAAAGGGGACAGACCGGCACAGGTGACGACGGGCGTGAATTACCGTGAGACAAACATCGCCATTCACCTCTCGCCACTTACACGAGTAAACGCCGCGTGTGCCTGTGCACACCTGTGTGTGTATACTTTTTTGAAGAGAAAACAGAATTTCCTATCTATTCTATTTTTGAGCGTGATTTTCCCCATTCAGTGTGTCGCCAACGTTCCCCCACGTCCTTCCGTACACTCCTCTATAACATAAGTTCTAACGACTGCAGACTAGTCCCTCCTGGTCCCCCAAGTGAGGCTCACACAAGAATATCCATTGGGTGAGGGAAGAAAATATTACAGCTTCCTTTCACCTTAATTTTTACCCAAAAATAAGAGAGAAATGAAGCTTCCCGGATATGGCTGCGCCAGCGCGCACCTGCGGGGCCAGGGCGGGCCTGATGGCGGCGCCCGCGCGGCCGTTGCTCTCAGCAAATCGCAGTTCCCTGCAGTTTCTGAGCGTCTGGCCAAGGGGATGCCCAGATCGCATCCTCTGCCTAACAGCCCTCGCAAATGCGCAGGTGGCTTACAAAGCTTCCGGCAAAGACAGAGCAGAGCACGAGGCGGGACAAGCAAACGGTGGCCTGGATTCTTTTCCAACTTCCGGCAGGAGCTCATCATCATTCTCATCAGATGTGAAAACAACAGCGGAGAAGAAGTCAGCCAAAAATGCATTAACGTCTTGAGATGATTACGCGAATCACAGACACGGAGTCATTTCCTTCGCGATAGCCTTGCTCTAAGTGGATGTTGCACCTTGAGACATAAGCTACTGAGAATGTCGCCATTGGCAAGACGCGTAAAAAGTAGATGTCAAGAATATAAAGACAAATCTCAAAATTTTCCCACCAATGTTGAAAGTCATGCAATATTTTAGCACTTAAACATTTTTACTAAATTCATGATAATAAATGTTTAGAAGCTTAAAAGCCACATTCCATGGTAAAACTGGCCAAAGAACACATGGAAAAATATGGGGAAGAACCTTAAAAGTAGTCTCTGGTCAGAAAACACTATTGAGGAGACGTAGGAAGCAGTCACTGAATATTTGAAGAAACAAATCTTAGAATACATAATGCAGTCTGGGGGTTTGTCACGCAGTTGTCAGGTGGTTTTGTCGTGTGTTTCCAACATGGTTCAGTTGTGGCATTTGCTAAATTCTGTTTCAAAAATGAAACATATGAATTATGTTTTTGTAAGCCACTACAGGAAGGATAGTTGAAGGACTTATATTCTCAATAATGCATGATGTCTTCGATAATGGTTAAAAAAACAAAGATGAAGTCTAAGTGCTGCTAAGAGCTACCTTGACCGCAAGAACGAGATTGTTCAGCGTCGTTGCAGAGCTGACAGCGTAGCACCGTGGACCACAGCACTGTCACCGGACCTGGGCTGTCCCAGTTCAAATTCTAGTGCTGCCGCTTGCTAGCTGTGTGACCTCACGCAAGTCACCTAACCTCCCCGTGCCTCAGTTTCCTTCCCTATGAAATGGAGATAATAATTTAACCCACATGAAGGGTAGTTGTGAAAATTAAATGAATTAATAAATGTAAAGTGCTTAAACTATGCCTGGCACATAGTAAATGCTCAACAAATGCCAGCACACCACACTTGAAATTTATTCCCAGGCAAACTACTGCAGCACAATTTGCAGCTGGAAGTGCAGAGTTCTACACTGACTAGCAGCGATGTGGTTCAGCTTATGAAACAAAGCTTTTAATATATAGTATAATCTTTCTAATATTTTTTAAGGACATAGGGCATGAGCAGAAAAAAATCTTTTATGCACACAAAGGTTGGATGTGTATCTTGTAGCAAATTATATAAAAGAGTTAATAAAGATAAAGATGAGTTAGGAATTTTTGTGACTTTCCATATTATGTTACTTAACTTTCATAATATATAAATAAATACATGGGATCTGTTACTTCAAGTTATGGTGCTATTTAACAATAAATGGTAAAATAATCCCTTTTAAAAGAAATAGTGAAAGCATTTTGATTTCCAATGTTATGTGATTTTATTGCTGAAAAAGTGCAGTTATATATAAAAACTTGCATATCTGCTCACTTTAAAATGTAGGAACAAAATTTTCTGATTTCTTTAAAGATCTTCCAATGTAATGTTAGTGTTTTGTACACATTTGTCAAAAACATAAAATAAAATTGAAGTAGAAGATTTTCATAGAAGTAGAAAATTTACTTAGCCTAATTTCAATTAAAAAAATCTGTATAGTTAGTATATGAGAATGAAAAATTAATTTTTTGATTTAGTAAGTGTGCCAAATTATGCCTTTCTTCTATTTGTATCTGTGTCTTTATAAAAGATTTGTTTTAAACATAAAATAAAATTGAAGTAGAAAATTTTCATAGAAGTAGAAAATTTACTTAGCCTAATTTCAATTAAAAAAATCTGTATAGTTAGTATATGAGAATGAAAAATTAATTTCTTGATTTAGTAAGTGTGCCAAATTATGCCTTTCTTCTATTTGTATCTGTGTCTTTATAAAAGATTTGTTTTTAATCAAGGCAACTATTATAACCAA
>NW_012150285.1:4816549-4835147 GCF_000956105.1 Propithecus coquereli
TTTCCAATTTTGTTTTATTTTTTAAAACGATAAAATTTCTATGTCATGTGTTCCATAATGCACATAACATTTTTAGTTTGATAGTGCCCATATATAATTTATTAAAAATAAATAAATATTTATTGTGGCATGTACTCAAACATTATTTTTGATAGGGGCATGTGAATGTTAACACAAAGTACAATAATAGTAATAATTGTACCCCGATTGTTAGGCACTTAGGTTGTTTCCAATTTTGTTTTATTTTTTAAAACGATAAAGTGAGCATCTCGCGACGCTCCTGCTTATTTCCTGGGACAGATTGCTGAAGTGGAAACACTCAAAGCGTGTGCTCGTGTTAAGGGACTCTTTTATTTTTATTTATTTGGCACGTTTCCTACGGAGACTGCAGTACCGGCGTGTCCTGCGGCAGTGATGGGAGTGTTTTCTCCCAGCCCCTGGGTTTGTCTGAATCTGATTTCATCTGCTGGCTGCGGGTGGGCCTGTGTCCATCTGGGAGCCCGAGGGAGCCCGGGGCTCTGGGCAGGGAATCCGGATGACCAGGGACACGGCCACCAAGGGTGGTCTAGGCTTCGGGCTCCCTGGGGCCTCAGGGGCTGGGCCCTCGGGTCGCTGGGGGTCGGGGGCAGCGCGGTGTGGGAACGTGGTCATCCTGCTCCGGGGTGGGGACGGGAAGGTCGCCGAGAGTCCTCTGTTTCGGGAAAACTGTGGGCCGCTGGTTGTTTACATGCTCGGTGTCTGAGGATCAAAAGCCAGCAGCGGAAAGAAGCCGCCTCCTCTCAGCCCATGTGGAAAGCATCTGTCTCCCGCTGCAAACCTCGCGTGAGCACAAAGCAAACCGCGGCTGAACGCTTCCCGGCCCTGCGGCCCGCCCTGCGCCCGGCTCTCCGGCCTCTCGCTTAGACAGCGGGGCGCAGCTGCCGCCGGAATCAGAAAAGCCACATTTCCCAAGCAGAGGGACCACAGCAAAACGGTGGCATTTTAGTCTCCATTTCTGTCCCTCTGAGAGGCACATGGCTCCCTTGCAAAGCCTTTTTTCTGCCTGGAGGCCCGCCCGCCAGAGCCCTGCCGAAGGATCGGCTCATGGGACACAAGAATGCGGACCCAAGTGTGAAAAGTGGCTCCTGGTTGGAGGTGCTAACCTCGCAGATCGCATTTGCACGCTGCCCTCGGAGTCCTTGCTCCAGGAGCAGGCCGGGCTTAGGGGACCACGACTGGGTGAGATGGGCTGGCAGCGGACAGCCCCACCTCTGTGCAGGGCGGCACCTCGGGGGTCAGAGGTGGGAGCAGCAGGGCGTTCTGCTCCTACCTTCGTCTCTGGCCCCACAGGGACCTCTGGCCTGGTGTCCTAGCAGCCCGCAGCTCCGTTCTTTCTTGCTGGGTCCCCCTAAGCCTGCCCGCGGCTGGAGGAGATCACCGGGAAGGTGTAAAGTCTGTAGGCTCAGAGGGGGGTCAATGCGACTGTGGAGTCTGAAGAGAGGGTGACTGGATCCGCCCTCCAGGAGCAAAGGCCTTGGGGCAATGGTGACCCCTCACTTCAGGCCATCTGTATAGTCTCCAGGCAGCCAAAGAGCCTGGACAGCTGATTGAGGGGCCTCCCGGAATAAGCAGCAGTGGCTTAAGAGGAAAGATCAACTACAGCGCCTCACTGATGTTCTTTTGTTTTCTTTTTGAGACAGAGTCTCACTCTGTCACCTGGGCTAGAGTGCTGTGGCGTCATCAGAGCTTATAGCAACCTCAAACTCCTGGGCTCAAGCGATCCTCCTGCCTCAGCCTCCCAAGTAGCTGGGACTAGAGGTGCGCGCCACTACGTCCGGCTAATTTTTCTATTTTTAGTAGAGACGGGGGGTCTCACTCTTGCTCAGGCTGGTCTCGAACTCCTGAGCTCAAGCAGTCTTCCTGCCTTGGCCTCCCAGAGTGCTAAGAATACAGGTGCAGCCACTGCGCCCAACCTCACTGGTGTTCTTGGTCTTCCTCTCCCTCTCCCCTGGGACCTTCCACTATCTGTCTCCAACCTTTCTCTTTCTCTGTCTCTCAATATATAATGGTTCTTCCCATCCTTTTGTCCATCTATCCAACCAGCCAGTCATCTGCTTTTTCATTTGTTCATTCATTCATCCATTTATACATTCAACAAACCTGAAAACAATTTAATGGCCATGGCTGGCTGTGCTCAGAGGGGTTTGAACGGGCTCTGACCCACTGCTCACAGGACCTCACAGGTGAGCAGGAATTTGGGCAGAATCTAGTTCACGGTTTTGTAGATCTAGAAACTCAATTTTATTTGCTTGCCCAGAGGGTTCTGGGTGACTGATTCATTTTAATGAGGTCATAAGAGGACTGATATGTAAACCCAAAGGCCCAAAATCAATTATACCCCAAGCTAGACTGGGTGGAATAACCAATATCAATGTCCCCTCCCGGGCAAGTTCAAGTCCAGACGCAAGATGTCTACTTAAGACAACTGGATGGAAGATCCCCCCGGACAACGCTGCGTGATTCAGCCACACGGCAGCAGCACGGGGCTGCAAATGTCGATCTGGCCCTGCCTCCCTCGTGCTCGAAACCCAGTAATGGTTTTTCATCGTACTTAAAATACAGTTCCAACTCCTTTCATTTGATTAGGAAGTTCTGGGAGATCTGGCCCTGCCTCCCTCTCCAGCTCACCTCCGATCACCCTACCTACCTCCTGCCACCTCTGAGCACTTTGCTCCAGTGGCGCCATCCTCCTTTCTATTCCTTCACTGTCCAACCTGCACGCTTTGCACCGTTACCACCGCGGGACCTTTGCCTGCAGCTCTCACCACGCCCTGAGCCTGGACGCTCCATGGAACATGGGCCGGGTCTTGTCTGTCTCATCGCTGTCGCCTCCCTGGTGCCAGCACATAGGAGGCGCTCAAAGTATTTGCTAACGATGGGGTGGGCTCTGCTCTGAAAACGGTAGAAAAAGGTTTTGCTCTGCAGGGTGGAAGGAAACGTATTAAATGCATTTTAGCCTTTTTGTCTTCTTCTCTTTCTTACCAGGACTGACGTAATATTAACAGCTGAAGAGAGAGAATAGCTGGTGTCCCCCCTCCCGCTCCCCAGGGGATGGGAACTAGGTCTGGCCTGTTGACAGCTGGCGAGCCTGCAGGGCAGTGCCACACTTGGACCCTCGAGAGCGTTTGCAGCTCTGCGATTCCTAAGAAACATCCCCAGATAACGGCAGGGCTCTGATGCGGGGCAGAAGCATCAGTGGCAATGGGGAAGTGACAGCCTTAAGTGGCTTTTCAGGCCTTGGACCACAGGCGGCTGCAGGGAAAGAACATAGGAGGACTCTGAGCACATGTGAGGCCCCACTCGGTGGGAGATACTCAAGGTCTTGCGGTTTTGTTGGTGGGGGCTCTGCGTTGTCAAAACCTGGGCATTCATATTGATGTGACCTCATGTGTACCCACAGGCTAGTGGGTGTGTGAGAAACCTCCAGACAGGCCACCTTAGCTGTCCTTAAATGCACGCACTCTGCCTCCACAACCGCTCGGGAAGCGCCCGCGGGCAACCACTCTTTGTGGGCTCTGTGCGGGCTCCCACGGGCCTGAACGGTTTGATGCTATTGCAGGAGTTGGGTCCGCACGTGCCTGAGGCTGGCGTAGAGGAGGCTGCCCCGGAAGCACGTAAAGGGAGCGAGGTGGGTTTGGCCAAGTGAGGAAATCCATCCTGGATGGCGGCAGGACTTTACAGATACCAGATCCAGCAGGTCCGGTGCTTTGCGGGTAGGTCATTTGCGAAGTAAGAGAATCCAGCCTTCAGCCACGAAGTTCCATCGCTGCTCCTTAAAGCTTTGAAAGTTGGTGACATCAGTGTGAGTCCTTCGAAGCTGAGGCCCGCGGGTGCAGAGCACCGGAGTCCTCGGGAGCGGGGGATGTGGCCGCGCTAGGGCCGGGATGGGCGAGCCTGCCTGGGGGCCCCCGACGGCCGGATTAGCGGTTGCCAGTTATTGTCGCGCGTTGTGAGCGGAGGAGGAGGAAGAGGAAGGGGGACCCAGCAGAGTGGGGTCCCGAGGCAAGTGGCCAGGCTGTCCAGGATGTAGCGGATCCCACCGGCCCGACAGCCGGGCCTGCTCAGGTCCCCGCGTCCCCGCGTCCGGGCCTGACCCCGCCATCCAGCCGGGGGGCGGGTGTTCGCGGCCCGCCGGCTCCGACCGCTGACGGCCGTGGGTCCCCGCCGCAGAGCTACCGCCCCGGGCTGGAAGGGAGGCTCGTCTCCCCTGCGGAGCAAACACCTACCGAGTTTCCCGCCGCACACCGGGGCGGGACAGCTGTTCCCACCGCGCAGAGGCGAAGAAAACGCGAAGTCGCAGCCAGCTCCGCGCGGTGCTGCGGTGCGGGGCAGCGGGACCGGACGCCCTGTCGCAGCGGGCGGCCGCGACTGCAGCTCCCGGCAATCAGAGTGCCGGTCCGCGTCTCTGAGCGGGTGACAGCCCCGGACGGGAAGTGATGCCCCGACGGGAGGTGACAGCCTCTGACAGGAGGTTACAACTCTGACGGGAGGTGACAGCCCTGATGGGAGGTGACAACCCTGATGGGAGGCGACAGCCCCGATGAGAGGTGACGCCCCCGACGGGAGGTGACAGCCTCCGACAGGAGGTTACAACTCTGACGGGAGGTAACAGCCCCGACCGGAGGTGACGCCTCCGACGGGAGGCGACACAGAACTAAGTCAAGACGGAGCCCGAACTGGAGTCTAGGAACCTGCCGAGGGCCGATTATTGGGGCCGCCGCGCCCTCGCAGTGCTCCCCGAGGTGTGTGCGACGGGGGACGCCGTCCGGGTCGCAGCCCCGCCGACCTCGATGGAGCCGGCCGCTCGGCTTCTGCGGGCGGAGCGCGGCTTCGGCCAGGGGGCGCCGCTCCCTCCTACTTGAGGAGACGCGGCCGGTGATTGGTGGCTTCGGAGGCCGACTGCCAATGGAGAGCGCGGGGGGCGGAGCGAGCCGCGGAGGGGCGGGGCGGACGCAGTCGCCATGGTTACGGACCCCGCGGGCCACCCAGCTGTCTGGCGGAGCCGGGGAGACGGAGCCGCGGTGGCCCCGCCGGGACTTCGCTGTGACTTGTCACCGGACCCGAGCTACCCCGCAGGGCGCGCGTGCTCCGTGCGAGGCTTCCCGGCCGCGGCAGGACGTGCACGCACACGCCTCGGTCTCCAGAGTCCCACGAGCCGCAGCATCTGGCCACTGGCGCCTGCCCCCGGAGGGAGGCCTGGAGGGACAGCCCCGCGGCGCCCGCCGGGGCCCTGGCGGAGCGGAAACTCCGTTCCCCGGGTGAAGACCCTCATCACCGCGCACCTGGGCAGCCACGGACGCGCGTGCCACCGCGCCTTAAGTCCGCCCCGACGCGCGCTCGGCCCGGGGGCAGGGGCTTCCTTTCCCGGAGCTCTGCCCCACACCCAGCACCCCCCGCCCAGAGCCCCCCGCCGATGCCAAGCCCCTCCCCCACCTGCCTAGAGCCCCCCAACCCCGCCCCGTCCCGCCCGAGCGCGGAGCCCACGCAGACACGGGTCGCTCTCGCCGCCTGCTCCAGCCCCTGAGTCCCCGGCTCGCTCAGGCCCGCACTCTGGCGGGGACGGTTCTGGTCCCGCCAGCTGAAGGGACTCGAGCCAAGCACGGAGCTCCCCCTGCCCCCTCCCCAGCTCCCGGCGCTGCAGCGGCCTTGATTACCTGCCCTTCCATTCCTTCTGTATTTATGACCCTATGACCCCCTGGGAGAGGGCAGCGCAGCTCAGCCAATCAAGGTGCAGCCGTCTCTAAAGGTCAAGACAATACACATTCCCAACATCGTTCACAGACTTCACAATCCTGATGCCTTGTTCTCGTGACAAAACCCAGCAGCCAGCACTTAAATGTCATTTCCCCCCATCCCTTCTTCTGGCAATGGAGAGAATAAAAGCTGAAAATAAAAATTAACACTTTTACTACATTGTAGAGGCGAGTCTTTTTAAGTGGACAAAATTCTTGTCACCTAGGACCTGTTTCTGGGCTTAAGAAGGAACACTCACATAAATGAGTTGGTCTGCATCCTTTCATTCCAGGCTTGTTTTCCCTCATAATTTTAAATAATTGGAATTTTTTTTTAGTTGTCATCACACAGACCAATTATGGATTGCAACAAGTAGAAAGCAGGCCCATTTGAAATACATCCATTTTGCAATGTAAATTTCATGGAAGTAGCTGGGGGGTGGTGACTTGAGCCTGTAGTCCCAGCTACTCAGGAGGCCGAGGCAGGAGGATCACTTGAGCCCAGGAGTTCGAGGCTGCAGTGAGCTGTGATCATGCCACTGCACTCCAGCTTGGGCGACAGAGCAAACCCTGTCTCAAAAAAAAAAAAAAAAAAAATCATGGAAAGTCAGAGTAGGAGCTGAGGAGGTAGGAAGGGATATGGAAGGACAGGAATGTATACCTGAGGACTCTCTTTCTTTCAGATCAGGTTTGTGAGTCTTTAAGTACGCTAAACCTCCTCCCATTGCCACCCTTGGGGAAAAAATGTGCTTTCATCATTATTCCTGTGCTCAAAACCTAAGATAATTCCTGGTTTCACAGTAACATGCTAAAATCCCAACCCCCTGCCCGTGCAATCCGAGGCAGGGACCCCAGCTCGGATGGAACCCAGCTATCTGCAGACTGCTGTGTCGTTCCCGCAGTCGTGCTCCCTGCACAGAATACCGTCTTGTCATCCCTCGAACTCCCCTGCACCTGTGAACTCCCCGTTCTCCACCCACCTCTGGGCAGCCCCGGAGTCCGGCCCGTAACTGCTCTTGCCTCATTAAGCGCTAGAAGAAAGGGCCTTTCAGATGAGAGGGTGCGTCCAGTCCCGGCCCGGGCAGAGGCCGCCAGTGCCCGCGGGGTCTGGCTACCCAGCAAACCCAGCCTTGCCCCGGCCATCATGTGGTTCTTGGTTCGTGGAGCTACCTGGAAAGGTCGGAAGGACAAGGAATTCACCCGCGGCCGGCACCCGCGCGCAGGTGCGGCGGGAAGGTTGAGAGCAGCTCGTTCGGGCCGACGCGCGCAGCAGCCGGGGCCAGTGTGGATTCGTCCCAGGCTCCACAGTCACCCTAGACAAGACACCAACACAGTCTGGAGAGCCGTGGTTTCCCCGTCAGCTCAGGACCGGCCACTTCCGGCCGAGAAGAAGAAGGTGGAGGAAGACGACTGCCAGCCGCTCGCTGAACAAGGCTGAGTCTGAAACCCGGGCGGCCGGAAGTTGCCATTGGCTTGGAGATGGAGATCTCTTCGGAAAGGAAAATGGCCCCAGCACTTGTTTCCGGTTGTTTCTCCCCGCCCTGGCACCCGCCCAGACAGCCCTGACGCAGCCTCCTGGCTCGCAGGCTGGTGAATACCCAGCCGGGACGGGGACGGCCCGGCCTCACCTGCTCCCGGAAGGTGCACGCGACCGTGCTGAAGGCCAGCCCAGGCCCTCAGAGGCCGCGTACACTCGTGCAGCTCGTTGCGGACCCCGAAGGGCAACTCCTTTAGCCAAACTGTGGGGAGTTATAAAATGGGGTCCACGGGAAGACATCAGCTACCTGAAGAGTAGGTGTTCTCTGCTGGGAACCCCGAGCAAAGTCAGAGGACACAGACCTCTTTACTTCTGTTTTGGTGGTAAAGAGGATGGGGTGTCTTTCACTCTCGCCCAAATTTTGTTTACAGAGTAAGGGTGGAAAGTCCTGCTAGCCTCCATGGAACTCACTGGAATGATCGCTACATCATTTGATGATGCAGCATTTGGACATTTAGCAGGAGGCAGGCTGAGTGCTTTGCATGTGTAGTTTCATTTTCTCTCACAGCGGCTCCAAGCAGTGGGTATTAATAGCACTCCAGTTCATGGAAGAGGAACTGGGGGCTCAGGGAGGTTGAGTAACTTGCCCGAGGCCACACAGCTCAGGAGGGGTAGTGTAGGATTCAAACCTGGTGACTCTGAGCCCGAAGCCCAGCAGCTCTTGGTGAGAGGCCAACGGAGCCCAAGCACAGGCGGACGCGCCCCGAGCCCTGAGTCCCTTATGGCAGGTGTCTGCAGGGCACAGTGCAAAGGGCCGGAATAAAAAATGTAAGGAAACAGCCCTGAGCGGCAGGAAGCTGCGGAGAGATGAGGTCTAGCATGAGGCTCTCGGGGCACCCTGGAGAATGTTATTCCCGTTTTATAGATAAGGGGGGAAGACGGAGGAGGTACAATAAGTCATCCAAGGCCATCCTGCTGCTAAGTGTCAGAGTAAGATTTGACTTCCTGGGACAGGACAGGGAAGATCTGGGAACTGGGAGGAGTCTGGAAAGTTCTAGAAGGTTAGGGTCTGCCAGGAGGGTGAGGAGTTTGGGGACTGGGGGAATGCCATGTGTGTCTGTGAGTGGGTGGGGCGGCAATGGCACAAACAGGTCCTATTTTTCCAGTCAGTCAACAGGTGATGTCCACACTGCCTTCGACATAGATTTTCAACCACTTTTTGTCACCACCATGGCTGTGGCCAGCCACCACCAAACCTCCCCAGGGTGGCTGCAGCCTCCCGCCTGCTCTATCTGTGTCCCTTCCAGTCAACCTGCCTGACTTCACCTCCTTCGCCTCCCTCCTTTGCTCTGCTCCTGCCACAGGGCCTTTGCACATTCTATTCTCTCTGCCTACAATGCTTCCTCCCAGACATCTTCACGTTTCATGTTTTTACTCAAAAGTAACTTCAGTAAGACTGTCCCTGCCCCCTTTATGTGAAATTTCGACCACCCCTGACGCTTCTTGTCTGTCTTCTCTGCTTTCTTTTTCTCCCTGGCATTATCACTAACTTATTTTGTGCTCAATTACTCATTCACCTGTTGCTCCCAACTAGAACGGCGGCTCCACTTGGGCAGGGATGTGTGTTGTTGTTTCCTTGGTTTCTTTCATTCCCTGCGCCTGGCACACACCATGAACTTCACAAATATTTGCTGAATGAATGAACCAGTGAATGAAGCCCCACAGTTTACCTCATGTCATGGAAGGAGCTGGAATCTTCTGCTAGGACAGAGGCTGGGGGGGCTGGGGGACAGAGATTAAGGGAGTTGTGTTGCAAAGACCCGTGAGCTAAAAAGGGATGTTCTGGAAGGTGGGGTGTGGGGGATCCCTCTGCCTCTCCCACCCCCACTCCTTTATCACACGCTGGGGACCTTCCCATAGGTCCAGGAACAGAGGGAGATACAGCAGAGAGTCAGCGTGCGAAACGGACCCACTGCTACCCCTGGGATGAAATGGCCCGTCCCAGGTGACAAGAGAAAGCCAAGGTGCCAGGGCAGGAGCTGTCCCCTCCTTGCTAGGGCTGCCCTGGTCCCTGGCACCCAGAAGGAGTGTCGTCTCAGAGCTGCCGGTGAGACCCACGGGCCCCTGGCAAGGCTGGACCCCTCGTGCTGGCCCGTCCCGCGGCTGCACAGCTGGAGGCCCGTGAGCAGGCCGCAGAGCGAACGCAGTAAATCCCCGGGCTGCCGGCCCGGCGGCAGAGGCCCTGGTGCCCTTCCAGCTCTCCGCAGCAGTGACAAAGTGCAGCCTTCTCGTGCCCGGATCATGGGCTGCCTGGGACTTGGAGTTAGACCCGGCTGGAGTCCTGACGCCACATTGCCCGTCCGTGTGACTCTGGGCAGGTCTCACAGTAAACCATGGACGGTGAGGACGGATGCGGCGGGTCGTTGTGGGGAGGAGCTGAGACGCGCACCGGGTGCTTGGCAGGCAGGGCCCGGGGGCCTATCGGAGTCTTTCTTTTCTGTCGGGGTCACGTGCGGAGACCGGAATGGTGTTTACTAGAGCATTTGAGGACGCAGGACGAACCCTGGGCCCGGGTTCCGGCTCAGCAGGGTCACGCTGCTGTCACCTCCGCAGCCTCCCTACAGTAAACAGAGGGGCTTGAGCCCGGTGACCCTCACGGCGCCTTCTAGCTGCAGTGTCCTGTGGCCTGTGACTCTGAGCAGAGATCATTTCCCACCGGGCTCCGTGTAACAGACAGAATAGGAGGCGATGAACCCGGCGGCTCGTCAGACCCCACGCAGGGCCTGCTCAGAGGCCTCTGCACAGACCGGGTGGCGTTTGTGTGCGCAGGCTGTCCTCTGAGGAGCTACGCCGGTGTCCCAATTACCGCCATCACCCACACGCCAGGCCTGACCTAAACTGCCTGTGATGTCCTCACACAGTGGCAGGCTGGCCAGCCACTCCGGACCTGGCCTTGCTTCGGGTCCCTGGGTGCCAGAAGCTGTGGCCACTTCCTGCCTATCGATATGGAGTCCCTGCGGGGCAGCTCGGGAGCTGGCATTTTTGTCAGTGTCCCCGGGGATACTGACAGCCATGCAAGGACGCACGTTTGGAGCCAGCCTGCAGCGTAGGTTCCACACCGGCAGGGAGCACACTCTCCGAGTGTCTTAGCAGCATGCCGGAATCACCCCTTGAAGGGGACAGCTTTGTCCCCTGTCCCCTGCCTTGTCAGGTGGGGAGTGCTGTGATCAGGCTTCGAGAACTTGCCTCTCAGCTGCATGCCTAGAGCCTCCTGGGGTGGGGCGGTCGAAGGACTGCGGCTCGGAACCAGGCCGAAGCGGAGGGAAGGCGCAGGAGCTGCGTCCGCTTGCTCGGCTGCCACGAGTCGGCGCCACAGGCGGCGGCTTAACAAGGAAACGTGCTTCGTCGCGGTGCTAGAGGCTGGGAGTCCAAGTTCCCGGTGTGGCAGGTTAGCTCCTCTGAGGCCTCTCTCCTTGGCTCGAGGTGTTCCCACAGGCTCTTCCCGCAGTGCGTCTGTGTCCTGGTCTCTTCTCATGCGGACAGCAGTCACACAGGGTCAGGGCCCACCGTGCTCCTCATTTAACCGTCATCGAAGTGCCCTTTTCGGGCCCCATCTCCAAATATGAGGTCCTGGGGGTTGGGACTTCAACATGAATTTTGGGGGACACAATTCAGCGCGTAGCAGGGACACACAGGGCAGCATGGAGAAGAGGCAGGGAACAGCGGCCGAAGGGCAAGGTCGGCGATGTCACCACTGCCTGTCCCAGGGCCGACCCACCTCTGCTGCGCACAGCCCCTGGGCACCACGGCCACCGCGTGGAAGGAAGTGCTGGATTTCCCAAAGCTCTCTCCGAGTTTTTATCCCACTTATTCTTCACAGCCAGCCCGTGAGGCAGGCAGGGCAGGGTTATTGTTATTTTTCAGGGAAATAGAAGTTCAAAGACGTTAAGCAACATACCGGAGGACACCACGGTGGCTCCCGATCTCCTGGCACCCAGAATAGTGTTCTTTCGGGGCCACACGGTGCTATGCGCGAGACGTTGTTACCTTTGCTTCCAGGGACTTGGGGTACAACGTCCCAGGAGGGCTAAGAGGTCCAGGCGAGAGCTGGCCAGGGTCGGGGGTGCAGATCATCTCTCGCTTTCTACTCTGAAGTGGACCCCTGGGGGGACAAAGCCACTCGGTGCGTCCAGCTAATCGTCTCTCCCTTTTCCCCGTTGAAAGCGTGGGGCTTGCCCAATTCATTAAAAATACATCTTCCATTTGCGCTGGTGCAGATGACGAGAAGGGTGAACAGCAGGCGTCCTCAAGTCAGCTGTGTCCCCCCAGACCCCCGGTTGGGCAGCAGGGCAGTGGGGCCAGGAGCTTGTGAGTGGAGAGTGACCAACTTGTCTCTCTGCTGCTGTGCTCTGACTTGGGGACTTCCACAAAGGAGCATCCTTGTGGCGCTCATGCCAGCAGGACGGTACTTTCTTGTAGACACGGGTCCCGTGAGTCCCTGTGCTAATCAGAAAGTGATGGGCATTTCTTTCTCACTTCTAACAGGCTCCTAGAACTGGCTTTGGGTCCCCGAGGAGCTGTCACCCCAGCACTGATCCCCCAGCTCCGAGGGGCAGAGACCCCAGCATCCAGGAGCATCAGCCAAGAGCAGAGCAGAGCAGATGGAGCAGAGGGGCTGCTTCCTCGGAAGCCACCGGGGAGGCTGCAGACTCGTGATTTAGTGAGAAGACCTGTCCCTTGGCTCATCCGTCCCTCCCTGAGGCCGGTGCTTGGCCTCCAGTGCTTCAGCCATCAATCCTCCTGGCATCTGACAGGGGTGTCAGATGAGGCCGCAGAAGCAGGGAGGTGTCCTGTCCCCACCTGGCGGGGGCCCAGGGAAGGGCCTGCAGGCCCCAAGTGGGGTCCCAGCAGCCGCAGGCCTGGACAGCGGCCAGCAGACGGCTTTGTCTTTCCGTGGCAGTTTGCTTGTCATACTTCTGCTTCCTGGGACGGCAGCTGACGGGGGGAGGGGAGAGGAGACAGGCGTTGAAAGGGACAGGCCACGGCCACCTCCGAGAGCGGGCCGGTGCCTGGCCCGGCGCTGGGTGGGGGCTGCTCTGACGCCCCCGCGTCCGCCCTTCAGATCTGCGGCCAGGGAAGCAGATGTCCCGCTGGAGACGCCCGCCGAGAGCCCGAGAGCCCGCCCGCGCCGGCCTCCCCCTCCGGAGCCGGCCGAGGGTGGCCTGCCAGCTGCTGGGCTCCCGCGGGCGCTGGCCAGGCCCCGCTCCGCGCGTGCCAGGCGCCAGGTGCCGGGCAGGGGTGCCGGCCCGCAGCTTGGGGTCGGGGGCTGGAGTGCCTGGGGCTGCTGGGGACAAGGGCTGCTCCAGCGGCAGCAGGCTGTTGGCACGAGTGGCAGACGCCACTTCCAGGGTCAGGTCTGCAGGGTCCGGAAGGTCTCCTGCCAGCAACAGCTACGAAACGGACAAAACGCCGGGCGCGTGAGGAGAGGGCGTCGCGGGCTAAAGCCACCCTCCCACGCGACTCCGTTTGCCCTTGGAAAACGGCTCCGAGGGCGGCCTCTCCTCCAGGCCGCGGAGGCTTTCCCGGGCGGGGAGGCGTGGGCCGAGGGGCGTGTAGTGCCGGGAGACGCTGCTCGGCCCGGCGAAGCCCGCTCCGGAGCGAGCCCTAAATTCCGCCGGGAGCCCCGAGAGGCGACGGGCTCCGCCGCGCAAGTGGCAGGGCTCGCCCGGGCCAGGGGCCTCCCGGGACCGCGCCCCGCGGGCGGCCCTGCCGGGAGCGCGGCACCTCCCCGCGGCTGGGAGAGCGGCGGCGGCTGTGAGGTCGCCATGGTGACTGGGGACAGCCGGCAGGTCCCCTCCCCACCTGCAGCCCCGGGAACGCACGGGCTGCAGGTCAGAGCCCGCCTGGGGCACCCGCCGAGCTGCGATTTCCCGCCGGCGGCACCGACGCAAAGCAGGACTCTGAGCAGAGGCAGAGGCGGAAAAGCGCCCCTGGAGGGGGCTGAGG
The DNA here is from genome assembly GCF_000956105.1 of Propithecus coquereli. NCBI lineage: Eukaryota > Metazoa > Chordata > Mammalia > Primates > Indriidae > Propithecus > Propithecus coquereli. The sequence continues at coordinate 4,829,804 of NW_012150285.1, forward strand.
GCGTTACGAACTCGAGGCCTTGCGGTTATAAATAAAATCCAACTCGTCACTCAGGAGAGAATAAAAATTACGATGCTAGAAAGAACCCAGCCTAGTCAAATATCCCAGTCCTCCTCTTGAGTGTCCCCTGGCCTCGCCATTCCCTCATTTATCCGGTCTGTCTGGTACCTTGCTGACATCGGTTTTATTTCAAGATTATTTACCTTCAGTTGTCCGAGGTGAAGAATGACTGATAAACTCCTTCTCAAAAATCTTCAGCTATTTTAAGGCCATTCACGTGTTTTCGTCTTTATGCTAAACAACCCCAATTATTTTAGCTAGTGCTTTTGAATGGCATTGACCTAGCTGCTCAGTAGATTAACATCGGCTGACTCATTTGGCTTGTAGACGACTACTTGCCAATAAAGAAGAAGGAAAAGGAGCGAAGAATTTGAGGAAAGGGTAGGGCAGTCATTTCACCGTTTATCAAGATAACAGGACCAGCACCTAAGTTTTTAAAAAATCTGTTACTTTTAATGTATTTTATGGGCCTATTTTCTATCTCTTTAATCATCTCACAAACAGAAAATGCTCGTGTAACCAACATTCAGGTTACGCAATATCATCTTATCGACTACCACAAACCCCTCTCGGGCCCCCGTACCCCACTCCGCCTGGGCTAACCAGTGTCCTGATTGCTAATGCCGTAGAGTGATTTTGCTCGTGTTCATTCTTGCAGTCACACAGAGACTGTTTTGTCTGGTTCATTCGCATTGCCATTCATTTCCACTTTCCTTTACCAAACTTACTCGTTCCATTAGCAGGTCTAGAAGCATCTAGGAGCCTCAGAACCAAGGTATTTCCACCTCAGACGTGTCTGTTTTGACTGTGGCTAAGTAATATAGTCCCTGTGACATGCCAGATCTCTGAGTTAGGATTTTACTGGAACAATTTACTGGCTATTTTGTTCCTTTTACTCCTTACAATCAACCACCTTCTTCCTAGGTCCATTTATACTCTTAGATCAGGGTAAGTAACCTCTGATTAGTGTGTGTGTGTGTGCGTATATGAGTGATGCTTTAGTCCCACGGGAAATTATTTCTGCTATTATGAGGAGAACGATCACTGAGAGTGGTGGGCATGCTAGGGAAGTCGTTAATCCAGTGCGCCATTCAGGGTTTAATGCCTGGTTGTGGTTTGTGCTAATGTGTCACAGGTGTGGCAGGTGTCAGAGACAGTGTTTCCTGACTTTTTCATGACATGGCACCATGGAAAATGATCACATTTACATGACAAATCTGGGGTAAGCGGAGGGGATATTTCTGCAGTAGTCAGTGATAACGCATAAGATGTCCTACGACCATGCAAATATTTATATTTACCTATTTATATATAGACAGATATGATATATAGCATTTATAATATGTATATTTAAATATATTTAGCAAATATATTTAATATATATTTACATTTAAGGAATGCAATAGCTCCTCCTTTCCTTTGTATCATATGTAATGTTGATTTTTGTGTTTGTGACGCTGTGAATAGAATTTCAGATCCAAACTACTTTATTTGGCACCCATTATTTCAGAATGAAGAAGTTCTAATTTTCATAGTCAACCTGTGTTGTTGCAGCAGTGCTTTGTCAGCTGTCTTGGACGCTTGGACTAAAGGGCACACCATCCCAAACTGCAACAGAAACGCCCCATCCACGTGAAGCCAGAGATAGAGCTGCCTGCCGAGAGCCCCACCCACCCCCGAGTGGCCTCCTCTGGGCCGTGGGCCATGCTGCTGGGGCACATGGAACACAGGGTCCTCCAGCCACTCCTGGGCTCCTCGTCCGCGCACAGCAGCTGCAGACTTTGTGGCTGGCTGCCGAAGTCCGTAGCCAAATGGCAGCGGCAGAGCGACAGGTGGGGCTGCCGCACACTGTGTGTGCTGCCCGCGGGGCCCTGGGGCATGCCTTCAGACCCCACACCCCCTGGCCACCATCCAAGGAGCCCTCCGTGGGGCTCCTGCAGCTGCTCCAGGCCCTGCTCAGCTGCCCTGAAGGATAGGGGTCGTCTCGGTGGCATGTCTGTAACTCACTTGCAGCTTTCCAGCTCACTCGCCATTTGGAACATTCTTCCTAAGATGCTTTAGTGCCTGACACCAAATGCTCCAGAACCCTCCAGCAAGCAAGCCGGTGTGTGAGCCAGTTGAGGCGAGGAGAGCTTTGTTGTGTGACTTCTTGATTATCTGTTTGGAAAGCTGATGAAATGGGGTCTGAATTTAGGTGGCACTGAAGACCTTTACTCAGGATATAGGCAGGGGAATCACGGATTCGGGAAATCTGAATGAGGCCCACTGAGAACGGGTGAAGATTGTCACTAGTCTGAGGGAGGAGGCCCTAAATTCAGCCTGACCAACCGGGCTGTATCAGAGAGGTTTTTATTATAATATGCAATTCAAATGGAGTCACCGAGAAGAGTTTAATAGACCCAGTGGCTGTTGAGGACAAAGGAGCCCAGCCTGCAGGGTGCAGGGCACAGAGCGGAGAAGAGACCGTTGCACCTTCATCGTCCACCTTGTCCAGATGAAGAACTCGTGTCCCCAACACGGGACACACAAAGTCCCATGAGTCACTGAATGATGACAGGTTGCTACCATCATGCTGTCACCTGATGCCAAAAATGTCCGCCATGGTGCTCTGCGTGTGAGGTTTGGGGCGACAGGAAAGGAAGAGGATCAAGTAGCTAACACAGGACTTCCACCACCCCACGTGCACACGTGCTCACGAGGCCCGGGAGGTGACCACGGCTTCCTCTCGCCGCCTGTCACGCACCCCTCATCCTTGGACAGCACCTTGGCCGCCCAGGGGGCTTTGCCTTCATTCCTTCATGGTCAGCATCCTTGGTGGTCCTGCCTTTATCGAGTTGCCTCAGTTTCCCCTGAAAGGTAAGAGAGCGCCAAGCAGCGGCTGTGAGTGCCTGAACTCCGCGGATCGCGGCCCCGCCCTCCCGTGCAGCAGCCCAGTCTGCCCTCGCGGGTCTGGTCAGACCCCGGATCAGGGTGTGACCCTCTGTTCTGCTGGTCGGACCCCTGTCCCTGCTCAACTGTCTTCACTCCCAAACGCGTGCCCGGGTCGCAGCACTGTGACCTGTAGGGATGAATCAGGCGTTCCACAGGGACCGACGGTGCTGGCGGAGTGTTACGAGCAGATTTAGCGTAGCACCCTGCCACCAGGTGGCTCAGGGGACAATACGGACCATCCCTGACTGACGACGGTTCAACTTACTGACTTCATGATGGTGCGAAAGCGGTAGGCGTTCAGTGGAAACCGACTTCGAATTTTGAATTTTTGATCTTTTCTCAGGCTGGCGATACATGACACATACCCGCTTGTGCGGCTGGGCGGGGGCAGGGACCGCGGGAGCAGCTCCTGTTCAGCCACGAGGCCACAAGGCCGAACGGCCGGCACCGCGGCGGGCTGCGCCGCGGGGTGACCCTGCCTGTCTGCAGGCGGACACGAGTGTGCCCAGCGTGCTTAAGGCAGCCTGGGCCGAGCAAGGGCGTTTGGTGGGTTAGGTGCATTCAACCCAGTTTTGACTTAACGATATTTTCGACTTGCAGTGGGTTTATTGGGCTGTAACCATGTGGTAAGTGGAGGCAGTCTGTGCCACACTGGGAACTCAGCACTGACCTCTGCTGTTGGTGGCACATTGCTGAGACTGTCATAGTCTTCTTCATCCCAGAGGGGAGGGTGGGACAAGCTACTTCGTATGTGGTCCCAAGGACGGAGTCCAGGTATGTCCTCCGGCAGCCACTCAGGTGGGACACAAGCATGTTCACGACCTGCGCCTGTTCAGTGAATCTACCCACACACCTCTCCTGGGAGCTCCTGGCCACCAGTCTTCCGGCCTTGTCCCGCGCCAGCCCTTGCCCAGTCGGCCGATCCGAGGGTCTCTGCCCGGAATCAGTGTAGACCTATACTCCGGAGCATTTCTTTTTCCGCTCGAACTGAACAAGCTGATGTGCTACCAAGTGCTGCCCTCTGGGAGGACTTCCCTTCACCACCCTCTTCCAGAGCCGCCTCCGGACGGGGACGTAACGGCGCTGGCCGTCTGCTGCTGGCTGACGCTCGCGTGTCCTCACGCCAGGCCTGAGTTTTTCTCCTGGTTAATCATTCCCCGTGAAGCCAGAACGCGTGAGTTGTGGGAGGCGATGAAGCAACAGGAGCAGGTTCCCAGAGCCTGGGCTCTTGCTGGAGCTAGTCAGGGTTCTGCAGGGAAACAGCACCAACAGGAGGCGCACACATACAGAAGGATTCAAGTAATTAGCTCACACGTGGAGGCTTGGCAAGTCCCGTGTCGGCTGGGGTGGGTCAGCAGACTCGGGGAAGAGCAGAGGTTTGCGTGGAAAGGCAGACCCTGGCCGACCCCTCCCCGCGTGGGCAAGGCCAGCCTTCTGTGCTGTTCGGGCCTCCACCTGATTGGATGAGGCCCGCCCAGGTTACGGAGGGCCATCGGTTTCACTCCAGCCCACTGATGTAAATGTAATTCCCATCTAAAAACACCTTCACAGAAACATCTGGCATGATATTTGACCACGTATCTAGGCACCGTGGCCCAGCCAAATTGACATATAAAGTTAATTAACATACTGTGCATGCAAGTTACTTGTGCCTGATTTTGTAGATGCGATAATGTTCGGTTCACGATAGGCAGTTCTGGTCACATAGTCCCCCGGTGTCCTGTGACCCAGGAGGGATTCGGCATCGGTAGTCACAGCAAGCAGAGCAGCGAGGAGCCGCTTTTCCAATGCCAGCGAAAGGGGCCTCACACCCAACTCCAGGGTCGCCATATAATTCTGTTAGATCCTCCGAGGCTATGGACAGCGTTTTATGCAGGCGACACAGAAAGGCTTCCTCTGCCTCTGGCTCTACTTATTCACAGACTCCAAGAGGCGGAGCAGCTTGTAGCACAACCAGAGAAGTTTTTGATCTGGTGCCCACATCACTGGCCGCCTCAATGGGTCAGAGCAGCAAACTCAGGTGCGCTGTGTGTCACCTGTACAGCCCACAGGCTACCAAATGCTGTATCTCTGTTTTTGTAGTAGGAAGTACATGATGTAGCAATTTTCATTCACTCCTGACATCTTCCAGACCCCTCGATCCCTAGAAACTTCACAATATGGAACGACCCTACACTTTCATGGGATTTATCTCCCGCCGCCTGAAATGCATGTGTCTTACTAAGGCATCTAAAATATTTGCTACTTCCTGTTCACCAGTCCAACTAGCAGAATATCGCCAGTGAAATACAGTGATGTTCTGCGAGACATCAAGGCGTCGAGTCCTTGTGGACTGTGTCACAGCAGAGAGCAG
>NW_012150285.1:4835647-4853246 GCF_000956105.1 Propithecus coquereli
AATGACCTCAGGTCTCTCTGGAGAAGGACTGGAGGAAGATTCCCGACACAGACCTGTGGCCAGGTAGCAGGGCGCCTGCAACACGTGGCCAGCAGCGCCCTGACGGTCCGCTCACCTTCCGCAGCCCTGGGGACGCTGCGATGGGTCAGCCAGCGCCACAGATCCCCAAACGCCAAACACTTCAACTACCACACCAGTCCTGAAGCCCGTAAGGCTGATTGTGTCCCTCGAGCCTTCAAAACCCCTGGCCTCTGCTGCTGAGGGACCCCGTTGTTTTCCATTAAGATCAAGAGCCTAATTCCATTGCGGCCTCTCCCACTGTCATTTCCTGCTTACAGGGCGCCTTCCAGCATTTCACTACTGGGATTCTTACGGCCTTCGAAGGGAGCATCCTCTGGCCCTCCTGTGGAGTGTGGTTGACACGCGGCCAGGCATGTCGTATGCAACAGTCCACGCCAGCACTGCAGCTCCCTAAGCCCGCACTTGCCTTTTCCTTAGAACTCCGGAAAAGTCCTCCTGAACTGCCAGCCACTGCTGAGTCCAGACTTCCATCGGCCAACATAGCCATGAATGCCACTCCCAGGTGTTCAGGCCCCAACATTAAATCCTGCATCTCGAGTGTGTCTAGCCATATCCTTAATCCTCTCTGATCAAATTTCATATCCCATCCTGCGCCATCTAAGGCCCTTAGGACTCCCTCCCGTGCGTGCGCTGCAGACTCCTGCTGGTTTCCCCGCAGCTCTTTCGGTGTGGGGGCCTGTCCTCCTGCGCCAGCTCTGTCTGTCTCCATCGGGGCCACACAGGAATGTACCTCCCCTCAGGGCCTGGAGACAGCGACGGGTGCGGAAGGGGGTCCTGAGGCTACTCGACAGCCACATGTGTGTCTGCTTAAATGTCCCAATCTACGAATCAGGGTCGACCATTCACAGCCAGTAAAAGGCATGAGAGATCTGGTGGTGTTAAAATTGTAATTGGTTCCCGTGTTTGTCACTTTTTTGTAATCAATCCCCGGGCTTGGCCCTTAGTCATATACGTCCTACGAGGATTTCTGGCCTTTCACCCATCTTCTTCTTCTTCTCCTTCTCCTTCTTTTTTCTTCTTTTTTGAGACACCCAGGCTTTTTTTTTTTTTTTTTTGTCACCAGGCTGAAGCGCAGTGGCACCATCATTGCTCACTGCAACCTCAAACTCCTGGGCAAAGTGATCCTCCTGCCTCAGCCTCCTGTGTACCTGGGACTACAGTTGTGAGCCGCCACACCTGGCTAACTTTTTATAGAGACAGGGGTCTCACTCTTGCTCAGGTTGGTCTCGAACTCCTGGTCTCCAGTGATCCTCCCACCTCGGCCCTCCAGAGTGCTGGGGTTACAGGCGTGAGCCACCGTGCCCAGCCTCCACCCATGTTCTGAGCTAGGCGTTCAGGATCTTCAGTTTGTCCCTTCATTGTGCATGGTCTCTAGGGCTGTCAGAAGAGCTGCACCACACCACAGACCGGTGTCCACCATGGCCAGTGTCGCCAAGCAATGATCTGCCAGCATCTTGCCATCCGTCTATGTTTTCCAATACCACTACTGGTGATGATTTGGGTAACTTTATAGATTTCCTGAATTCTTTGTGCCTCTGATATGGAAACAATTCCATCTTAGAATCTCATTTGAGGGTAATTTTCATCTCTGTCCATAAAGTACTAATTGCTTCATCAGTTAAGGTTCCAATGGGAAAGGGTGGTGCGGCGCCAAACTGGGGTAACTGAAGAGGGTTTAGCAAGGAGATATTCACAAAGTTGCGAGCAGGCTTAAAGGAAACCACCAGGGTATAGTAGAGCACCCTTGGGTGGGAAGGAGCTGGGGCCCACGTGTACATCTGAGTGGTCACCACACCCTGGAGAGGGGGCTGTAGCTGTAGGGAGAGAGCCACAGAGGAGGACCTGTGCCTTGGGAGAGCTGCTACCCCCAATCCTCGCTCCATAGGCAAATAAATACCCCGCCTCGCCTCGGCCCCACCCTTGCGCTGCAGGCCGGTGCTTTCCGCTGCGCGAACACAGCCCGCAGCAGCAGGGCCAGGGAGCCTGTGAATATGGTCTGAACAAGTCATTCTCCTGGTGTCGTCCAGAGAGTGGAGAATGGATCTTGAGGGCCAGATGGAGAACATTCCACACAACACCCAAGCGTTCACCTTTTTCTAGGTGCCAAAGTTACCACAGTCAGGGGAGGAGGAGGATACAGTCTCTCCCTCCAGGAGAGAGAGAAGCACTGTTCTTATTGCAGCGGTTCCAGCCAAGGTCTCGGGAGCTATAACAGATGGAAAAACACTCCAGTGATCGAAAGTCCTATTGTCGTCACGGGCTCTTGCTTAGGCTCCCCCCGAACTGCTGCTGGGGCACAGGAAAGAACGTCCCTGACAAATAAGACACTCTTTGGAATCCACTCTCATGGTGGACTGCAGCGTGTGCAGAGGAGTCTGAAGAGGGGAGGATCTTAGAAGTAGAGGCCGCTAAGAGAAGGCCACCAGATGCCACAGGTCTGGAATATGAGCCAAGCCTGGTTCCCACCATCCAAGCCACCAGCTTGGTCTTTGTCCTAGAACTGGCAAGGAACAGACGGGGCAGCAAAGAGGGAAGTGACTGGAGCTTCCTGAGGGCCACAGTGACTTGGCAAGTGGCCCAGTGCTCAAGTCCTGTGATGTCCACAGCTCTGTGGCTCAGACCGGTGAATGGGGCCTCTGCGAGGCAGGCACTGAGCGGGCAGCTCTCTAGGGACAGGTGCTGAATCCCTCTCCGTCTTCAGCTTGGGTCCTACTCGCCGATTCCAAGGAAAGAGAGAACATTCAGCTCAGCGTCCTGTCAACTTGACTACAGGCTTATTAGACTAGACTTTCCCAAGGGTATTTTGGGGGTCAGTGGATGGTGGAGGCTGCCTCCAAGGTCTGACCGCACCTGATGTCACATGGGATGCTTTGGGACAGCCAACTTTTAAAAGGACCAGTCCAGTACTAGAGGCAGCATTTGGGAACAGGGACACTAGGTGTCCCGCCATTCACCATCTGTGTTCAGAAGTCAATCAGAAGATGGAGGCCAGATAACAGCCAAATGTCACTGCACTTCCCTCTCTGTTTCTCCCGTGCTCCTTAAAGTAAAACCCAATGATTCTGAACGTGGAGTGCACCCCTGTCTGCAGAGTGGAAGGAGAGACTGAAAAGGGGGCACTCGAAGCCACAAGCAGGATGTCTTCTCCACGAATGGCACATGGGCTGTGTGCGACAAGGGGTCATAGCGTTGAACTGTGTGACTCTTGGTTCTTCTGGGAAAGGACAGCAAAGATGACGTTGCCTGGAATCAAGGTCTGTAAGAATGTAGGTGGTGGTGGCATAGTTCTTTGGCCTTCCTCAATGTGGCAGCACTTAAAAAATCAGACGAAATATGTGTGTGTGTATAATATATATATTATCCGCTCCAAACAGGTGAGTGAAAGTAAATCAATATCCTGTGCTTTGCTTTCAGGGAGCTTGGATCATTTGCTAGGCAGCCTGTGATTCTGAGTGCGGACTGCGAGGAATGAGTAACGTCACATCGCTACGGCAGCCAGGAGGACACGTCCCGTGCGGCCCTGTGAAAGATGCCCCGAGCTCTCTCAGAGCCCTGTGCTAACTTTGATGTGATGGAAAATGTCTGGAGACAATTATTTTGGAGTTTGGGTTTGATTTTTTCTTTGAGACAGCCTCACTCTGTCGCCCCGGCTAGAGTGCAGTGGTGTCATCATAGCTCACTGCAGCCTCACACTCCTGGGCTCAAGCGATCCTCCTGCCTCAGCCTCCCCCCAAGTAGCTCGGACCACAGGCGTGCGCCACCACACCTGGCTAATTTTTCTATTTTCTGTGGAGATGAGGTTTGCCTTTGTTGCCCATTGTGGTCTCGAACTCCTGGCCTCAAGTGATCCTCTCCCCTTGGCCTCCCAGAGTGCTAGGATTACAGGTTTGAGCCACTGCACCCAGCTGGGTTTGATTTTTTTTTTTTGATGTGTTTTCCTTCCTTAGTACAACAGCAATTCTTTAAGCCCCAGGAAGGCTGACCCCCATCTGAAGCTGCCACTTGATCCATGTGGTTCCTCCGGCGCCTAGGGAGCGCATGGGACACATTGTTTCCTCTGGGGACTGAAGGGGGTTCCAGTGCCTCTGCCAAGAACTGAGGAAGATAGGGAGGAAGAGAGGAAAGTGAGATGGGGAGATAGAGGGGCAGGTGAGAGCCCTGCGTGTGGTGAGGTAGGTGGGCGTAACCATGTTGCAGTTTTGAACTTTTTCCTGAGAGCAGTAGGGAGCAATGGAGCGTCTTAAGAAGTGTGTGTGTGTGTGTGTGTGTGTGTGTGTGTGTGTGAGAGAGAGAGAGAGAGAGAGAGAGAGAGAGAGAGAGGGTATAGGGAAAGACGTGATCAAATTTGCAGTTTGGGAAGACCACTCTGATTTGCAACGTGGGGATTGGATGGAGGTGTCAGGACCAGAGGTGGAAGACCAGCGGGAGGCCGATGCGTTGATCCGGCTATGCGTGACTGGGCCGGGGTTGGGAGTGGAGAACAGGGAGGAATCGGAGTCATTCTAGGAGTCAGACAGCAGGACTCGGTGGTTACCTGGATGTGGAGGGAAGGTGGGAGAAGGGAACCGGCAGTCAAGGATGGTTCCAAAGTTTGCATCTTGAGCACTTAGTAGATGATGCCATCCCCAAAATAAATGCCTACTGCTACAGTTTGCATGTTTGTCCCTCAACCTCATGTTGAAATCTGGTCCCTCCTAGGAGGTGTTTGGGTCATGGGGCGGATCCCTTGTGCGTGGTTTGGTGCCGTCCTTGCTGTAAGTGGGTTCTCGACCGTTAGTTTCCGGGAGAGCTGGTGGTTAGAGAGAGCCTGGCCCCTCCTTGCCGCCTTTGCTTCCTCTCTCACCACGTGGTCTCCCCACACTCTGCATCCCTGCGCCTCCCGCCTGAGTGGAAGCCACTCGAGGCCCTCCCCAGATGCTGAGCAGATGCCGGCACCGTGCTTCGTGGACGGCCTGGAGAACCTCAGGCAAAACGAGGCTGAATTAGCCAGCCTCAGGGGTCCCTCGTAGCAGCAGTAAACAGCCTAAGACGGGGGAGCTGCTCGGAGGGCTGCGGTTTAGGTAGGATCTCTTGACTCTTTGGCGTCCGTGGGATTCCAGTGGAGACGACCGTAGTAGTTGCATCTGCAGGTCTGAAGCTGGAGGGAGAGATGTAAATTGGGCTGGAGATTCGAGAGTCATTAGCACAGGGCTGGTGCCTGACATCCTGAGAGAGATAAACTCCCGGGAAATTAGAGGAAGGACAGTGCAAAACCCATCAATGCCTTGCACACTCTCTGTGTGCTGGCACGGCCGATGGCAGGTCATCACCCAAACTGCCACACGGCCTCCCGCCTCCACCTCGGCTCCTGGCTGCTTAGGACAGAACACCCTCTTTTCTGGTTGTCGAGTCCTTGTCTCTTGAGGCTCTATGCCATTATTATCTCCTGGAGCCCCCAGTCCTCATCCGAGCTTCCACAGCACAGAGCACCCAGTCGCCTTTTGTTAAGAGTTAGGACAGGTCTGTCTCGCCTCCCACACTGTGCACTCAAGAGTAGGAACATGGTCCCAGCCACGCCCTGGTCCCCATGCCCTGCTACCCCACGGCTTCACACACATCGTTCCCTCCGCCTGGAGAATTCTGTGTCTTCTCCTCCCCACCCTCCCCCTTACTTCGCCTGGTGAATGAAGAGGAGGCAGGTGGAGGGACAGATGAAGTCTGGAACAGATGGGCAGGGTCTAGAATGCCATGTGAAGCAGCTTAGTCTTGACTCTCTAGCCAGTGAGGAGCCATGGAAAGTTCTAGAGGACAAGAGAGGCATATGAGATGATTGTGGCAGCTGAGAGGCTGCAGAACTCTTTCCTGTACTTGCTGCTTCATCGCAAGGTACTTACATGGCAATGCTCAGCGAGTTTGAGCTTACGAGTCGAGGGTCGCCGAGCCCCTGCTGGCTGTGAGCTCTCAGCTTTCCAGTGCATCACAGGGACAGGTGACGCTGCTTCACCTGACTCTGCCTCACCTGATCCTCACCACTGATGGCAAGAGGAACTTTCTCCTGGCTCCAGCAGGCCCCGGCTCCAGGGGAAAACCAGCCTTTGCTCCATGTGTTAATCAGGGCACAGAAAACCTAGGGGACTCCCACCTGCACGTGTCACCCTGGAAATCCTCAAGATCTGTCTCAGTAGTCACATCAAAATTGATAGAGCACAGTTCCTGATTTAAAAAAAAAGCCACCTATGAAAGACATTTGGGGGAAAATTGGGGAAATCTGAATATGATCATATATTAGATGAGGTTGAACAATTGTTAGTGTTGTTAAATGTGATAATTTACTGTGGATGGTGAGAAAATGTCCCTATTTTTTAGATGCATTTTTTAAAAAATGTCATGGTGTCTATAAAATAAACTTTAAATGGTTCAGCCAAAAAGGAAAACATGTAGATATATACAAGTGTGGCAAATCTGGCAAAAAGCTAGCATTTTTTAAATCTAAGCACTGGATATATGGGTGGTCACTGATTTAGTCTTTTTCTGTTTAAAATTTTTTTGAAATAAACAGTTAAAAACATGTTAGGGCATCTGGAGTTTCCCATTTCCTCAAAGAAGTGAAAGCAGATGGGAACATCTGGCAACTCGACAGCTGTCAGGCAGCATGGGGCGGGCGGCACGGCTCCAAGGGGGTCCCCTGACTGGGGCTCAACAGAATGCAGATTTCTGGGCACCACCAGGTCTGGCCTGCGTCAGACCTTCTCGTGGGTGGGGTCCAGGCAGCTCCATGTTTAACAGATTCCTTAGGCCAGGACGGTGAGTGTAATAAGTTATCTGCACGACTAAGGCTCAGCATGAAACATTTGACTGTTTGGCACTAAATAGCTGCGTGGGCAATTTGCTTAACTTCCCTGAGCCTCCATGCTGTCATTTTTAAGGTAGTGACATTACATAAAAGCTATTGCTATGGTTTGGATGTTTGTCCCCTCCAAATCTCGCGTTGAAATTTGATCTCCAGTGTTGGAGATGGGGCCCAGTGAGAGGTGTTTGGGTCACGGGGGAGGATCCTTTATGAATAGATTAATGCTCTCCCTGGGGTGGAGGATGAGTGAGTTCTTGATCTATTAGTTCCCACAAGAGCTAGTTCTTTGAAACAGTCCCCACCGACTTGCTTCCTCTCTCGCCATGCAACTTCTACACACACCGGCTCGCCTCCTCCGTCATGGATGGAAGCAGCGGAGGCTTTCCCCAGCTGCCCAGTCTACCGGGTATTCCTTTAGAGCAACACCAACGGACTAAGACAGCTACCTTCCCCACAACCCTGGGTCACTGAATTCTGCATTGTATGTCTCTTAAATATCCTACAAGGTGCTATACAAGTATAAGGTGATACGCTGAGCAGTGAGAAATAATAGCTGCCTACTGTTTACTGTGCTCATTATACACCTTACCGAGCACGGCGTGCACAGCCCTGGGCTCGATGCTCTCGGCGGCGCTGCGAGACGCACATGACCGCCCTTTCTTTACGGATGAGGAAACACCTTTGTCCACGATGGTCATATTAGTTTCCTATCACTGCTGTAACAAATTACCACAAACTTAGTGGCTTAAAACAACACCAATTTGTTATGTTATAGTTCTGGAAGTCAGACCTATAGAAGTCCTAAAATCAAGGTGTCAACAGTGCTGTGTTCCTTCCCGAGCCTCCAGGGGTGAATCCACTTCCTCACCTTTTCCAGGGTCTAGAGGCTGTCTGTGCCCTTGGCTTGCGGCTCCTTCCTCCATCTTCACAGCCAGCAGTGCAGCATCTTCCAGTCTCGGCCTGTCTCTGTCTCTCTTGCTCTCTGACCTGTGCTTCTATTGCCACATCTCCTCCTCTGACTCTCACTCTCCTGCCTCCCTTTTAGAAGCACACTTGGGCCCACCTGTGTGGAGATTCACCCAGGATAATCGCCCCATCTCGAAACCCTTAACTTAATCATGCTGGTAAAGTCCCTTCTGCCAGGCAAAGACTCTGGGGACCAGGTCGTGAACATCTTTGGGGGGCCGCTATTCCACCTACCCCGCTGTGAACCCAGAGAGTGCCTGTCTGATTCGGAAGCCCACCCCAGGTGTGGCCCCCTCAGGGGTCACTGTCACGCAGTGGAACACCAGACACTCTCCCCTCATGCCCCTTCTTCCTCTATAGTTAGAATCTTCTACACTGTCTAATTAGTGAGAGGGGCTGGTCTGCATTCACCCAAGTTATGGAATGAATATTGAGTGAGACACTGGTCTTAATTTAACACCGGCAAAGGAAAGAGACTCGCGAGCACTTTACCCCGTGACCCGGTGCGGGGCGGCACCGATCTCCTCCACAGCTGGAAAGCAGGCGGGTGCCGTGGCCTGCACGTCCAGGCTTCCTCTGGCTATCACCCCGAGGCTGCGCAGAAGGAGAATGTGGTAGATGCCCAAAGCCTCAAGGGATGACAGGCGGGACAGCCCCGGCAGCCATGCGGGCGGAGGAAGCCATGTGGAAGCAAAGACCGTGGGGGAACTCTGCGTGCGGAGTCCGCACCTTCCCGGCCGGACCCTGAAAGTTTGCCGCCGCCCCGTGCAACGCCCCAGCGCACACGCATGCTTGTCTCTCCCTGATTACAGAAGCAATATTTACTCATTTTTGGAAACTGAAGATGTATAAAGAAGGAAACATAAAATTCCCACAATCCAGGCAGATTTTAATAGGGCATGTTTTGTTCCAGTTTTTTTCTTACACATTTTTTCACATGATTTAAATCACACTGTATATGTATGTAATTCTATATCTTGCATTTTTCCTCAATGTTATATTGTGTTTTTCCAAGTCTTTAAAAACTCTTTGTAAACATCATTTTAATGGCTGCATAATGATCCGTTATGAGAACTTCCCATTATTTACTTCATCGATTCACTCTTTTTTGGACAATTACGTTAGAATTTTTTCTAATTTTTTCCCATTATGTATGCTGCTTTAATTAACATCTTGGTGCATAAATCTTTGCACAGTAGCGTTGCATCTTATATTGGGGCTGGACTTTCAAATCAAAATGTAAAGCAAAAATTGAATATAGTTAAAATTAACTTTGAAAATATTCTTTAAAGCAGTTCCTTCAGGCAATCTTAATCCATTCAGGTCACCGGAAGCTCAAACGCTGAGAAGTAACTATTTGTATTTCTCTTTGCATTTCAGCTGTGATTTCTTTCCCTGGTGCAGTGATAAAAGTATACTTGGCCACAAAAGGTTAACGGAGTAAATAAAGACATTTCTTTCCTCTTCTCTCCCTTCCTCTTTTCCTGCCTCCTTCCCTTCTGGAGATACAGTTAAGTCACATGTTTGGACTGTTCCCCGGGGTGCTCCGCAGGGCAGGTCCCGGGACAAAGGCTCGCTTCTACTCATTCCTCCCATGAGCTCAGTGCAGGCAGCCTGGCAGCCTCCCTTGGCCTCCGGATTCCTGCCTTGGGGCTTCTCTGAAGCCCTGCTGTGAGCCAGCTGCAGCAGCACCCCCAGGTGTGCAATCCGGAAGTGGGGGTGTTAATGCCTGCGAGGCCACTTTCACCTGCAGGACCTGGAGGTGGATGGAGGCGTCCCCTCCCTGCCCTGGGTGGGAACTTCCGAGACGCAGTTCACGAGCATCCTGCCCTCTTGCTTCAGCGGCGCCCTCCGAGTCAGCGACCCCCGCTGCCTGGGCCGCGGCTGTCGGGGGCCCACACTGAGCTTTCTGAAGGGTCCCACCAGAGCCTCCTTCGGGAGGCCCAGGGCAAAGGGCAGAGATCTCCCCTACCGCACGCACAGCTACCCTTTTCCTCCCTACAAGATCCACTCTGCTCTCTCAGCTCAGTTCCTTGATGTGAGGGACGGGTACGGGCTTGCGTGACCGGTTTTCGGCTCCCTGCTCTGCAGTGCTGCGAATGGTGTGAGGGCTCACTTGCGGAGTGCGGCGTTTATCATGACTTGTGAAACTTCCCCCTGAACATCGCTAGGGTAATCGTCCTGTCACAGCGCTGCGCTGGGGTTTGAGACGCCTTAGTCCTCACAGCAATCCTGCCGGTGGGCGGGACTCGCCTCTCGTCCCCAGCTCACAGACGAGGAGACTGAGCTGGCAGAGGCTAAGCGACTTGCCCCTGGCTCCTCAAAGGCGAGCCAAGCTCCTCCCCGCTCACACGGCCCCTGGGGAGCGGGGAGCAGGGCCATGCCCCCCATGGCAGTGGAAACGCACTGATCTCGGTCGTACCGAATTGTTTGTGTAAGGGGCTGTGGCTGTCTGTGTCCCTGCCAGTGTTCAGGAACCAAGGCCACGCCGGCAGGGGCGGCTGGCTTTCCCGAGGCTGAGCGTCGCGATGTCTGGATGTGTCTCTGGGCTGCTGCGATCACTAAGCTCCGAAGCCCGGAGAGAAGGCAACGAGGGACAGCCAGGGCCACGGCGTGTAGACCTTGTAGCCCTTGGAGACCCCTGAATGGAATTGTCCCTGAATTTTTTGTTTTTCAGACCAAAAGCCTGTTCAGGGCCGGCACCGGAATTCTTCGGGAGGGTTTTCTGTTGCTGCCGTCGTTTGGGAACGCGTCTTGAGGAGCCGTCCAGGTAGGAGGTGCGAGCACGAGGCGGCTCTGGGGGGAGCGGAAGGGGCGGTCGCCTCAGCTTGCGAGGAGGGGCGGAGCGGAAGGGAGGGGCGGAGGGGAGGGGCGGAGCGGAGGGGAGGAGGAGTGGAGCGGAGGGGAGGAGCGGAGGGGAGGAGTGGAGGGGAGGGGCGGAGGGGCGGGGAGGGGCGGAGGGGCGTGGCTGCCGAGACTTGTGTGACAAGAAGCAGAATCCCTCTCCGCAAGCGGCGGATCCCGTCGGAGCGCTAACTGGGCCCAGCTCTGCCCCTCTGCCCTCGGCTCTGGACGCTGTCCTGCCTGCGCGACGTCTGCGGGATGAGGGGCGGGAGGTTTTCTTTTCTGTATCTTTTTATTTTTACTGAGAACGAACCTATTCTCCAGAAGCGTCTAGGAGACTTCCCCTTGGATCACGGCCGGGCCGACTGCTCCGAGGTCACGCGCCCCCTCGTCCCGCCCCTGCTGTCGCTGGGACGGCTCGTCTCTGGGCGCCGTCTGGGGGGACAAGCTGCGGTCAGCGCTGTGCTGCCTAAAGGAGAACGCGGCCCGTTTGCGGAATTTCAAAGTCGACGATTGAAAACCAGCCGCTGGCCTCGTACCCTTCGCTCACGTCGAGGAAATAAGGGCGGAGAGAGTGAAGATGAGGAGTGGGTTTTGTAGGGAGGAGTTTTGAGGAGAACCGTTGGGCGGGGGTCCCACCTTCACCCCAGGGCTACTTGGCTGTGTGTGGCGGGCCACCGGGAGAGGCTCTGGTGGGACCCTTTAGAAAGCTTGATGTGCGCCCCTGCAGTGGGGGCACAGCCCAAATGACTTTCAGAGCAAGAATGTCTAATGAGCTGTCCCGGTAATATGGACGGCACACAAATGACCTCTCCGCCTTCAGCAATTTCTAGAGCGGACCCCGTGGGCCCGAGCGTGTGCCCGTGCGGGGTCGCGTGCAGAGCATGTTCACCCTGCACGCTGCGGTGGGCTCACCCCTGCTGTCAGCACCCGGGGTCTAGTCTGATGGTCCATGCACCTGGCGTGACAGGCCAGCATTTCTAATATCACACCAGGGGTGGCGTGACTTTCAGTATGGTCCGAGTCGGGGGTAGAGGCAGGGGAGACCATGGCAACTTAAGCCCCCGGGTGCATATGGAAGATCTCTAAGAATGCTTTGAACATCCACGGGTCAGGGAAAAGAAGTCCGAGCCACCCCTATCTAGATTTCCAGTGAATGGAAGGTCTGGCTGACAGGGAGGTTGTAACTACCCACCTTGTGCTGCCCGCCTACCACCCAGCGGGACACGCAGGCTCGGGGGGCTTCTCAGACAAGACTCGAAGGGTCTCCTGGGTGTGTCGTAAAACCAGCCTGGCTCATCCTAATCTCTCTTCACTCAACCTGGATTCTTCTTGCTCCTGCTCCCAGGAATCCATCAAGGTTTGGGGGAGGTCTGTGCAGCCGGTCTCGGGGTCTCCCCCAGACCAGCCAGGCACAGTGAGGGAAGGTGTGCAGTCCCGTTCCCCTCCCCAGCTCTGGGAAGAACAGTGTGAGGTTCTGCCTAGAGGGACTCCCGAGAGAGTGTGGAGGCCAGGAGTTAGGGGTCCAAGGCTGGGAGGCTACACTCCTGAGGGTGTGGGACAGGGGTCCCTACACTAGTATATTTCTCATGATGAGGGCTCCTTGTCTAAATGGAATTTTCGGGCACATCTGACCTATATTTGCAATTTCCATATGGGCCCCTGAGGTTTAGTGGTATTTTATTCTCTTGCATGTAGAGCCAAAGAAGTTATTTGCTAGCAATTGTGAGCAGATTTGAATAAGACCCACAAAGATAGTTATTAAACTAATCTAGGATAAAGGCAAGAAGGAGTGTTAATTCTACCCGGCTTAACACCAACCTAATTTCTCTGACGTCTTTTTCCATAGGTGGAAGTGGGTAGGAGCTCCAGCTGACACAAAGCAGAGTGGCATTTGGTTATGCAGAGCGGGTGACAGCTGATGCTGCTACCTTACAGGGGTCAATGTCCCATCCCAGCCTTTGTTGGGAGGAATCTTAGCAAAGGGGAACCCAAATACTAAGCTCTCCTGGGCTGCTAAGCTCTCCCAGTGGGCCCGAGGTGGAACCTTCTGTTGGGCCTCTGCTGTTCAACCTTTTCTTTTCTTTGATGACCTCAGATTTACAGAGTCTTTGGGGGAACTGTGCTTACCCTAAGCTTAGCTGGTGCCCTGGGCTCCTTTTTTTGTTTTTTAAATTAACAAGCTTTATTTTTTAGAGCAGTTTTAGGTTTACAGAAAACCTAGTAGATAGTGCAAAATATTCCCATATGCCTCTTCTTTTCAACCTTCCACGATTTCCCCTATTATTAGCATCTTACGTTTCTATAGCACATTTGTTACAATTGATGAGGCAATATTGATATGTCGTTATTAACTAAAGTCCAAAGTTTGTATTAGGGTTCACTCTTTGTGTAGTTCTATGGGTTTTCTTTTTTATTTGTTTTTTATTTTTTTTATTTCAGGGTATTATGAGGGTACAAACATTACAGTTACACTTTATGTCTTTGCCTCACCCAAGTGTCCTTTAGTTGCGGGTTTACCCCCCATCCCCCTAATCCCTGGAGAGTGTTACTGGCATGTGATCACCTAGTGTTTATCAGTTAGTACCAATTTGATGGCGAGTACAAGTGGAGCCCATTCTTCCGCTCTTGTGATGCCTCACTTTGGATAATGGGCTTAAGTTCAATCCAGGAAAGTATAAGAGGTGCTAGATCACTGTCGTTTCTTATGATTGAGTAATATTCCGTTGTAAACATATACCAAATTTTAATAATCCACTCATGTATTGACGGGCACTTGGGTTGTTTCCACATCCTGGCAATAGTGAATTGTGCTGCCATAAACATTCAGATGCAGATGTCTCTATCATAGAATGTTTTGTGCTCTTTTGGGTAGATGCTTAATAGTGCTATTGCTGGATCGAATGGTATTTCTATATTTAGCTCTTTGAGGTATCTCCAAATTCTTTTCCACAGAGGTTGCACTAATTTGCAGTCCCACCAGCAATGTAAGAGTGTTCCTGTCTCTCCACATCCTCGCCAGCATTTGTTCTTTTGGGATTTTTTGATAGAGGCCAATCTCACTGGGGTTACGTGATATCTCATTGTGGTTTTGATTTGCATTTCTCTAATGATTAGAGATGTTGAGCATTTTTTTTATATGTTTGCTGGCCATTATTCTGTCTTCTTTTGAAAAGTTTCTGTTCATTTCCTTTGCCCATTTGTTGATGGGGTTGTTTGATTTTTTTCTTGTTGATTTTTTTGAGTTCTAGATAGATTCTGGTTATCAGCCCTTTATCAAATGTGTAGAGAGCAAATATTTTCTCCCATTCTGTGGGCTATTTGCTCTAATGATAGTTTCCTTGGCTGTGCAGAAGCTTTTTAATTTGATTAGATCCCACTTATTTATTTTTGTTGCTGTGGTGATTGCTTTGGAGTTCTTCTTCAAGAATTCCTTGCCTAGGCCGATATCTGAAAGGGTCTTCCCAACATCTTCTTTTAGAATTCTTAAGGTTTCATGCCTTAGGTTTAAGTCTGTTATCCATCTTGAATTGATTTTTGTGAGAGATGAGAGGTGGGGATCCAGTTTCATTCTTCTGCATGTAGCTATCCAGTTTTTTGCCCTGGGCTCCTTGATCTTATTGCTTCACTGTTTTGGGCTCTAGTTCTCAAATTTACTTCATGGTGCAACATGGCTGCTTCAACACCCTCCATCATGACTGCATCCCAGCAGGAAGGAGACAAGGGGAAGATAGGATCTGCCTCCCGCTTTAATGACATCTAGAAACTTCACACAGTTTAAGAATTCTACTTATTGACTTTCATGTTTTGTGCTCTTATCACCTTATGCTATAAAACCCACAATACACTGTTATTATTTTTGGTGTAAATAGTCAATAATGTTTTTAAAAATTATTTTAAAAATATTCCTTTACGGCTGGGCACGGTGGCTCACGCCTGTAATCCTAGCACTCTGGGAGGCTGAGGCAGGTGGATCGCTCAAGGTCAGGAGTTCGAGACCAGCCTGAGCAAGAGCGAGACCCCGTCTCTACTAAAAAATAGAAAGAAATGATCTGGACAACTAAAAATATATATATATATAGAAAAAATTAGCCGGGCATGGTGGCGCATGCCTGTAGTCCCAGCTACTCGAGAGGCTGAGGCAGAAGGATTGCTTGAGCCCAGGAGTTTGAGGTTGCTGTGAGCTAGGCTGACGCCACGGCACTCACTCTAGCCTGGGCAACAAAGCGAGACTCTGTCTCAAAAAAAAAAAATATTCCTTCACATTGTCAATAATATTTAAAAAATTATATGTAAGAAGACACACACTCATACAAAGATGAGGTCTTTTATATTAACTTTTTGCCCTTCTGTTTATCTTCCCTGTTGCTCTTCACTCCCTCCTGCAGATCTGGGGTTCTAGCAACTTTCTGTGGTGTGTTATTTCCCTTAAGAAAGACATAACTCTTTCATCCTGAAAATCTTCTTTTAACATGTCTTGCAATTCAAGTATGCTAGAGATGAATCATTTAAGTTTTTGTATGTCTGAAACATCTTCATTTTGCCTTTATTTAAAAAAATTTCCCAGGCTGGAGTGCAGTGGTGCAATCATAGCTTGTTGCAACCTGAACTCCTGGGCTTAAGCGGTCGTCCCACCTCAGCCTCCTGAGTAGCCAGGACTACAGGTGTGCTCCACTAGGCCTAGATGATTTTTAAATTTTTTTTGTAGAGACAGGGTCTTGCTGTGTTGCCCAGGCGGATTTCAAACTCTGGACTTCAAGTGATCCTCTTGTATCGGCCTCCCGAAGTGCTGGAATTACAGGCATGAACCACCGCACCCAGCCATTGCCTTCATTTTTGAAGAAAATACACGTTGAATATAGAATTCTAGACTAACATTTGTTTTTCTTTAAGCCACTTAAAAAAAAGATATAATTCCATTGTCTTTTGCCGCCATTGTTTCTGGTAAGAAACAATTTGTACTTTTTCTCTGGTTGCTCTTAATAACTATTAGCTCTGTATATTTGATTTTAGCAGTTTTGACCATCATGTGCTTGGGTGTGGTTTTCTTTTAACTCATCTTGCTTAGGGGTTGCTGAGTTTCTTGAATTGATTTGGAAGAATATTGGCCATATATTCAAATTTTTCTTCCCACTTCTTTCTGTCCTCTCCTGGGACTCCAATTACACGTACAGTAAACTGTTTGATATTGATATCGTCTTACAGAGCTCAATTTTTTTGTTCTGTTGTTTTCTCTTGTTTTCTTTGTTTCACTTTGTAAGATTTCTGTTGACCTGTCTGTAAGTTTACTGATTCTTTCCTTTGCTGAGTCCAGTCTGCCGTTAAGCTTATCAATTGAGTCTATTATTTCCAGTATTGCACTTTTTATTTCTAGCATTTCCATTTGATTCTTTTATAGTTTCCATGTCTCTAGAAATTTCGTGTCTCTTCATGCATGTTATCCACTTTCCTGCTAGATCCCTTAGCATTCCTGTCACAGTTATTTTAAAATCTTTGCCTGATAATTCCAAAATTTGGATCAGAGACAATCTGCCTGCTTCTATTGACTATTTCTACTCTTGATTCTAAACTACATTTTCATCATTCTTCATGTGTCTTGTAATTTTTGATTGATGCCAGACATTTTGTATAAAGAACAATAGAGAGTGAAGTAAATGGTATTTACCTCCAGGAAGGGGTAGTTGAGTGGGGGCTGAGTCAAAATTTGTGTGGTTGGGTCTGGATTTTATTGCAGCTTTATTTTGATTTGGTTGACCAGTAGATACAAATGTTTGGAGAATATAATCAGGATTTTCCCTTCTCTGGGCCTTGGCAGTCTGAGCCTGGTAAGTTTCTGGAGAATTCTTTGTTCTTTAGAGCTGGGCTGCCAGCCTTCTGAGATCTCTCTCTCCTTTACAGCCCAACCACTTGACTACCAGAATTTTGAATTATGGGAATTCTCTTCGCTTTCCGGTCTTTCCCTAGGCTATTTGTGCCTAGGGAGACCTCTGTCTGCCTGGAAACTCTCCAGAAAATCCAGGCAGATAGAAATTTCCTTCTCTGCCTTCATTTCTCAGTAGCTACAAGTTTAGATGCCTGATATTGATTTTTCTTTGCTTTTCTATTCTGCTCCCCCACCTTCGTAAGCTGGCTGCCTTGAACTTGGTGGAGGACCCACACGTCTCAGGCAGTATCTCCCCCAGATCTCCTCCTTTGCCTCTCAGCCTTTGGCACTGTGCTCCTGAGACCTTGTGAAATCTGTGGAAAGCATTGGTGACTGGGAACTGCCTAACTCTGTGCCTAGGACTCCTAGGAATTCTAATCCATCATGCCAGTTCACACATAGTTGTTAAAAGTTTTTTAGCATTCCACATGGTTTCTCTTTATTCTCAACTATGGACAATTCTTCCTCCTCCTGACACTTTAGCAGCAACCAGGGCGAGAATAGCTGTGAGTATCTCATCTCCTACAAATAGCTTGTCACTTTGGGGAGTTGATGCATTTAGTATACTTTATACTCTCGGTTCTCTTTTGGGTTCAGAAAAAACTATTATCTTTTAGCTTACCCAAGTTGTTTTGGTTGTTTGGTTGAGAGTGAGGATTTTTTTTGTAACTTTTTATATCCTAATTAGAAGCAAAACTCAATATAATCTTTTATCTTTTAATTCATTATCATTATTGCCCAAATCTTTTACCTTTTAATTTTCTTTATCTGATTATGAGTACATCATAGATCTAGTAAAACATTCCATGGCAATTGTTTTTCTGTCAGTACTTTATGTATTTCTATATATATATATATATATATTTTTTTTTTTGAGACAGAGTCTCACTCTGTTGCCTGGGCTAGAGTGCTGTGGCATCAGCCTAGCTCACAGCAACCTCAAACTCCTGGGCTCA
>NW_012150285.1:4853296-4862854 GCF_000956105.1 Propithecus coquereli
ATTTTTTCTATATATTTTTAGCTGTCCAATTAATTTCTTTCTATTTTTGATAGAGACAGGGTCTCGCTCTTGCTCAGGCTGGTCTTGAACTCAAACGATCCACCTGCCTCGGCCTCCCAGAGTGCTAGGATTACAGGCGTGAGCCACCGTGCTTGGCCTATAGTTTTTACTTTACATAATTTGTTGTCATATTTGGTGAATAAGTATTTCAGATTGTTTTGCTCACAAAGCAATGGATTAAATAAATAAATCCCAAAATGGCTTTTTGGCACACCTCTAAACAAACAAATAAAAACCCTCAAAATAAATAATTCCCTGGAAAATCCAGTTGATTTTACCTTTGAAAATGTAAAAGTGCTCCTTTGATTTGTCTTAAATTTTAATTCTATCAATTAATATTGCCTATTATCTTTTCTCTTTGTTCATGTTTCTTCTTATTTTTAACTACCACAGTTCTTTTATGTGTAGCTCTTTGGGGCCATTTTGTTTTAGATATAACTCTTGTAAGCAAAAAATTATTAGATTTTTCTTTTTACTTCAATTTGAGTCTTTGGAGAAATTTAAGCCATTTATATTTATTGCCATAATTTGATGTTTAGTGTGACTTTTTATTTACATATTTACCAAATATTTATTGAGCACTTTCTGGAAGCAAAAATATTAACAAAGCAAAATCCTTACCTTTTGGGAGATCATAGTCTAGTAAAAAGTGAGTCCACTGACAATAACTTTACCCAGGGAAAATGAAAGAGTGAAAATGAGAGAACTGACTCCAAAGAAAAACTGATATTTCGTTCTAATCTATTCAGTCAAGTTTATATAAGAATGAGAAATATATGTTTGTTTCTTGTTTATTTTTTTGGTTAAATGGAGGATAGTTTTTCTCTTTCAAGTTATATATTGTGATATATATGATATATAAAGGAGTTTCCTTGAATTCTTTACCTAGAGTACCATGTTTCTGAGGGAATAATTTTATCTTTGTAGCCACTTTGGATTATTTCAATTTAATTTCAATATAACTTTTGCTTGAAGGCTGAAGATGAAGTGTGCTATAAAATACTATTTTGTGGGCCAGTTGTGTTTCTACCCTAGAAGGGGATAACCTTTTTTAAGTGAAGAAAGAAATTTCCATCAAATAGTACAGAGCTTTTTTATTCTGTGGGGTCTGAGGAGAGAAAAATTAAAATAGATTACTTCAGATTACTTTGCCTCTGGAAATAGAAGAAGTTGTCTTTTATAAGACTTTTGGCTGGCTGGGTTGAGTGGGTGGGGCTTAGAAGAAGATGGCTTCTGCTCCCCTAGCCTTGCTCAGGGTGGACTAAGGACCCAGAGCCATGCATCCCTCACTGTCTGTATGAAGGAACAAAGGAGAACACCTGATTGGACCTTTGGACAGGAAGCCAAGGATGAGCGCATGCTGCGGACGTGAGCTTCTGTCTTCTGACGGACTCACAGAAGCCCACGGGAAGAAGGGGGGCCTGGAATTCCAACCCCAGGACTCAGGACTCAGCTGTCTTTTGCAGCTGGAGAAAAAGTCAGCAGAACTCAGTTTCTCTACTGAGAGCAGCTGGCAGCTCAGACAAGAAAAAGAACCTGGATTTCCTCGAGTCTGAGAGCTGGTAGCAGAGCCAGCTTTTTCTGGGATGAACTGGTGAACTTTTCTCCCACTCCCCCCACACAGCCTTCAGACAGGCGTGGTTGTTGGCAGCCACCAGCCCCCTCCAGCCTGCTGGACCTGGGGTCACTTAGGTGTTACATTATAAATAAACCAAATGGATGCCCAGCACAGGAGCCTGCACCAATTTAGAGCTCACAGGCCAGCACACGGCCACATGTCTCGGCTCGCCTGGACAGACACCGACTACACCTGTTGATCTGTCATAGTTATTAATAGCTCTCCTTTTCACTCTCACCAGTGTCCAGATTTAGATAATAAATTATATGCTAACTCTGATTTTTCATCTGTGACAAGACACATTCTTTGGCTTATACTGACACCTGTAGGCACACAAAAGGGCTTTGAAGAAAGGGAGAAGTGGAAGCCTCTCCCCATCTGCAACCTCTAGGGTTGCCCCCTGAGTCTATGAGTCTATGCAGAACCCTGATGATTCAGCGTGATTCTAGAAACGGGCAATGGCATGGTAAGATGTCCCCTGGAAGATGCTATTCACTCTGCTGCCGTAAATGTCCAGGGTTGTACTAACATCTGGAGTAATATCGATGCTCCAGAGGGGACATTTTGATCACTCCTATAGGAGTCATCATCAGTTTTGGGTTCAACGATGAGCCCAGATGGCTGCATGGGCTGTGAGACCTTCCCTGGGTCGGGGCACAGCACTCAGGGCCCTCCCTCAGGGATCAGTGGCTGTCTGCAAAGTGCGGGGACAGCACGGTGCAGACACACAGGAGCATGAGCCTGCTCCTGTTCACAGCCGGAGCGTCTTGGAAGGGGACTTGTGCGGGCCAGTTTCAAGGTGCCCAGGCCTGTCGTAAATCAGGCGGCTCTGGCTCTGCCTTGACGAAGAAGACGCAGGCCATTGGAGGGCGACGTGAGGTCGTGCTCGAGGGCCTCACCCTCTCATCTCCCTCGGGCTCCGTCGGGGCACCTGGATTCCAACCTGAACATCAGAAACAATACAAAGTGCTTTTAAAAAATTAAATTCATCAGATGATCTTATCAATATTTTATACAAAATGAACAAGTTTTTCATGCTGTGTAACATTTTTGGAGGGAGAGTAATAAAGACACTTTCAAGAACGGCAAAAAAAAAAAAAAAAATTAAATTAAATTCAGAGGGTGGCCCGGCTTGGGCAGGACTAATTTGTGGGCCTGGCTGTCACAATGATGGATTGGAGACAGATTAACCCTTGGGCTCCTGGGCCCCCTTTTCCCGGCATGACATGACCTCCGCGTGGCCCTCCTGCTCCCTCACAGCCCTGGGCTGACCGTTGCAGCCGCGGAGAAGTGACAATAGGCCATTGCCGAGACAAGGAGGGGGGCTCGAAGCCGTGTTTGTCCTGCCCAGAATAATTCAGAGTAGGAAAGGGAAACACAGGATGTTGTCTGACTTCCAGGTATTCTTGTAGGTTTTTACTGGAGCTCTTTTTTTTTTTTTTTCTGATAGCAGTGTCGTAAAGTCTCCAGTAAGATAGAAACCTGGAACCCTGGGGCTTCGGCAGCTCCCTCCGAAAGGGCCGGGCTGCGCCCTCCCGCCTCTGCGAGGACCCGCGGTGGGCGGCGGGCAGGCTGCCTTCTGGCCGCGCAGGCGCACGGACCACAATGAGCCAGTTCTCTGCTGTCCGCTGTTTGAAACGACGGGCTCCTTCCCGTTTCCTGCGCGCCCACTGAGGCGTCTTCTGTTAGGAAAACAAAAGGACTCGGGAGCCGAGGCCCCTCCGACAGTGGACAGGCCACACGTCTCGCCAGGCGGGACCAAAGCTCCTAACTGTCTGGGCGGCGCGGATGGCTCTGATGTCGCCGGTGGCGTGGCTCTGTGAGGTAACCTCCCAAATGCGTGGTGAGAGGAGCCCTCCAAGCCAAGCTAGAACCTCCGAGAAACAGAGCCCCGCGTTAGGTTTTGGCGGGAGTCTCCGAACCGCGAACGCCCCCGTCAGGCGGGAAGGCGGCGCGCAGGGCGGCAGGCCGGGAGCAGGAGCGCCCGCCGCTGGGCCTCTGCCCCACCAGGGTCCCGTGTGCCCCTGGGAGGCAGGCACCGACCTGTGGCTTTTCCCCTCCGTTTCTCAAACCAAGCGGGAGGGCACATGAGGGCGGCCAGGCGTCCTCGGCTGTGCGAGCTGAGTGCGAGACGGGCAGCGCCTGCTTTCCCGGGGACGCCGCCCGCTGCTGCAGGGACCGAGCGCATTGGCCCTGGCCACCCCGGCTCCGGGGGACTCAGACCAGCGTCGCGAGCGCTCAGGACGCCGCTGGGACGCGCGCTCGCTGCCCCACGCAGCGCACGCTGCCCCAGCACGCGCCGGGCCCCTGTGCCGGCGGCGGACGCGGAGGACGCGAGGTCTGTGGCTCCCGCCTGCAGGGGCCGTCGCAGCAGGTTCCACGCAGGAGGCGCTGCCGAGCCAGGTCTCGAAGCAATGGGCTGGGACTGTTTGGCTGAAAGGGAGGAGACATTCCCACGGGGAAAGCACAGAAAATACACGTATGCGGCACGTTTAAGAAACGTTAACAAGTGTCAGTGTCCTATCCCGAGTGCACATATTGGCACTCTGTAAGGAACACGTGTGCACGCGTGGGCCCGTGGAGGGGTCTAGGACTTCAGGCTTTGAAGGGTGGGCTGGAACCAGATGGGGAAAAGCCTACTGGCAAAGGGAAGCCTAGAAAACAGTTTTTAATACACTACTTGCCGTGTGAGTTGGATTTAACTCACGCTAGTTTTGAGCCCAGGGCCTCGTGCGGCATATGTAACGCACACGTCTCTTCACCTTTAACCCTTATGAGCTGTTTTCGGGTCGCATGTAGAGGAAACAATAAAAAAAAACAAAATTTTTATTAAATTTGCAAGCATTGTTTTGTTTTCGAAGTTTTTATTCTATTTTCGTAATAAAACACCATGGCTCCAGGGAAAAAAATTTTTTTCCTAGTGTGGCAGTTAATGTGTTACATTCTCAAGATATATTAGAGCTGGTGGGTCAGAATGAAATAATCAGATACGTATTTTTAATGGCAGATCCTGGAAACCTTCCGGGAAGGGGCTGGAGGGGGAGCGGTCGGGAGGAGGCTGTGGCAATCTGGGAGCAGGTGAGAAACGGGGGACATGGAGAGACACCCCTTAGTGCTTAGGGGTTGGGGGAGGCCACCGCGGGAGTGGCAGGAGGATGCTGGAGCATCACCCCAGGGCTGAACCCAGAAGCAGGGAAAGAAGGAAATCTCTTATGCCTGGAGTCCTTAGAAGAGGGAAGTTTGGACACAGACACACAGGGAGAATGCCATGTGGCGTCAGAGGCAATAATCAGGGTGACTGCTGCTACAAGCCACCAAGGGTTGTGACAACCACCAGAAGCCAGGAGAGCGTCATTCCAGAACGATTCTCCCAAAAAGCTCCAAAAAGGAATCAGCCCTGCCCACATCTTGATTTCGGACTTGTGGCCTCCTGAACTGTGAGACAATTTCTGCTGTTTTAAGCCATCCGGAACATGGCACTTTGGTAGGGCAGGGCTAGGAAACCGATGCTTTCCCCTTTGCACTTCTGGAGTGTTGTTCTGGGAGCCCCCACCTCTCCTAGGTCCTTCAGTCTGTCCTGCAGGGCTGTGCACACCTGCCAGCCCCGGGAAGAGCCAAGGAGGGCTGCAAGCCTGTCGTGTGTGTGTGTCCCGCCTCTGGCTTTACTACACACAGTTAAGAAGTGCAGAAAAGTGTGATGAAGTCGCGGAAAACGTGCAAGTGGGGAAGTCATACAGAGCCTCACTGAGGAAAGGAAAGAGACGCGATTGGCTTGAAACCTGGGGATTTCCAAGGTGCTAACAAACGCATTGTCGCAGTGTGCTAAGTGCCGACCGGGGACGGGTGAGAACAGGCTCGGCGGTGCACGCTGGCAGCCCTGCTTCCAGAGCACGTTCACCTCCAGATGCTGGCGCAGCTGTTAGACTTCGGGGGTTTTCTACTGGCTTTAGAGACAATAAAGTTCATGAGGAGCAGGTCCCCAATAAACCAGATGTCATCCGGCAGCACCGGGGGGCAGCTGGCACCAGGAGTGGGAACAGAGGAAGCTTCCTCAGTGAGGTGTCAGAGAAGCGGGTGCTTTGTGGGCTCCATGCAGAGGGTGCAGGTGATGCCCGGGCTCACCCCGGGTGCCATCCAGCTCCCATCAGGGTGACTGTGGCAGCCCAGGGTCGCAGAGGAGGACTGGGCTGGCCCTGTCAGCTTGCAGACGCTCCCCCTGGAGCACCACGTGCAGCGATCTCCCGGGGTGCAGACAGGAGAAGATGGCAGTTAGAGCAGAATGGCTCAAACCTTTGGGGTCCTGGAGCCAACAGTTGTGAGTGGGAAAAGAGCCCCTTTTTCGGGTTCCACTGAAGGACCACACGCCTTTACAGAGAAGGATGACCTGGAAGAGACTCCAAGGACAAGAACAAGGGCACAGGGGCCATGCCCAGTGCAGGGCCTGGATGGATCTCTGCTCTCTCCCTTCAAACGGGTGGGCACCCAGATGTGGCAGGACCACTGTGCTAGTAAGTTTCATCGGTAACTTACAAGGAAAAGAAACTTACTTCTCACAATTCTGGAGCCTGGGAAGTCCAATGTCAAGGTGCTGGCATCTGGCAAGGGCCTTCTTGCTGTGTCGTGCCGTGGTGCAAGACGAGAGCGCGAGAGAGCATGAGACACAGAGGGCACCGCCCTCGTCTTTTTATAACAGAATCACTCCTGAGATATGACGAACCCACTTCTGCTATAATGGTGTTAACCCACTTAGGAGAGTGGAGCCCTGATGATCTCATCTCCTCTCCTTAGGCCCCACCTCTCAACAAGATTGTCTTGCGGAGTAAGTTTCCAACACATGAACTTTCGGAGACACATTCAAACCACAGCATTGTGCCCCTAACCCCCCAAAATTCAGGTCCTTCTCACACATAAAATACATTCCTTCCATCCCAATAGCCCCAAAGTCTTAACTCATTCTAGAATCAACTCAAAAGTCCAAAATTCATAGTATTATCTAAACAAGATATGGGTGAGACGCAAGGCATGATTTGTCCAGAGGCAAATTTCCTCCAGCTATGAGCCTGTGAAATCAGATAAGTTACTGCTTCCAAAACACAACGGTGAGACAGGCTAGGATAGGTGTTTACATCCCCAAAGGGAGAAATCAGCAAGAAGAAAGGGGTAACTGATCCCAGGTAAGGCTAAAACCCAACAGGGTGGATATCAAATCTCAAGGCAGGAGAATAATCTTTTCTGACTCCATGTCCTGCTGCCTGGACACACCAGGGCAGCGATCGGGCCCCCAAGGCCTTAGGCAGGTCCCCCCTGTGGCTTGCTGGGCCCAGCCCATGCAGCAGCTCTCCTGGTCTGGGTCTTGCGCCTGCAGCTCTCCCAGGCTGGTTGTGCACTGGTAGCCCTGCAGTTCTGTGGTTTCTGGGGTGGCTGCGAACCCATAGTCTGCTGGAGATGGCCCCAGTAGGGAGTCTCTGCAGAGTCTCCTCCCCGAGGCAATTCTTGGCCTGGGCCCCCAGGCTCCCGGTGGCATCCTCTGAAATTGAAATAGAGGCTGCCGTGGCCCCACAGCTCTTGCTCTTGTGCACCTGCAGGTTAGCACCACGTGGATGTGCCAAGGTTTACGCTTGTTTACGCACCCTGGAGCAGGGGCCTGGGCCCCACCCGCATCAGCTTGCACCAGCGCTGGGCTGGCCAAGGAGCGTCCTCGGAATGCAGGGCGCAGACACTTGAGCAGGTGCAGAGCAGGGAATGCTGGGGTCCAGAGGGCACCTCTCTGGACACCTTGCCTTCAAGGTCCCAGCTTGTCTTGGAGCTCTCTGAAATGCCTCTGGGCTCGCTCGCCCATCCTTGTGATGACGAGCACGTGGCTTCCTTCTCGCCACATCACTCTCTTCAACAAACAGTGGCTCGGCCACACCCTCAGCATCTGCTCCCAAACACACTCTTTTATTCCTTACATGGGCAGGTTGAGAGTCTTCCAGATATTTCCATTCTGTTTCCAATTATTACTTCTATTTTAAATCATTTCTCAGCTCTTGAATTTTGCTATAGGTGGTTAAAGGAAGCCGTGCAGCACCCTGAAGGCTCTGCTGCGTAGATAGTTCTTCCACAGATATCCTAGTTCATTGCTCTCAGGTTCTGCCTTCTGTAAAGCCCTAGGACATGGGCACAATTCAGCCAAGTTTTTTGCCACTTTATAACAAGTATGGACTTTCCCTCAGTTTTCAATACCTTACTTCCACCTGGTATCTCATCAGAATAGTCTTTATCACCCATGTGTCCTCCTGCATTCTGGTCACGACACTGACGTCATCTCTAAGAAGTTTCAGACTTTCTTCACACCTCCCTCCTCTTCTGAGACCCCACTAGAACCACCCTTAGTGCTGCCTTCTCAGCAACGCAGGGTTTTCCAGCATTCGTTTTGAAACTGTTCCAGCCTCTACCCATTACTCAGTCCCAAAGACACTTCCACATGTTTAAGTATTTTTTTTAATAGCAATAGCTCCTCTTCTTGGTATCAATTTTCTGTCTTAGCCCATTTCATGCTGTTATAACAGAATTTCAGAAACTGGGTAAATCGTAGAGAAAAAAGATGATTTCTCGCAACTCTGGAGGCTGGGAAGTCCAACATCAAGGTGCCAGCATCTCGATGGCCTTCCTGCGCATCATCCCGTGGTGAAAGGTGAGAAAGTGAGAGAAGGCGAGAGAGAGAGAGAGAGAGAGAGAGAGAGAGAGAGAGAGAGAGAGAGAGAGAGGGACTGTTACCTGACCACGTAATGGGCCCGTCCCCATGGTAGTGGCATTTGTCCCTTCATGAGGGCAGAACCCTCATGGCCTGATCGGCTCTCACCCCAACCTCCAAACCCTGTTGCATTGGGGATTAAGTTTCCAATATATACTTTTGGGGGGACACATTCAAGCCACAGCAACCACCAACTCTAACAGAAGAGCATCTTGGGGTCAGAGGCAGAGGCGTGGGCGGGAGCACGGTGGAGAGATGCTGTCCGGGTGTGAGGAGCAGAGAGAGGGAAAGGAAGGGTGTTGGGCACGAGGGCTGGAAGAGTTCTGGGCAGCCAAGAGCAAAGGCAATGATGGGCCAGTGTGAGCCGGGAAAGTCTAAGGCAGGAGCAGACATGCCAACGTGTGGGCCCGGGGAGAAGGCAGCCAGCTCAGGGACACGGCTGTGGGCGGGCGGCGTGGGTGTGTGTGCTCTCACAGCGTCTGGATGTCCCAACCGAATTTGCCAATCAGACCCAGAGAAAGCCAGTAACAATGGCAGAGCAGCAGCAGCGAGATGGAGAAGCTTGCTTCCTTCATGGTCAGGGAGAAAAAAGGGAGGAGGTCCTAGTTTGGTCCGGAGGGTGAATAAGGGCGCAATCAGAATTAGCATGGAAGAGGGATGGGGCTACGAGCTGGCCCAGCGACTGGGCTGCGTGCCTGCCAGCCGGCGCTTCAGCCTCGCGCCTGGAGACGTCTAGGAAAGTAGCTTTGTTGCCTAAAGTACTAGTTGGATGTTTTAATTTAGGGTCTTTAGCACGGAGAGCACCCCTCGGATGATCAGGACTGACACAAGATGGAAACATGTTACTTAGAGGTCCTGGAGCATACATGGCGCACTCAGAGGCCGCACACAAATGGAGGGTCGGGGGCACATGGTGGAGAGAGAGAGACAGAGTCAGAGAGACATATCCATGAGCCGAGGGCCAGTGCCTTTACTGGGGTCTGGGGCATTGGGGGCTTAAAGCGAGCAGACGCCATTTCCAGGAGGTCACGCTGTGATCACGAGGGGGTCACAGGCGCGTGGAGCATGCCGCGTGGGCTGCGGGAGTCGGTGAGGCCGGTCGGCTGGGCCGTGTCCCCACAGGGCAGCGCTCGCCAGGAGGCGG
>NW_012150285.1:4862904-4892623 GCF_000956105.1 Propithecus coquereli
GAGGCAGAGGCGTGGGCGGGAGCACGGTGGAGAGATGCTGTCCGGGTGTGAGGAGCAGAGAGAGGGAAAGGGAGGGTGTTGGGCACGAGGGCTGGAAGAGTTCTGGGCAGCCAAGGGCAATGATGGGCCAGTGTGAGCCTGTCCAGGCAGCTGCTTACCAAGCATTTGCAAAAGCCGGCGAAAGAGCTTGTAAGTTTCTATTTACCCATTATAACTATGTAGCCCTTGAAAGCCCCTGAGGGTTTCCTTATATAGAAATCCTCTGGCCGGAAAGCCAGAGCCTCGGAAAGTACCGCCCCTTTATTGTTACTCTTTCTGCCTTACTTAAGCCTCTGCCTTCCTGCCAATAAACGAGACTTGATCAGACTCCTGTCTTGTCTCCATTTCTTGTGTCTCCTGCCTCTCCCAATTCCCACTCCCTCCTCCAGGGTCCGCGTTGACTACCCCGCCGGTCGGGACATGAGCCGGGAAAGTCTAAGGCACGAGCAGACATGCCAACGTGTGGGCCCGGGGAGAAGGCAGGCAGCTCAGAGACACGGCTGTGGGCGGGCGGTGTGGGTGTGTGTGCTCTCGCAGCGTCTGGATGTCCCAACCGAATTTGCCAATCAGACCCAGAGAAAGCCAGTAACAATGGCAGAGCAGCAGCAGAGAGATGGAGAAGCTTGCTTCCTTCATGGTCAGGGAGAAAAAAGGGAGGAGGTCCTAGCTCGGTCTGGAGGGTGAATAAGGGTGCAATTAGAATTAGCATGGAAGAGGGATGGGGCTACGAGCTGGCCCAGCGACTGGGCTGCGTGCCTGCCAGCCGGCGCTTCAGCCTCACGCCTGGAGACGTCTAGGAAAGTAGCTTTGTTGCCTAAAGTACTAGTTGGCTGTTTTAATTTAGGGTCTTTAGCACGGAGAGCACCCCTCGGATGATCAGGACTGACACAAGATGGAAACATGTTGTTACTTAGAGGTCCTGGAGCATACGTGGCGCACTCAGAGGCCGCACACAAATGGAGGGTCGGGGGCACATGGTGGAGAGAGAGAGACAGAAACAGAGTCAGAGAGACATATCCATGGGCCGAGGGCCAGTGCCTTTACTGGGGTCCGGGGCATTGGGGGCTTAAAGCGAGCAGACGCCATTTCCAGGAGGTCACGCTGTGATCGCGAGGGGGTCACAGGCGCGTGGAGCATGCCGCATGGGCTGCGGGAGTCGGTGAGGCCGGTCGGCTGGGCCGTGTCCCCACAGGGCAGCGCTCGCCAGGAGGCGGTTGCATGAGGCGATGTCCAGACCGACCACACTGAGGAGCCGGGGCGGGGGCAGTGTGCAGCACCGGCAACTGTGTCGAGTGGCCGAGCCCTGCCTCTGGCACGGGAAAGCCCGACTCACATTTCAAGTGGATGCCACGGCACCGCAAAGTTATAAGCAGGCATCACTTGAAGAGTTGCCTGAAGCATTGAGAAACCCCTGCCCCCGGCTGTGGTCTGGAGGAGAAATCCTCCGTCCCTCAGGGAGGCCAGGGAGCTTTCTGCACTGGGCGCGGGCACCGGGCAAGCCGCCAGCGCCAGCGAGCGCCACAGGGTCGCTCAGCGGCCACGTGCTCCATATGGGGCAGCCTCGGCGCAGGCCACCCAGTCTGCATCAAAACTTACAGGAGCAAGAGGGAAACCCGCGTCTCCAGGAGCTGTGACCAGTTTTTGTATGTGCACGAGCATGCCAGGCACCGCTTTGTCAGTTTGGTGAAGCCTACAGACCCCTCGACACTGTTTTTAATTGGATGAAATGCAATTCTAGATTAAAATATGTACTGTAATATAGTTGTTAATATAAAATCATGATAATGTCATATACATCCCTCTTTATTCATCCACTATTTAAACCAGATATAGCAGGTTTAATAACCACCATACTTTTGAAGTAGTGGTAAGTTTAAGTGATCCTTTGATACAAATGCAACAACTTGATGTGAAAACGCCTGTGATTTCTCTCGGTGACAGCATTATAAGTACTGCCAATACCAATGTTATTTATTGACTGCATGTATTCTTAAAGAAGATGCTGAGTGTAGAGAAAATAAAGACAAAATGTTTTCCCACTTAAGTCCACAGATCCTGAATTCTACGCAAGGATCCTTGGGGGATGCTCAACCCAGGTTAAGAACCTCTATTACTGTACAAAGCAGGGGACACTTTGGGGTTTGTGGGTTTCGACAGCAGCTGACATTAATTATCCTAACAAGCTTGTTGATCTGATTTGATCTGAAAAGGAGCACCCGTGCCTATACGAGGAGCTCGATCTTCATGCACTCTTACCGTGACAGGCTGAATACTAGCCCCCGAAGATGTCCGTGTCCCGATCCTCAGGACTGGGAATACGTTCCCTTTCATGGCAACTGGGACTTTGCAATGTGATTAAATTGGGGATTTTGAGATGGAGACATTATTATTCCAGATTATCTGGGTGCGTCCAAAGTTATAAAAGGGAGACAGCTGGGTCAAAGACCCAGTAACAGGAGATGTGACGACAGAAGCAAGAGACTGGAGTGACTCGAGGAAGGAGCCATGAGCTCAGGAGTTTCTAGAAGGTGGCAAGAAGACAGATTCTCCTCTGAAGCCTCCAGAAGAAACACGGCCCTGCTGCCACATTGGTGGTAGACTTCTGTCCTCCAGAACTGTAAATTGATAAATATATGCTGTTTGAAGCCACTAAATTTGTGCTGATTGTTATGGTAGCAATAGCGTGCTAATGCATTTACATAAGATGCGCCATTCTCCTGTAAACCTTTTCCACTGAGGGGCTGACATGCAGCAAAGTGCACAGATCTCCCCGTACAGCCCCATGACTTTTCATGTGTCATGCTCCATGTCATCACCACTCTTACCGCGACATGGAACATTCTCGCACCCAGAAGTCTCTCCCGTGAGGTCCCTCCTGGTCAGTGCCCCCAGGGCGACCACTCTTCTGACTTTCATCACCACAGCTCAGTTTCTGCTTTGCCTCGTTTTGAGGTTCCTACAAGCGGAGCTGCGCACTACGCAGGCGTCCTGTCTGTGAGATTCATCCCTGTTGCCACATGCCTTATTCCACATTGTATCAATTTGGGACAAAACTCTTATAACCACACCAAAAAAAAAAAAGAGGAATAAAGACCCGTCCTGTGTTTCCCCACTTGCGTGGCTTCCCTTCCCGACACTCTCCAGTGTTCGTCCCCGTCCTCCACCAGGAGAGCAGAGCCTTGCTCAGCAGCCTGGGCAGACAGGACTCGGGTTTTTGTCCTTCAGGGGTCTGAAGTCCGGGTGCCGTGGGCTGCACCTGGTTTTCCTCCCCACACGGTCTCCTGAGCTTTTCCTGCAGCAGCAGCGGCAGCAGCTGGGGCTCCTTCCCTTCGCCTCTTGACTCTGCTCCCAGTGACTGCGCCCTCCCCAGAGCCTCCCTGCTCTCCGCTTCTCCCCAGCAAGGCCTCTGCTGCGCTGGCTTCTCCCTTGGCTCCTCTAGCTCTGCTTCATCCACCTCCGCCCTGACTCCCCCTCCCCCCAGAGCGCGCCCATCCCCCCATTTTGGCAACATTTCCCGAAGGCTGCACCGTCCCTCTCCCTGTGGCCTCCAAGGCCTGGGCTGGAGAGTCTGCAGCTGCTGACACACGCGGATACTGGCACTGGCCGGGGAGGCCCGTGAAAGCCTCTCAGAGAGGAAACCCTCTCCGGCTCTGCTGGCCCCCAGCACCCCTGGAGCCTGCTGCTCCCCCAAAACATCCCCTCAGCTTTGGGGAGAGAGCTCCCACCTTGCTGGGGCCGTGGGAACCCACTGCTGGCTGGGGACAAAGGGCACGGCTCAGGGAGGCTGGCCAGGCTCTCCCGGTCCCCACACAGGCAGGGCAGGGAGACGGTTCCGGCCTCCTGCAGATGCCCCTCTGGCCTGCAGCTGGCACACTACCCATGGCCGCTCATGGCTTTTGTTTTTAAGCTCCAGATATATTTATTCCTAATAAAACTGACTGGAGGATGTGGCCTCAGATCTGCAACCCAGGGGGCTCTCGAATATTCCCACTCCTTCCTTTAATTGGATTTGTGACCCCAAAGTCAAACCTGCCCCTCCCCCGTTCTTAAATCTTAGGGCGCAGTCAGTGTTTACGCGAGTACCTACACAACGGGGGACCCCAGAGCGCCAGCCGGGGCAGCACTTATAGGACACACTGAGGGGACCCTGGGAGCAGGATGGAGGGACGGCAGCAGTTCTGCCCGTGGAAACCCTTTCTCTATTTTACAAACTCAGCGCACACAGAGACCACAAACAAATCCCACTGTGGGAATTCTGTTTTGAGAGCTGCTCCCTGCCCCAGGCCAACAGGAAGAAGGACAGAGGGGCCCAGGCCTCGTTCTGCTGCCTCCAGGACATTCAGGTGCGCAACCTCGGCCTCCTTCAAGCTCTTAAATAATAAACGTTTGTTATCCTTGCCCTCACTCCTTAAATTTTTTTAAACAGGAAAAGAAGCTAACAAAGAGGGGAGGTATGCACATAAAGGCCCGCCCGCCGGCTGGAGAGGCAGGGAAGGGAAGGCCGCCTGCTGCTTGCTTTACAGACACCACACCAGACAGCGCGGATTTCAACCGCGGGCGATAAATAGCAGCTGGTGCTTCCACTCCAGATTTACCAGGGCCCCAAGGTGATAGCGGTGGAACCAGCGGCCACCCAGTGCCCCCGGCCGGCTCGGGGCCCTGCGTTAGCCAAGCCTCGTGGCTTCTAGAACCTGGATTCGTGCATCTTGCTCAGAGTCGGTTTGCCCGCCGGAAACTTCGCTTCCCTCAGTTTCTGCCTGCGCCCCGCCCCGCAGGCCACGCAGCCGCCCTGGCGATCTCCGGCGTCCCCTGGCCTGCAAGGACGCGACGACGCCCAGGCTGCTGGGTCATACACTTCCTTCCTCAGCCGCCCGCGGCCCCACAGATGCTCTCCCTGCGTTCGTTGCGACAGCCCGTTTTAGAAACAGTTCACATCCGCCGACTGCTCGGATAATAATATTCCGCGTGGCGAGCAACAGGGGCTATTTCCGCTGCCGTTTGCCCTGACGAGCGGGGCGCAGCTGGAAACTCCCCTCCTTGCTCCTCTAACGTGGCGTCGGCCGCAGGAACCCGTCTGCCTCCCCCACCGGAGAGTGAGAATGAGGGAATGGGACGCAGGACGGCGCGGGAACCCTCCCTCCACGCCAGGCCGCTCCGTGGCGGGAGGCGGAGTCTGCCGAACCGGGGTGTAGGGGCGCAGGGAGGCCGGCTCGGGCCACGCTGGCACTGTGCCCTGCCCCTCTCCCCGGTGCCTCGGGCCTTGCGGCCTCGGATCCAACGTCTCGTCTCCCGGCCCGGCCTCGGAGCCCCTGCAGGCGTCCCCCAGAGTGCGGCAGGCACCGCTGCTTCCCCAGTCAGGCCCGCGGATTTCCCTGTGACATTTCGTAACCTCTTGCATCCGCCCCTCGCTCCAGCCCCGCTGCCTCCGCCCGCAGCTGGCCACCGCCTGTCCCGCCCCTCTGCTTCCACCGCACCCTACGGCTTGGCTAGGCCCAGCTTCCTGCGGCTGCGCCCCGCTGTCACTCACCTGCTCGAAGCGCTGAGCCACTGCCCAGTGCGCGGAGTGGGGGCGGAGCCTCAGCCTGGTCTTCCGGGCCCTCGGTGCCCGGCTTCCAGACTCATCGCTCGCTGCTGCCCACTCGGACCCCGCCCACTGTCCAGTCACCCCCACGGTTTCCTGAGCACACCTGCCGTTCCCAGCGGGGCTGCCCATGGCTGATTCCAGGGGTGCCTACGTCGTGCAAGGCCTAGCCGGGCCTCCGGGCCTTTGCACCTGCCGCGTCCTCATTCTGAAGTCAGCGCCACTTGTCAAAATCATACTATTCTACAAATGCTACTTCCTCTGTGAAGCCTTTGACGGCCACCCTGCTGGAAAGGGTGACTCCTGGTCATGAATGTCTGAAAAACATTATTATACCTGCGGTGTTTATAATTTTCTTAGTATTTATATGTGAGATTTTCTCACATAGAACACAAACTTCCGTAAGGATAAAGACCATGAATGACTCTCCTGCATGTGATCTGCTGTGCTTAGTGCTGAGGCCGGCGCGCCAGGGTTTTTGCTGGAGGATGAAAGAACGGTTCGTGCTGGGCTTGGGCTTCCGCGTGTGACCGACGGCCTCTAGTTGCAGTTAGGTCGGTACCCCTGTCAGGCCTCTCCTCACCCTTGTCTGCGACTCTGTGCCGCAGAGCTGGGTGGGGGATTGGGAGGACCTTGGATACTAAGTCTCCGGTATCCAGGTAACGAAGAATCAGGGCTTCTCAGATACCAGCAAGTCCACACGCCGCTCACTGGTCCAGCGCTTTGCAAACCATTGCTCAGAGCCCCGAGTCCCAGGACACGTGGAGTGGGGGAGGCTGGGGTGGGGAGGGAGCTTTGGGCCTCTGCCCCCCGTCAACCAGATCAGCTCTGCTGGTATCTGCCTCACATCCTGAGGTTTGGTAGAAGTCGTCTTTACCAGAGGCCAAAACTTTATAAATGAAAAACAAAAACAAACCATACCTATAGTCCAAGTAGCTAAAGATCCAGAACTCTTAAGAAAAATGCCTCTCTAAACCTACCTGGAAGGATCTTAAAGAAAGCGCATTGAGCAGCTTCTAACCTGAGCAATCACCCATGCCATCCCAGGACAACTCTGTGACACAGGATCACCAGGTCCCAAACCTCAGTCGTGGTCCAGAGAAAGGCCCGAGGAGGGGAGTCCAGGCCAGGTTTCAGCCTCAGCTCTGCCCAGACAGAGTGGCCTAACTCAGGCCTCCACCATTCCAGACTGAGCAGCTCATTCAAAAGCCCGGGTGGCCCTAGCAGCCTGGGCAGGGTGGTGCAGTGGTCAAGGGCACCAGGGAGACCCGGGCGGCCCTGGTGTGGCCCAGGGAGTGGCTGGGAGCCAGGAGGTGCCGGCAGGTGCCAGCGCGGGGTGGGAGCTGGTCAGGCTACTCTTAGGCTGAACCTGTTGGTCTCGGAGGCCGCCCAGTTCCAACATCTGCGACTCCGCCGGCAGCCGCGTGGACCCCTTTGCTGGGGAAATGCTGTGTGCACATTTATTCTGGGCTTGGATATTTAAAGAGCAGGGCGTGTTGCGCGACATTTCGGAAGTGCTTGGGGAGGGAGGGGGTTTGCAGACCGAGTTTTTCTTTAAACAGTTATAGATATCCTGTCCTGATCTCTCAGTCCACAAAGAGTAATTTTCATTCCCTAAGAAAAGTGACGTGGGTCCTGCCCATTGTCCGCCTCGCTGGCTCCCGGCTGCACAGCCCGGCAGGAAGCAGGTGGCCCGAAGTGGGACACATGCCCAGCCCGGCCCAGGCCTGCACCGGGTCCCCATCCAAGTGTAACCTTGCTCCCTGCAGGCAGAGCTTGGCACTGGCCCCCAGGATGCCAGGAGGGTCTGGTTCTGCTGGGCACCGGGGGCGCGGAGCCAGCCCTCCACCCGGGACGAGAGGAATGGAGCCCGGGGTCCCTCAGGGGCTTTGGCACAGGTGGCAGCTGCAGGCCCCTGGGGACGCCGGGCAGCCCAGGCTTCCTCTTCCACGCTTGCTGTTTTCACTGGCTCAGGAAGCTCCATCTGAAAGCTGGGACTTTGTTTCCAAATCCCTGCGTCATTTTTACTGTTTGAATGACCACTCTGGGCTGCTTTTAGGGAGGTGGCTCTTTTGTCGCTTTTCTCACTCAGGATGTTGTTTCCAACAGATTTCCTCACAGACCGTCTGCTGCCTTTGTTTTGCTTTCCGAGGGCACGCAGGGAAATCTTCCAGCGTCGAGACCGAATCAGTGAGTGACTCGGCCCCGCAGTGCTGTGAGCCGGCGCAGTTTAATTTTTCTCCTGTGACATTTATAGTTTTCATTTCTGCTCTCAGAGGTCATTGTGTCTACATGCTCATTATAGCACATTTGAAAAATATAGGCAATAAATACAGATGATATAGGAGGAAAATGAGTATCGCTTGTAGTCCCACTGGCCAGAGATCTAGATTAGCTTTTGGGTGATAATTGTTTTGTTTTGCTTTAAATTGGGCTCATAGTGCTCCTATCGTTAAGGAGCCTGCTTTTTGCACCCAACATTGTATCCTGCTCTTGAATGTTTTGTAGGCACAGTTCTTTTAAAAATTTAGAGTGTACAAGTTGAATTCTGTTACAGGTATATATTGTATAGTGGCGGAGTGTGGGCTTTTGGTGTACCCGTCACCCGGACAGTGTACATTGTACCCAGTAGGCAAGTTTTCACCCCTCATCCCCTCCCACCGCACCCCCTTTTGTGTCTCCAGTGTTCACGATACCACTCTCTGTGTCCTCGCGTAGCCACAGCTTAGCTCCTACTTATATGTGAGAACAAGTGGCCTTTATTTTTCCGTTCCTGAGATACTTCACTTAGGATAATGGCCTCCAGTTTCATCCATGTTCCTGCAAAAGACGTGATTTCTTTCATTCTTTCTTACAGCTGAGGAGCACTCCATGGTGTGTGTGTGTGTGTGTGTGTGTGTGTGTGTGTGTGTGTGTACGCCATGCTTTCTTTATCCACTCATAGGTGGATAGGCACTTAGGTTGATTTTTATCTCTGCTATCGTGAATTGTGCTGTCATAAGCACACAGTTGAGCTATCTTTTTGACGTAATGGTTTGTTTCCCACTGGGTGGATCCCTAGCAGTGGAAGTGCAGGATCGAATGGCAGATCTGCTTTAGTTCTCTGAGAAGTCTCCCCGCTGGTCTCCACAGAGGCTGTGCTAGTTTACATTCCCACCCACAGGTGTGGGCCTTTCCTTTTCATCACATCCTCACCAGCATCTATTGTCTGTTGATTTTTGAATAATGGCCATTCTACTGTAATTGGAGTAAGATGGTATCTCATGTGGTTTTAATTTGCATTTCTCTGATGATTAGTGATGTTGAGCATTTTTCCTTAGGCTTGTTGGCCATTTGTCTATCTTCTTTTGGAAAATGTTTATGTCATTTGTCCACTTTTTAATGGTTTTTTTTTTTTTTTTTCTGGCTGAGTTGTTTGAGTTCCTCGTAGATTCTGGGTATTGGTCCTTTGTCAGATACATAGTTTGTGAATATTTTCTCCCGTTCTGTAGATTGTCTATTTACCCTTTTGATTATTTCTTTTGCTGTGCAGAAGCTTTTCAGTTTAATTAAGTTCCATTTGCTTACTTCTGTTTTTGTTGTAGGCACAAGTTGTGAGCCTTTGTGGCTCCCTTTTGGCCCTGCCACCAGCAAAGCTGCACCTAAGACACTAGCCAGTGTTAAGGAGGAAAGAGGACAGGAAAACCGAATATATGACACAATCCAAATCTGTGTATACAGCCTGGATGGGTGGGGTTGTGGGTGGCTTTTATTTTCTTCCTTCTTTTCTATAGTGTAAACATTTTCTGTCACAAACACAGAAGAAGAGGCAGAATGATACAGTGATCAGAAGTGCAGGCGTGGGCAGCACCTGGTCTGGGTACAATCCTGCCACTGACCAGGTGAGATGCTTCCTCACAGTGTGCCTCAGTTTCCTCATCTCTAAAGTGGGAACAATAATGCTACTTGCCTCACATGTCAGTTTTGAAGATTAGTTGTAGGTGAAGCCCAGTAAATACCCAGTAAACAGTAACCACTGTGGCTCTATATTAGCATCATAATCATGTACATTCTCCAAGTTCCTGTTATTCCTGAATTGTGTACCCCCCAAATTCATATGTACCCCCCATATTCATATGTCCTAACCCTCAGTACCTCAGAATGTGACAGTATTCGGGGATAGGATATTTAAAAAGGTCATAGAGTTAAAATGAGGTCATTGGGGTGGGCCCTGATCCAGTGCGACTGTGCCATTTCAAGAGGAGCAGAGGCACCGGGGATGTGCGCACACAGGAAAGGCCCATGAGGACACAACGAGAGGGTGGCCGTCTACAAACCACGGAGAGAGGCCTCAGGAGAAACCACACTTGCTGACACCTCGACCTCGGACTTCCAGAAGAAAACAGGTTTCTGTTGTGTCAGCCACCCCGTCTGTGCTGCTTTGCACGGAAGCCCTCGCTGACAAATGCAGTTCCTTAACAAGAACATCAATGTCACTGCTGCTCCTGGCCTCAATCTCTGCCCTGGGGGCCTTGTCATCTAAGAGCAGCATAGAGGCAGCCGCGTAAGTAGAAAACAGCAGTTCCCTTGGCCACCCCTGGAGCCTCCCCCTGCCATCCCAGGGTACCCAGTGTCTGCAGGGCGTCCTCTGGTGCACAGAATCCCACGCTCACCGGGCCTGCTTCTCCCGGGCAGCAGGCTCTCCCTCGACTCCGTTTGGAGCCTTTGCGCTCTCTCCTTCAGGAGTCTTGGCCATTTTCCAACACAGGATGCCCTCTCTCTAAGGAATGTCTGCATGTGAGTGAAGCGGGTTTTCCACCCTCCAAATACCCATGAGAGAGTTTTCACGCACACTCCACCCAGATCACCAACACGATGGTCTCTCAGAGTGGGGTTTTGCACCTAAGGCTCAGATGTGCACAGGAGGCGGCTGGGGGTGCTGGCCAGCGCTTCCTTGTGTTTTGAGAGTGACGGAAAGGTGGTTGTTGGGTAAGGATACTGTTTGTCTTTGCAGACTGTGGGCAGCTCTTTCTCCTTGGCTGGGTAGATAGCCAATGCATCTCATCTGCTAAGTCAACCCCTCTTCGTCCGTATTTTCTCAGGAGACAGTCTTATAAATCTGGCTAATAACTCTCATTTCATTTCCCCAAACTCCATTAGAGGGAAATTATAATGAAGCTCAAATACTCACCAGGTTATTCATGGGAAAGACCTTTGGCTTTTTAAAAATGCATTTTAGATGGCTGGATTAATCTAGCGGCACATTACAATGCAGCCCTGCTGAAGTTTTGCAGGAGATTCCTGGCACTGGCATTGTGCACTGCACAATGCTGCCAAGGAGCATGAATTACCTTTACAGGAAGAGGCAGGCACTAATATGTCAGATGGAAAAGACCCACTGGCAGCGCCTGATGAAAACCCAGGACGCTTTGTTCCGTGTCAAGGTTCTGCAAGGTTGGAGTGATAATCACACAGCTCACGAGCAAACGCCCCAAGCAGGCTCCTCTCTGAGAAGGGCGTGAGGGCAGAACAGCAGAGCATTGACACACTGCTCTCTCCGCCCGGCCTTGCTCACTCACAGGGCCTGAGACAGGAGCATTTGTGGCCTTGGAGAGAGGCACTTACCTAGATGCCTAATTTATGGGAGGCACGCGGAGAGAAAAATGCTGATTTCACTCCTTTTATTACCTCTCTGGCTCAGCCAGTTAATTAAAAAGAAAGTATGATCGCTGCTATGTATTCATTTAATAGGTTGATTTGTGATGTAAATGTGTGCGTTTGTACGGCACGTACATCAACGTAAGAGTAATTATAGTAATGACAGCATCTGTCACTAAATGAGCGCCAG
This sequence comes from Propithecus coquereli, assembly GCF_000956105.1. Classification (NCBI taxonomy): domain Eukaryota; kingdom Metazoa; phylum Chordata; class Mammalia; order Primates; family Indriidae; genus Propithecus; species Propithecus coquereli. The sequence goes on from NW_012150285.1 coordinate 4,874,352, forward strand.
ACTCTGGGGAAGGAGTTACGCACACATTACTTATAACCGTCTCCACAGCACTCCAAGGCCAACATTATTAAATCCATTTTATTGATGGAGAAACTGAGGCTCAGGACAGTTAAGGAGCTTGCCCAAGGCCACACGGCTGATATATGGTGTGCTAGGATTTGACCCAAGTTATAAGATACTATTTGTGGCAGAGGGACCTGAAACTTGTCTTTGCACACTGCCACCCCAATCCCACCATCTACTCCGACCTGATGTGTGTGGTCACAGGAGAAACCTGGGTGACAGAGAGAGGCCAGCTGGACAGATGCTATTTGTTGTTATGCAATAAGGGGAAGCTCTGGAAGGGAACCCAGAGCAGGCGGGCATACAGGAGCCCTTCACAGGGTGAGGGCAGCGTGGTTATTTTGCAAAAGAAAGACTCCTCGTGTTAATGCGAAGAGCACACTCTCCTCAGTAGATTAGACGGGCTGGCTTTTGGAAGGGCAATACTCCTCATGGTGGCAGATTATGTTTCATTTCACCCAGTTTAGGAGAAAAGCAGCTATAGGTGAATGAAAGGTCAGCTCCATTTCTCCCCTTCCCAACCCAGCCTCTGCTCACCCACCTCTCCCGAGGGCAGTGAGCCTAGTGGACGACAGAGCCGCCAGCATCGGCGAGAAGGCCACTCCCAAGTCCTTCCCCACCCACTCGATGCAGAATGCTGGGCCGTAAACATGGAAAACACTGGAGTGCTTTGCCCCAAACCACTACTGGAGGACCTGTTCTGGTGGATTGACACTCAAGAGTGTTTCCAGTGTTTGGCTGCTACAAATAAAGCTGCCATGAAGACAACATGTACAAGTCTTTGCGTGGAAATAGCTTCCTTTTCTCTTCACTTCATTGTACTTTGTAGAGATCGCATTTTTTACAAATTGAAGGTTTGCGGCAACCCTGCATAGAGCAAGATTTATCCTCATCATTTTTCCAACAGCATGTGCTTACTTTGTGTCTGTGTGTCACCAAGTGGTAATTTTGGTAATTCTGTCAATATTTCAGAATTTTTCCTTATTGTTATATCTGTTATGGTGACCTGTGACCAGTGATGTTATTATTGTAATTGTCATGGGGCACCATGAACCGCACACATGTAAGACAGGGAACGTAGTCGGTAAATGTGTGTGTTCTGTCTGCTCCACTCACCGGCCATTCCCCGGTCTCTCTCCTTCTCCCCAGGCCTCCCTGTTCCCGGAGACACAGCAATATTGAAATTAGGCCTATTAATAATCCAACAGTGGCCTCCAAGTGCTCCGGTGAAAGGAAGAATTGCGTGTCTCTCACTTTAAATCAAAAGCTGGAAATGATTGAGCTTAGTGAGGAAGGTGTGTGGAAAGCTGAGATGGGCCAAAAGCTGGGCCTCTTGCACCAAACCCTTAGCCAGACTGTGAGTGCGAAGGGAAAGTTATTGAAGGAAATTAAAAGTGCTACGTCAGCGAGCCTATGAATGATGAGAAGGCAAAACAGACTTATTGCCGGTATGAAAAAAGTTTGAGTGGTCTGGACAGAAGATCAAACCAGCCGCAGCATTCCCTTAAGCCAGAGCCTGACCCAGAGCAAGGCCCTGACGCTCTTCAATTCTGTGAAGGCTGAGAGAGATGAGGAAACTACAGAAAAAGAGTTTGAAGCCAGCAGAGGCTGGTTGATGAGGTTTGAGGAGAGCAGCCGTCTCCATAACATGAAGTGCAGGGTGCAGCAGCACCTGCTGACGGAGAGGCTGTAGCGGGTTATCCAGAAGATCCAAGGTAAGTGATAAAGGTGGCGACACTAACCACAGATTCGCAATGCGGACAAAACAGCCTTTTATTGGAAGAAGATGCCATCTAAGACTTTCGTAGCCGGAGAGAAGTCAGTGCCTGGCTTCAAAGCTTCAAAGGGCAGGCTGACTCTCTTGTCAGGGGCTAATGCAGCTGGTGACTTTAAGTTGAAGCCAATGCTCATTTCCCATTTGAAAATCCTGGGGCCCTTACGAATTACGGTAACCGTCCTCTGCCCGTGCTCTGCAAAAGAACAGCAAAGCCTGGATGACAGCACGTCTGTTTACAGCATGGTGCACTGAATATTGAAGCCCACCGTTGAGACCTGCTGCTTATAAAAAAGATTCCCTGCAAAATATTGCTGCCCATCGACAATGCACAAGTCACCCAAGAGCTCTGATGGAGATGTGCAAGGACATTAATGTTGTTTTCACTCCTCTAACACAACAGCCGTTATGCAGGCCATGGACCAAGGAGTAATTTTGACTTTCAAGTATTATTATTTAAGAAATACATTTTGTAAGATTATGACTGCTGTAGATAGTGAGTCCTCTGATGGATCTGGGCAAAGTAAATTTAAAACTACCTGGAGAGGATTCACCATTCTAGATGCCATTAAGAACATTCGTGATTCACTGGAGGAGGTCAAAATATCAGTGTTCACAGGAGTTTGGAAGAAGTTGATTCCAATCCTGCTGGGTGACTTTGCGGGCTTCAAGACTTCAGTGGAGGAAGTAACTGCAGATGCGGTGGAAACAGCAAGAGAACTAGAATTAGATGCGGAGCCTGGAGATTTGACCAGATTGCTACAATCTCATCGTAAAAATTGAATGGATGAGGAGTTGCTTCTTATGGATGAGTGAAGGAAGTGGTTTTTGAGACGGAATCTATTCCTGGTGAAGACGCTGTGAACACTGTTGAAATAGCAGCGAAGGATTTAGAATAGTGTTAAATCCATAACCTCAGTTGATAAAGCAGCAGCAGTGTTTGTGAGGATTGACTCCAATTTTACAAGCAGTTCTGCTGTGGGTAAAATGCTACCAAACAGCATTGCATGCTGCAGAGAAATCTTTTGTGAAAGGAAGCATCAATCACTGAGGCAAAATCTATTGTTGTCTTAAGAAGTTGCCACGGCCACCCCAACCTCCAGCACCGTCCTGCTCAGTCCGAGGGCATCGACATCAAAGCAAGACCTTCCACCAGCAAAAGTAACTGGGTTGACCTCTGTTTTCTTCACGCGCTCGGAAAATGCTGTGCCGCTTCCTTCGGGCATCCGTGATTTCTGATGAGAAATCTGCTGATGTTTGAATTGTTTTCCCCCGATATGTGAAATACTGTTTCTCTCCCTCTGCTGTCAAGATTTTTCCTTTGCTTTTAGTTTTTAGAAGTTTGACTGTGCTGTGTTTAGTGAATTTCTTTGAGCTGTTTCTACTTCGGGGTTTGTTCACATTCCTGAATCTGTAAGCTTATGCATTCTGCTAAAGTTCAGAAATTTCCAGCCATGTTTCTTCCAGTGCTTCTCATCCCTTCTCTCCTTCAGGACTCAGCGGCGTGAGTGCGAGATCCGTTACTGTGGTTCCGCAGGTTCCCGAGGCTCTGCTCATCTTTTCAATCTGTTTTCTCTCTCTTGTTCAGACTGGGTAATTTCTATGGCTCGATCTTCAAGTGCATTCACCCTCTTCCTTCTCTCCATTCTGTTCCTGACCCCATCAACTAAGCTTTGAAAGTTCTGGTCGTCACGTTTATTCAGTTCTACATTTTCATTTAGTGCTCCTTTACATCTGATCTTTTTTGGTTGAGATTTTCTTTTTTAAGTGTGTTAGCAATTGCTTGTTGAAGCATTTTTATGAGGGTTGCTTTAAATTCCTACTCAGATAATTCTCACATCTGCATCATCTTGGTATCGGTATCTGTTGAATGTCTCTTCTCATGTGGCGATTTTCCTGGTTATTGGTATGGTGAATGATTTTTGTTTGTATCCTGAGCCTGGGTATTATGTTATGAGACTCTGGCTTTTATTTAAACCTTCTCTTTCGGCAAGCTCTCACTGCTCTGCAGGGGCCAGGGCAGGGCAGGCCTCCGTACTAGTGGACGGTGGTGACAACCGTGGCTCCCCATCTGCCTTCCTCTGGCGCTGGAGGGGAAGGAGGCACCTTGTTACCGCTGCGTGGAGGCAGAAGTCCAGGATCCCCACTCAGTCTTCCCTGACACCACGCTGGTGGGCAGGAGCAGGGAGGGAACGTCGTCGCAGCCTGGCAAGGTGTAGCTGTAGCTCTGCATTCTGTGCTTGGTGGGGGAGGCAGTGTTTCTGCAATTTTTGTCTAGATGTTTGCCTGGGGGCAGGGTTGTTGTTGTCTGAACCTTTTCCATCTTGCTAGCTCCCCCTTTTCTGCCGCATTGGTGTTTTCAGATTGCCAGCTCCTCCAGCCGCCAGTCTGAGCTACGTGAAGCAAAAGTGAGACAGAGGACTCACTGCCATGTCATTCTTGGGTCCTGAGGTCTCCAGCTGGTCTGCATTCTCTACGCCTTTCAAAGTCTTCTTATGTTTGATATATATATATGCGTGTGTGTGTGTGTGTGTGTGTGCGTGTATCTCAAATATATATATCTTGAATACATATATTTCAAATATATATATATATTCCAGGATTTTTGTCTACACTTAGCAGGAGGAACAGAGAGAGAAGTATGTCTACTCCGCCTACTCCACCTTGGTCCAGAGACCTAGTCTTTTAAGAAAAGAAAGTTTGAGAAGGGAGAGACAACAAATAATCTCAGCAGTCCTCTGCTTTGCCATAGCTTGGGGACAGTTTAGACTGCTGCCTGGGAAGTCCTTCCCCAGCATTCCCGCTCAGTGTCCAGGCATCTCTGGGAGAACACCGTGGGGACCCTGGCCATGCAGAGCATGAACAATTCAGAAGGCGGCGGGATTCTGTAGGGTGCCTGGGTCACCTTGTCTGCCGCCAGTGACACGGTCAACCACTTACAGAAGTGGCCTGGGCTTGTTGCTTTGAATGCTGAAGTGTTCAAAGATAAATCAGGGAGTTGCTGGCATCTAAACAAGACCCTGTTTTTTAACTCAAAACCCCACAGGCTTTCCTTTCATCGTTCACCGACAGCTCCTGCCCAGGCGGGTTGGGAGAGCTCGCCACCTTTCGCTCCCTCACAGCCCCCCGGGAGTCCAGGTCTCATCCCACCGCTGTGCCCCTCGTCCTCCCCGAGGGCCCGCAATCCCAAAAGTGCAAGGGACAAGAGTTAGGCTCTGGCTGCTGCCCGTGCCCCCGCGGCTGCCCGGCGGACAGACACCAAGACGGGAGTGGAGCCCTCGATCCCGCAGTCAGGCCGCGCCTGGCCCGGTCAGCGTGTCGCGACCTGCTCACCGTTGTACGCGCTCGATTTTGTGCTAAGGGACTTTGAGTCGTTTGAAAACATGAAGCCCTTTTTCCAAAAGTGAAAATTTGCCACTATGTAAGATTTTTAAAAATACCGAATCCTACCCACCCTGGAAGTTTTTCTAGATGCAAAGTTATGGCATTATTGCTGGAATGCGTGCTGTCCTCCAAGGGGACTCGTTTATTCGGGGTTTCACTTCCGAAGGGATTATTTGTCACACAAAACTAAACAAAAACAAGTCACCTTCTTTAGACATAATCTCTCCGCTCCCTTCAGTGGGTCAAGGGAACTCCAGGGGCCTCTGCAGTCCCAGGACTTCCTGGAGAGAGGCCGGGCTTCAGGCTCAAATAAACCAATGAAACTGTGTCGTGTGCCCCGCGTGGGGGTGCGGATAGAAGGAAAACACCAGCCTAGCCTTGCGAGAGCTTGTTAAGGACTCTATGATGTTTCACCTGGAAATAAGGTCTTATCTGTTTCCAGTGTTAAAATCAATTACCAAGCACAACAGGCTAAATTTAGCAAGAAGTGCAGCATTTTTGGCAACAGTTTTTTCTGCAAACTATGTGTTCATTCAACAAATATATACTGAGCACTATTTTGTGCTAGACATTGTTCCAGGTACTGGAGATACAGCACTGAACAAACAAAACAAAACGCCACCTTCATATTGTGTTATGTTCTAACAGGAGAGACATGTGATTATTATGCCAAATAAACAGGAACAATAAATAGTGTATTAACAGGCGGTCTGGACACAGGGACATGGGACGTGCCTGCAGCTGCAGTTTTCACTAGTATGTCCAGGGAAGGCCTCGTGAGAGGGTGACATTCAGCAAAGACGTGAGGTAGGTGGGGGGTGAGACATCTGGATTCCAAGACAGGCACAACCCAGACAGTAGTAATGGCCTTGGAATGGGCACGTGCCCATTTGTTCAAAGAGCGTCAAAGAGGAGTATGGGGAGATGGGAGGATGGGGAGATGAGGTTAGAGAGGGGTGGTGTGCAGATCACATGGGGCCTTGCAGGCCAGTATGAGGATTTTGGTTTTCACTGAGTGAGATACTTTTTCTGTCCAGTTTTTCTGAACTGGAAGGTTCTGGGTAGATAAGCAATGTGATTGTACCTAGGTTTTTGCAGGATTGCTTTAGGAGGACAAAGGTAGGAGCAGAATACCTGTTAGAAGGCTATGATAGTGGTCTGGGGGAGAGAGGACATCGGTTTGAGAAAGGGTGGTGGTGACAGTATTGGGGGGTAGGTGGACTCTGGAGATATTTTGAAAGAAAAGCCAGAGGGTTTGCACTTGGTTTGAATATGATGCGGAGAGTCTGGCAAATTAGGTTTACTGCACCCCCCCCAAATTATTCAAGTACTCCAGTATGCTATCTATTCTTGCCTTAGAAAACCAGACAGAGGAGAGAAAACTGGAGATCTGAATAACCCAAAGTTAGGCTGACATTTTCAGCTACTGCTGCTTCTGTCAGTGTTAAAAACTGTTGTGCACAATCCAATACATTGCTTCTCAAAAATTTTTTCAGAATGGCCCACTGTAAGAAATGCATTTCTACAGCACAACCCAGTGTACATGCATGTACACACACACCATGGTCACAGGTTTTATGAAAAATCCTTTTGCTTACTGAATGCATCCAGATACTTTCCACATTTCCTGCTCCTCTATTTGACTTCATTATAACAATGCTGATCAATGCCCTCTAAATTGATGTCACAATCCACTATTGGTCTCAGTCTATGGTTTGCAAACCCCTGGACTCTGTAGCACCCTTGGTGACCTATATCCCTGCACTAGCCCCAGTGATGCTACGGAACTTTTCTTGGACTGTCAAGGTCACAGTGCTTTAGTCCCGTTCTCAGTGTGGTGTGTATGCTGTACGGTGCACAGAGAATTGACATGTGGGCTGGGGTGCCCACATAGATGTACGTAAGTCTTGGTATCCTACAAGTTGGATCTGTAGGCCTCCATTTCCCTAGAGATCAGCAAACGTTAGGGGTGGGTCAGATAAAGTTTGGTAGTAATTGCATTAGTAATAAGAGAGTTAAAGGACATTTGATACCAAGATGATTTCAATAGCGTACAAAAACTTTGCTCCTATATAGCTCCATTTCCTTCCCACTTTCTTGTCCTGTTATTGTCATACAAATCACATTTTGTACATATATGCCCATAAACACAGATTTATAATTATTTTATACAGTTTATTTTAAATAAATAAGAGAAAAGAAGAGTTACAAATAAAAAATACATTTACCTTTTACATTTACTTACATAGTTGTCTTTACCAGTACTCTTTATTTCTCTATGTGGATTCAAGTTACTGTCTAGTGTCCTTTTATTTCAGCCCAAAAGACTCTTTTTAGTGTTTCCTGTAGTGCAGGTCTGCTAGTGACAAATTCTCACAGTTTTTTTTTTTTTTTTTGAGACAGAGTCTCACTCTTTTGCCCAGGCTAGAGTGAGTGCCGTGGCATCAGCCTAGCTCACAGCAACCTCAAACTCCTGGGCTCAAGCGATCCTTCTGCCTCAGCCTCCCGAGTAGCTGGGACTACAGGCATGTGCCACCATGCCCGGCTAAATTTTTTCTATATATTTTTAGTTGTCCGATTAATTTCTTTCTATTTTTAGTAGAGACAGGGTCTCGCTCTTGCTCAGGCTGGCTTTGAACTCCTGAGCTCAAACAATCGACCCGCCTCGGACTCCCAGAGTGCTAGAATTACAGGTGTGAGCCACCGCGCCTGACCCACAGTTTTTGTTTATCAGGAAATGTCTAAATTTCTCCTACCTTTGTTGAAGGATACTCTTGCTGGATATAAAAGTTTTGCTTGACAGTCTTTTCTTTCAGCCCTTGAATAGGTAATCCCACTGCCTTCCGACTTCCATGGTTTCTGATGAAAAATCAGCTGCCACTCTTATAGAGGTGTAGGTAATGATTCACTTCTTCGTCTTTCAAGATTCTTTTTTTATCTTTGACTTTAAATAGTTTAATTATAATGTGCCTAGGTTTGGATTTCTTTGGCTTTATCCTACTTGGAGGTCACTGAGCTTCTTGGATGTGGAGATCAGTGGTTTTCATCAAAGTTGGGAAATTTTGGCCATTATTTCTTCAGATTTTTTTCTGCCCATTCTTCGCTCTCCTTTCTTTCCGGGACCACTATTATGCATATTTTAAATGCTTGATGATGTCCCATCAGGTCTCTGAGGCTCTGTTCACTTTTCTTCTTTCTTTTTTCCTGTCCGTCCATCAGACTGAATAATTTCAATTGACCTGCCTTCAAATTTGCTGATTATGTCTTTTGCTTGCTCAAGTCTTTTGTTCAGCCTCTCCAGTGAATTTTCATTTCACTTATTGTACTTTTTAGCTATAGAATTTCTACTTAATTCTGTTTTATACTTTATATCTCTTTATTGATATGCTTTATTTGGCGAGAGACCATTGACATACTTCTCTTTAGTTCATTACACATGGTTTTCTTTAGTTCTTTGAACATATTTAAAATAGCTGATTTATAGTTTTTGTGTAGTAAGTCCAACATCTGTGCTTCATCAGGAACAGTTTCTATTCACTGATTTTATTTCTGTGTATGGGCAATACTTTCTTGTTTTTCTGCATGTCTCATAATTTTTTGTTGAAACTGGACATTTAAAATGATATAATGCGGCAATTCTGGAAATCAGATTCTCCCTCCTCTCTATGGTTTGTTGTTATTGTTATTTGTTGTTGCCACTGTTTGTTTCCTCCATGATTTTTTTTAAAAAACAAATTCTATGAAGTCTCTACTCTTTGTCCTGTGTGGACCCTGAAGTCTCTGCTTGGTAAGCACGGTGGTCATCTAATGATTGGACAGGTATTTTTAAATGCCCAGATCAATAAGACTCCCAGTTCTTGCCAAGGGGTTCTGTGTGCATGTTGGGGGATGACTTTAACACTCAGTCATTCAGTCGTCAACTCTTCCTTATCCTTTGCTTTCTGCTTGTGCAGAGCCTCCAGGTCAGCCAGAGGTGAGAATATAGAGACTTCTCAAGTCTATCCTGAGCATGTGCACAGGCCTACTATGCACATGGCCTTCTAGATTCCAAAGACTATGTCAGAGCTTTTTAGAGCTCCCTATTAACATCTCAGTTCCTAGCCTTTCCTTTTGAGCTTTTTTGGTTAGCCTAGTGTTTGACTTAATTGTCATCTACTGCCCCAGGCAGCTGTGATGTTAAACAATTGCTGCTAATTGTTTTTGATAAGCACTCTTAGGATAAAGACTGTTTGCTCTGGGAGGGCTCTTAGATCAAGTAAAGACAAATCTTGAAAGTGGGATCTTCCAGGAGTCACCAAACAGGTCTGAGAGTGGGGCTTTGAGGGAGGTATAACTCATTCTGCCCTCCCGCAACTGCCGCCTGCTGTTTTCACGGCGATTGCAGACTGTTGATCTGCAAGGCTACCATGGAGCTGGGGTGAGGGAGATGAGAATAAGTCCAGTTAAAACACCACAAAGCTTACTGTTCTCACTGAGATTCTGTCATTGTTTTCAATAAATGCTCCTGGATTGCTACAAGACTTTGGTTCATTTTCTGAGTTTTGAAAAAATTGATTCTGATGATTTTTGTCAGTGTTCACATTGCTTTAGGGAAGAGATGATTTTCAGAGGTCCTTACTCCACCATTCCTGCTGACATCACTCTAAAAGGACAGTTGAGGCTGGAAACTGACATAAACAAAGCTGACCGAGTGGAAACACACCCAGAGTTTTCAGTGAATATGCAATTTGAGGGAGGGGGAGCAATTTTGGCTGGATCGGGGCCCCCTGCAGCAGGACAGTGGGAATACAGCAGGATGGACAGTTTGAAGCCACGTTCAAACTGGAATTCAAAGTTTCGGAGAGAAGTGAACATGGTGAAAATAATATTTTAGGAATATTGATCTAGCGGTGTGTCCAGGAGGTGGGTGAAAGAGCAAGAAGACCAGTTACTTCGGTGAGAGGGGGAGAATTGTGTACGTGGGAGAAGCAATAAGAAAAGGTAGGGCGTGAAAGCTTTCTGAAGGAAGCTTCTGTAGGATGGTCAATCACTGGTTCCCAAGGAGGGCTTCAAATTACAGTTGCTGTGTTTTGAAGCTGTTGGCAGTGAGGACCACTCCCAGCTCCCAGTGTTCCTCCTGCCGTCCCAGAAGTTACGTAGCTTCCAGTGGGGTCCTTTGGGCCTCACCCTCTTGTACTGCCTGCCCTCATAAATGACCCTCCCAGGGAAATACTTGAGTACCTTGAAGTTCATGGCCAGTAATCCCCCGAGTAACGCTGCTCGTGGGTGGCGGAGTAGAGCCGGTGTTCACACAGCTTCATGTTTATGAACACGCAGTTCCTGACGCATAGGGGCCCTTAATTTAAGGAAATCAATATTATTTGTGGTGATACATTTCAAGACCCCCAGAGGATGCCTGAAACCATGGATAGTACCCGAATCTGATTGCCGTGAATCGGAACACATCCCTGTTCGTGTCTTCCACTCCCAAATATGATGCCTTTCCATCTTAACTAGTCACTTACCACACACCGCAGTCAAAACGATTGCAGTTTGAGATGAGACAGCAAAACTAGCGCAAATTGCTTTTTCCTTCTACAATTTCACAGGTAGAAGACTTGTTCTTACTGCAGGTCTTAGCAACCTCAGCGTACAATTTATTTTCTTTCTTTACTAACTCAAGAACGTTCATCTTTTCACTTCAAGGAGGCACTTCACAACTTCTCTTTGGTGTATCCGGATTGCCAGCGTCACTACTCTTGTGCCTTGGGGCCATTAATTGGTAAAATAAGGGTTACTTGAGCACAGGCACTGTGATACCTGGACACTTGGTTGATAACTGAGAAGGCTCCTAAGTGACTGATGGCAGGTAAACAGCGTGGACACGCCGGACAAACAGGGGACTCGTGTTCTGGGAGGGATGGGGTGGGACTTTTTGCGATTTCATCACACTACTCAGAACAGCACACAATTGAAAACTTACGAATTGTTTATTTCTGGAATTTTCCGTGTAATATTTTCAGATTGCAGTTGACCGTGTGTAACTGAAACCGAGGAAGGCAAAACTGTGGATGAGGAAGCACTACTGCATATTCCATGGAACTCTGAATGTCTCCTCACAAAGAGGTCCAACAAGTTGAAGAAATGCATTATTCTCTTGTTCTAGAAAGTCGCAGAGCATGGCAACACATTAAAAGCTCCGAGAAGTCCTGTGAACAGAGAAACTTCCAGTCTATTTAATTTAGCATTGCCCAGTCTTCACTGACCACAGAACTCTTTTTTCTGGGGCACCCCGCTTTGGAGCGAGGCCTTTAATAAGTGTCACTTAATCGCCGTTTTCTCTCTTTCCTTATCTTTCTCTGGTCACACAACGCGGCAGCCCTTCACACGGATGTTCCAAGGGCTCAGTCACGGCCGGATCCTTGAAAACACGAGGGCTTTAGTTAAGCACATGGCAAGTCACGCAGACAGCCCAGATGTCACGACCCCGCTGTGCTGAATTTCCCCAGAAGGTCCTGAACAGCTGTGGTTTCTTAGAAACTGGGAAGTCTCCCTCTGCCATCTTCTCTCAGACCTTCCTCTGGCTTCTTCATTGTCAAGTGGGGAAACTGGTCTGTGGTGGGTGACTTACATCATACAAGGTCACGTACGTAAGGTGCTTGGAACAGTGCCTGGTACACAGTGAGCTCTATGTGCATCAGCTATTCTTGGCCTGAGGGCGTGTTGTTTTTGAGTCTCGCTCTGTCCCCTGGGCTGGAGAGCAGTGGCCTCATCATAGCTCATTGTAACCTCCAACTCCTGGGCTCAAGCCATCCTCTTGCCTCAGCCTCCTGAGTAGCTGGGACTGCAGGCACGAGCCACCTCGCCTGGTGAATTTTTCTAATTTTTTTTTTGTAGAGAGGGGGTCTCACTCTTGCTCAGGTTGGTCTTGAACTTCTGGCCTCCAGCAATCCTCCCACCTTGGCCTTCCAAAGTGCTGGGATTACAGGTGTGAGCCATCACGCCTGGCCCCCTTTTAAATGGTCTATGTCGTATTCATTAGCATTAAAGTATTAATCCTAGTAATATAATGTTAGCATTGGTCCATTATTCTACGCTGGCAGGGGCACACTTGTTCTGTAAAATGTGGATTCAGTTAAAAGGCTGCACTTAAGGACCTAGAAGCCCACATGTGGCCTTAAGGCCGCAGGTTCCCCACCGGGGGTGAGGTGCAGTCTAACGCAGCAGGACGCAACCCCAGGATGCGCGCGAGCGCTGCCGGTCTCTCTCACGTGCACCCACTCTCTCCCAATTGATCAAGTTCCACTGATCTGTCTCAGGACCACCGCAGTATGGACTCGAAACATGAAAGCATGAAAGAAAGAGAAGAGGCTTTCTTTGGGGAAGAGAGACAGGAGCAAGGGGAGCAGGATCTGCAACTCCCCAGGGTCACTGTCCCATAAACGTCCCAACGGTTTAATAGGAACAACACGGGGAACTCCAGGGCCAGCCATTCCCACCAGGGGAAGGAGAAGCTGCCGGGCTCCGGCAGTCTCCCCGAGAGTCAGGTGCTTGCATCCCGTGACAGAAAACACTGCCACACACGATCAGAGGAAACAGGACTGGAGCAAATGGAAGTGACGTTTCCCCCTGGAGGTAAACCCTGGCTGGGAGGGTGACTGCTCCCCGCCTCCCGCCTCCCAGCAGAGGAAATAGCAGGGTTGGATGTGCCTGTGTCCCCAGCTGTCGTGCCTCCCCTGTACAGGCAGCCATTGGAAACCGGTAAATAGCGGAGTGGGCGTCGAGCCGGTCGCCAGTTAGGGCACGTTGCTAAGACAGTGGACAGGCTCTGGACAGCCCATCCTCCCCGAGGCCTACACTTCCGGAGGCACGGGGACAGGAGGGGAGCCGAGGAGACCAGGCTGACGTTTCCAAACAGCTAAGGAGGGTCTCTGGCCCTCGGGGAGCAAGAACTGAGACCACGGAGGAGCCACCGGCCGCAGTGAGGTGGGCTCCTGCACATGTGCTTGGAAAGGTGGACGCGTTTCCCACGCGGTGATGACAGACAAAAAGCCCTTCAGAGACTGTCTCCACTTCCGTCTTCACCAGGCAATGAATTAAAGAGGACAAGGGAAAACAGTCTTTGGTGGCATGGCTTCCTTCGTCCCGGGCAACGGCACAGCTTTAGTTAGAATCGCTCTGACCTAGAGCTCCCTTTTCCCTGTCACCCCTGCCCTAGGACAGCCCAAAAGTCGTCCGTCCAAGGCCCAGACCCAGCTCATCAATGCATGGCCACCTGGGCCTGGGAGTCTGGCCAGCCTCGTCATCGTGCCCCAGACAGAGCACCAGCCTCGGTCCCCTGTGAGCAGTCTGACATCTCACAAACAGAAAAGGGACAGGTCTAATTTGCAATGTGTCACTGCCCCTGGGCCCAGGCTGGGAGGGAGGGCGCTGGGCCAAGGAGGCTCGGGACATGCTACGCTGCCGGCCAGGTGGCAGGCCCAGCTCAGCGGGCTGTGCTGGCTTCATCTCAGCCCGAATGCGATGTGCGGAGCTGAGTTCTCTTCGAGCTGCCTGTGGCATCAGATCCGTGTCTGAGATCTCGAGTGCAGAGCGGGGGTGAGGACGCGCTCTCTCAGCCCCTGGATTGGCTACTGCGCTAAGGAGCGCTTGGAGAGGACCCCTGTCTCCACCTGGCTTCCATCTCAGCCAAGCCCCTCTGGAGACCAGCCCTCGGCCACACCGATGCCCCCGATGGAGCTGTCTGGTTCTCATGCTCCACATGACTTGTTTGTCATTTGCTTCTATTTGCAGAAACTGTCCTCTGCTGAGGCTGCTGCTGGCCTGCTTGCCCGGGGGGCCTGCAGAGCAGTGGGTGGATTCTGCAGGCCTCGCCCCTCCTCAAACCAGGCCTGTGACTTTGCTATGCCGGACCCTGGTCACCGTGGCTGCCTCTCAGGTCAGGGTGTACACCTTCAATTTGCTCTTGGAAAAAGTCCCCACAGCCAACCTGGGCCTGCCTGGGAAGCCCAGGAATCCCGGGGCCTGTCACAGAGCTCAGCTCGGCCACTGCTCCAGTTGAGGGCGGCGTGCGGATGCGGTTTCTTTGTGCCCAGTGGAAGGCACCACAGGCCTGTGTGAGGAAGGGGGTCACCCAGCCGGGACAAACCATTTCATCTCATCGTTCCCCAGGGGTTGGGCCAGGCAGGACAAAGCCCCTGGTCTCTGACACATTCCTTGTCCAGCGCATTGGAGCCACACGGAGGCCTCAGTACAGACAGGGACTGAGACCTGATTCAAAGAGCTGCCGCAGAGCTGTCGTCCCTGGGCTGACAGCTCCCGCCCACTTGGCCTGTCTCATGGTCTGAGGGAGGCTCCGGGCCGCCTGCTACAGAGCCTGACCTGGGAGCTATGCAGATCTCAGCATCACAGGCTAAATCGGCTCCCGCCTGCTCCAACGCCGAAGCCGCAGTCAGTGTCACACCTTATAAATAGCACACACCTAATCCAAGTGCTAAATTAAATAAGACTTAAAATAGTCACATAGTCAACACCTGGTTCACTGCTGATGGTGACTAACAGCGCCCACATAAGTCAGTGCTCATTTTCTGTGGCAAGTCCCCTCTTCCCAAAGCTCTCTCGCTTGAACGGAACCCAAAGCGGCTTTTCTTTGGTGCTTGGTATATACCAGCAGGCAGGTCTTCGTGGAGAAGTTTGATGAATTCAGCAATGACCCCCCACTGGATGTGCGTGCAGGAAAGCTCCCCCCCCGGGCCTCTGCAGCAACAGGAGAGCTAGCTTCCAGTTCCTCTTTGTCCCCACCCCTCAGTCCAGTTTTCGTTTGTCCCTTCTGTTGGGGTTCACAGTGGGGACCTGCTCTAATTCCTGGCCCTATCCACTATAACCAGAAGTCCCAATGCTCAGGTCTCAATTTCAGCTCAACCCGCCCCAGCTTCAGGCTACAGCTGAAAATATCCTCCTCACTCTGCTAGGGCCACAGCACTAGGACTCTCAGCCATGGCTGGATAGTGGGGTCTGAGTATGTGGCGTACGTTTGGGTTTTCAACAGACGTTGATTAAGTGTCAGGCAGTGTATTCTGTGCTGGGGAGGCAAGGGGAAGAGCCCTGGTTCCTGCTTTTGAGGCATCAGGACTTCAATGGAAGAAGTAGAGGAGGTCCTTTTTCATTTATTCATTAGTTTATTGATTCATCCATTTACTCAAGATTTATTAAGGGCTTTTCATGTGCCAGAGACTATACAAAGATGCTACAAATCCACAACTGAACAAAGCCTCTTCCCTACCCTGCTGGAACTTGCAGCCCATGGGCAATATTAGAAAAACCAATGTGTAAAGCACAGGATCCTATATATCATAGCTGAAATATGCACAGTATACAGTAGGAGAACCCAGGAGTGTCATCCGGAGCAGAAAGCTCCACTCCAGTTTTCTGGAAGGGATGCTGGAGCTGAGTTGTCAAGAGCAATGTGGTAGATTAAAGATGGCCCCAAAGTCTTTGCTATTCCCTTTGAGAGACTAACTCTTCTGCCCCTGAATCTGAGATGGGCTTAATAACTTGCTTTAATGATAGAATGCAGCAGAGCTATTATTCTGGAACCACCAAGTTTAGGTAAGAAGAAGTCTTACAGCATCTACTTCCTGGCTCTTGGAACCAGCACTATCCTAGAGAGGTGATATGTAGGCAGTCTCAGCTAGGTTTGGCCTTCTGGTCATCCCACTAGGGCAATATACCTGTGAATGAAGTTATCTTGGATCCTCCAGACCAGCCCATCTGCTGGCTGAATACCAGCAAGTGACCTCTGCTTATAGCATAATGAACGGAAGAATCACCCATCTGAGCCCTGCCCAAATTTCTGACCTGTGAAATATAACAAGCAAGTACTAGACAGTGAGTCCTGTGCAGTGGTGGGCAGGCATATCCTGGTGATCATTTTCATGCTAATGGAGGCAAGGGAGAGCGTGTCGGTTGTTCATAGGTCATAGGATATAGTGTAGCCTGCTCCTGGGCTCTGAAATCATTTATTCCTCTAAGAAGTTTCTCTTTAGAAAGATAAATCACCCCCCCACACACACACACACTTCCTACACCACCATTCCATACTCTACAATTAGATATTCTTGCATGCATGCATGCATTCATTCTTTGATTTGTTTGAAAGATGATAATTTGACGTATATTCATTATACTAGCAATACTTAATTCACCCTATATCAGGCCCTAAGTTCAACACTTAACATGAATTATCTTATCTAGTTCTCATGACATCCCATGAGGCAGTTAGTACAGCCAGTTCTGCTGTAATACGCATTTTAAAAATGAGAACTTGTTCAACATAACCGATATATTAGGGGTTAATTTGGGCATAATGTAAATGTTACATTTCATTATGTATAATTTTGTCCACACACACACAAAACTAGGTGAACACAAAAGACTGTACCCAGCTAAACTGAGCTGCATAGGAATATAGAAAATGCACAGAGGCACCCCCTTCAACACCCAACAGCTACCTCAGTTGGCATGTGCCGGGAGCCACACCCATCCATAGCCAGTGTTACCTCTTTCCAACCAATCTCAGATAATCCTCCTCTACCACCTCACAGTAACTCACAAGCTGCAACGCACACAATGCCCATGTGCACAAGCAAACTTAGCATCTTATTCCAGGTGAAGCCCGTACAAATTTGTAGCAGTTATGTATTTAACCATCTAACATATGTAGAACAGTGTGCTATGGACTGAAAGTTTGTGTCACTCCCCAAATTCCCATGTCGAAACCCTAATCCCAGATGTGATGGTACTCAGCAATGGAGGTTGGGGGACCACAGGACAGAGAGCTCACCTCCTGCCTCTGCTCTCTGCCACGTGAGGGCACAGCAAGGAGACAGCCACCTGTAAATCAGGCATCAAGTTGGCTGGCACCTTGATCTTAGACTTCTCAGCTTTAAGAACTGTGAGAAATGTCCATTGTTTAAGCCACCCAGTCTATGATATTTTGTTATAGCAGCTCGAATTGACTAAGACACAGGGCTACCATTTTTATTAGGTGCCTTTCTTATTTTATGTGTCACTGACCGAGTTTTTGGGTGTTATACCCTAACCCTATTTAGGAACGCATGTGTCACATTGTAGCAAAACTGACTGTATCATTGTCGTCATTTTATAGATGAGACATCTGAGACTTAGAAAAGGCTGGCCCAAGCTGGTAAGTGTAGGATCCAAAATTCAAACTCCCGGTAGGGAAACGAGAATCAAATCAGCCCACCCTGCCGCCCTCTTCCCCCTTCAGGTTCCGAACTGCTGCGCCCTGTGGCTTCTGGCTGTGTGGGTAGAAACACGAAGTGGAGGAGAAATGGGCTCTGATCCGCAGGGATACTGATGCGTAGGTTCCTGAGCGCTCAAACTCTGGGCTTCCCTCCAAGAGTGTCGGCTCCCTTTATTCCCCAGGCCCCCCGCCTGGGTGCCCTGGCGCGATGCCCCCCTGGCAGAGCACTCCTCTCTGAGCCTGTGTCCTCTTCCCGCGCGACTCTAAGGCCAGGCTGACTCCTCAGCGTGTGGCGCAGGGCCTGGCACCTGACCGGCCTCGTAAATGTTTCTGGAGCTAGAGGAGCCAGAGCAGGAGGCTTGGCTGCGCGAGCACGCAGGAGGAGCCAAGCTCCCGGGCGGCGTGGAGAAAGGCCTAGGAGGGCTGGCGGAGCAAAGCCAACTGCTGCCCCAGCACCCGCGGGCACAACCAGAGCCCCCTCCCCAATAGCCGATTGGAAACAGGGAAGACAGTGGCCTGCGGCCTGAAGAGGCCAACTCTGAAGATCCCCAAAGGGCAAAGGGGACCTGTCACCTTTGGGTGGGCCCCCAGGTCAACCCACAGAGCCCTATTTAACCCCTGAAGCGGCAGAACCAGACCCTAGCAGAGCTCCGAGTGCCGCAGAGGTGGGGGGTGATGCAGGGGGAGGGGAAGGCGGAAAGGAGTTGTTTCTTCCTAAGCACGAGACCAGCTGTCAGGACAGACAAACAACACGGAACGAACTGAGTGTGCGTGCTTCTCTCTCTCCTCTGGAACCTCCTCCCATTT
>NW_012150285.1:4892788-4902345 GCF_000956105.1 Propithecus coquereli
CCATCCGAGCACGGCGTCACAGTGGGTATAGCACGCGTGTGGCCCCAGGAAGGAGCACAGCAAGGAGGTTAGTAGCAGAAACTCCGGAGTCCAGCAGATCTGGGCTCAGGCCCAGCTACAGTGTGTGGGGGCCTCAGACTAGGAATTAACCGCCAGCCTCCGTTTCCTCATCTGGTGGTGACATACGTCCTTCACAGGGGTGAGGGGAGGAGTGAGACACCTTGCGTGGATCTAAACGCTTGCCCGGGGGCCGTCCTGAGAGCACAAAGACTGCGGTCGTCAGGTGGCCAAGAGCTCCACGCACAGCTCTGCAGGCAGCCTCGGACGTGGAGTAACCCAAGCCTCTTAAATCTGTCAGTTTTGAAAAAATTCTCAGCATCTATTTCTTGAAATATTACTTCTCTATTTTCTCTGTCCATCCAGGACTCCAATTTCACAGATTTCAGACATTTTTACTGTTTCCCATGTGTCCGTTAAGTTTCAAAAAAAAGCCTCCTTCCCACCCTCTTCTGTGCCGGGTATTTCTCACGTCTCTCTCTCCAAGTCCCTGCACCCGCCTTCTGCCGTGTGGCGCCATGGTTTAAACCAGTCCACCGAGCTCTTAATTTCTGTTATTGTATTTTTCCAGTTCAAGGAGTTGCATTTGATTGTTTCTTACAGATTCTGGGGCTCTGGTGAAATTCTCCATCTTTTCCATTATTTTCTTGAACCGTTGATCATAGTATTTTAAATTCCATGTCCTTTAATATCTTGATCACCTTAGTCTGTTTCTATTTTCTGTTTTTATCTCTTTCCACTCCTTCCGTTTCCCCTCTTTACTGCTGCGCCCTGGCATGTCTGGTCATTTTTAAATTGAGCGTTGGACATCGTGCACGAAAAATCATAAAGCTTTCTGACGATGCTGTCTTCCCTGGGAGAGGGTTTGGTTTCCTTCTGTCAGGCGGCTAGAGTGTTTGCTGACCACCTGAATCTGATCAAAAGCTGGTTACTTATTTTAGGTTTCGTTCTTACTCCTGGGGGTGGCTTTCCCAAGGTCTCAAATGAAAGTTTGGGTGTTTATCAGAGCGTTTCCTTCATGGCACACCCTAAACTCCAATTTTTGTCTGTCTAGGAGCCTAAGACTACTGAAATTAATGGCTAGTTTTTTAATGTGGCTGATTTCTGCTTAGTTTCTGGGATGGTCAATTTTTACGTTTGTGCCAAGGGATTCCCAGGGAGCTGGTAAAACACAATTTCTGGGCATGTCTGTGAGGGCGTTTCCGGAGGAGATTAGCATGCGAAGCAGTAGAGTGAGCGAGGAAGCTCTGCCCTCAGCGTGTGCAGGCGGCACCCATCTGCCCAGGGCTGGACTAGGACAAAAGGCCGAGGAAGAGCTGATTCACTCTCTCGGTGCTGCCCTCGGGCATCAGTGCTCCCGGCTCTCAGGCCTTCACACCCGGACCAGGACTTCACCATCGTCCCCCGCACCCCAGTACCTCCAGTTCCCAGGCCTTCAGGTTCAGACTGAATTACACCACCGGCTTTTCCGGGTCCCCAGCTAGCAAACAGCAAATTGTGGGACTTCTTAGCCTACATAATCTCATGAGCCAATTCTCATAATAAATCTCTCTCTCTCTCCACGTGTGTGTGTGTGTGTGTATATAGATATATTGATAGATATAGATACAGATCCAATCGACCGACTGGATGATGTTTGCCACAGTGGAGAGGGCCATCTTGTTTACTCCGTCTACTGATTCGAATAGGAGATACACACATATATGTCTCCTATTTCCCTGGAGAACTCTGACTAGTGCAGTTTCTCAGTCTCTAGGTGTGACGGATACTTGACGCATCGCCTGGATCCCCCTTCAGGAATGAGGACCGTGTTCCCCCAGCTGCTGCGCTGTCAGCTGCCTTCTGTGGGCGTTGCCTCTGCTGGAGAAAACTGCTTCCCTCCAGGTTCATCTCCTTCCAGGCAGCCTGCACCCAGTGGCTTCTCGCCTTGGGGGCATACAGACCTGCTGCTGGGCAGTAACTCAGGACCACTCCGAAGGGTTGCTCTAACTCTAGAACTAACTTCTTGGGGGGCTGGCAAAGGCTGAGCCTGCAACAAACCCTGTTTTCTTCCCCTCCATTCCACAGAGGGTGATCCTAAAAGCACTCCCTAATAAATATTGTGCTCATTCGTCTCCGTCTCAAGGAGCACAACCTGTGACATTAGGCCTGCACATGCACAACTTAGAAGTCAGCAATGCTTTGAGGGAAAATGTGCATCAAATATCAGGCAAATTTCAATGCATTTCCTGTGTCTTTGGGATCTTGGCCCCTTTGGAGCTCTGGCTGCCTTGATTGCTGTCCAAAGCTTTCCAACAGTTGGCCTTTGTGTGTTATCCAGCTTTTATAGTTGTTCTCAGTGGGGGCTTAATCTGATATCATCTGCTCCATCATAGCTGGAAACAGACCATGCTGACTGTTTTAATTCTCAGAAGCCAGAAGGAGCAATGATGGAAACTGTTGCTGGTAACCAAATTCTTTTCAACAGAGAGAACTGTTGACTCGAGATGCAAAAATGACAAGAACCCGAGGAGAAAGCAACCTGTTGTCTTGGACTCTGCAACACCTGGTAAGGGGAGTACAAAGCACAGCCTCATCTATATATGCCTTGGACTTTAGAAATATAGATTTCAGACCTCCAAAGGAAAAGAGATAGAATCCCATGGCTAGATAAGTAAAAGGGAAGAAATATCAAAAGTCATCTGAGAGTAAAAGTGAAATTTTTGACACTATCATGGCAAAATATGCCAAAGGCAGAAAGAGAAGCAAATATGAAAAGCAGATAGATTGATATGCTTTTGGAAACATCGAGTATAAGTAATAAATGAGTAATGATTATACACGGACAAGTTTGTGTGTCGGTCAACAGCAGCAAGAACAGAGGACATAAGAAGATGCTGATGGGCTGAGTGAAATCTAACACATGAGATTGGATAGGGACCATGTATTTACTCAGGTCCAAAGAACCCAACTTTACAAGGGCAGGGTGATAAAACCCAGGTTTAGTAAGTGTTCATGTGAAAAGCAAAGAAACAAATGAACAAAGCACCTTAAGCACTTTAGTTTACTTTAAATGCAGTATGACTCGATGGTATGAACTTGCCATCTAAGATAACATTTTTAATTACATTAATAGAAGTGCACCGTCTCACGTGAGGAAGTCCTGTAATAACTCTGTGCTGGCAGCCTGACCTCAGACATTGCCTGGTCCTGATGTGTCCCTCCAAAATTCACGCTGGAACCTAATGTCTGTTGTGGGGGTATTAAGAGGTGGCGCCTTTGGGGGAGTGATTAAGTCAGTGATTAATCCACCCTCATTGGTAGGATTAGTGCTCTTATAAGAGTTGAAGGGAGCTGGCTTGTCGCTTCTGCCACGCGAGGAACTGTCTACGAAGCAGACGGAGCCCTCACCAGACACCAGATTGGCTGGTGCCTTGATCTTGGACTTCCCATCCCCCAGAACCATAAGAAATAAATTTCTGTTGTTTATAAATCACCCAGTCTAGGGTATTTTGTAATAGCAGCCCGAATGGACTAAGATAGACCCTAACCACCACGCTGGAATGAGACATTAACCAACCAGGGTGTGCTCAGAGCAGGGCAACCAGGCTGGCGAAGGGAATGGATCACGCGAGAGACTTGAGAAAAAATGGAATGAGAAGAAGCAGGTGCTCTGCAGGCGCCGTCTTCAGGTACGCATTTGGCTATCAGGTTGAAGCTTTTGCTTTTTTCGTCTCATGTCATAAGGAACAGACTGCAGGGAGACAGATTTAGATTCAAATATACGAAGAAATTTTAATTGATCAGAGCTGTTGGAAAACGGAATGGGCTTCTCCTTAAAGCTGGCGACGTCACCCTCCTGGCTGTGTGTTCAGGAGGGGGAAGGGTGGTCGGAGGGTGGAGGAGGCATGGGAGTGTGTGTGTTGTCCCACAGTGTTTAAAAAGTTCGGGAGATTTTATATAAAATAGACTTCTGGCTTCCTTTGAAAAAATTGGAAGATCCACCCTCTTTTCTGCCAATCTACCAATCACCCAGAGCTAGTTTGCTTGTCCCCTTTATAGCAGGCTACGCTGTCCAGTTCCCCAACGTCTTTCCCACTCATACAGTGCGCATTCCTGGCCAGACCAGCGGCACTCATCCGCACCACCCGCCTGGGCTGCAGGCGCATTTGTAGAGGAGGCTTAACTATCAGACCAGGGCAGGGCAATGCCGTGGCCTCACCACCCCTGCCCCCCCCATGGGAACTGCACACCCAGAGCCTCCGCTTCCAAGAGTGCTGTCACCCAACCTCAGTCTGAGCAGTTTGGGTTGACACCTGATCACAGGACTGTCCATTTGCAGATGGACAGTGACACATGACAGGGTCTTGGCATCCAACGTGAGCTGAACCAGTCAGATTTTCTCTCTGAGCTTTTAAAGCTAAGAAACACAGTGCTAACCGGCAAGCTCACCACGGTTCTGTTCTGAGGAGAGGCCAGAGAAGTCATCGTGGGCGAGGAGCAAGTTAAAGTTATGAGGTGTCTACAACAAAGAGTTAGTTCTGAGAGAGACGGGAGGGAACAGAGAGGAGCAGAGAGGGCTTGGCAGAGAAGCAGGCGGCCTGAGAGAGGGAAATCAAGCCCTGGTCTCCAAAGGGTCTTGGTTATTTACTACTTTTCAGCTTCACACCCCCTTCATGTGCTTTCTTGCAATGTATTCCAATTTCTTGAGCTAACTTGAGTGTTCGCTGAGCCTTGAACTCAAAAAATGCTAACGGGTGCCTTCCCTAAGGCCCCTGCTAACTGGAGAGCCTGTGATTCTACAAATTGTGCCAAGGGTTTACCTCTGGGATGTGGCCCACCCCCCAGATAAGCCAAGCACACCGAGGACAGATGACAGACGCAGCAGGAACTCATCTCTAAGACTGCATTCTCCCCTTTTGCTTCTGCAACAAAAGTTTGCATATAATTTTAAAGACATAAACATGCAAGCATCTTAAGATCTAATTTTATCGCATTATCATATTCCCAACAAGAAAAAAAAGCGTGCAGGTAAACCCACTTGCTTTCTTATGTACATCTATCAGCCCTAATCAGACAACCCCCACTTAAGCGATAGAAAACTATTCAGATGTTGCCATCAGACTTGCGAACTTGAAGAATATTTAACTTGTTGATGAAGTACTTAACATTACAAATGAACGCAAAACTGTCTATCAGTTCTGGTGGGATTATTTTGGAAATGTTGTGAGTTTTTAGGTGGCTGCGATAATGACCTTTGTGATACTGAAGGCGCCTTGTTGCCTCAGCCTCTGGGAGGGGTTTCTATGCGGCACCCACGGGGAGGAAAAGAAAACTGCGTATTATAACTCATCATAAAGTCGCTCATTTGTCTTCTATAAGCAACCGCTGTTGAAATGAGATGATGAAGAACTTCAGGCTGTAGCTGCCCCAGTGCTGGGAGTGGAAAGAAAATTTGTTACTGGGGAAAGCTGCCAACGGTGAGGGCGCCTCGGGCAGCAGCCAAACAATCTGAAACCTGTCTCTGAACAGTCACAGAGATCGGGGGACACAGAGACAAAACAGCTGGGTAATTGACCGAACTTTCCATTTTGCAGCCAAGTATGTTGGCGTCATGGAGATTAAGACTTCACTGATCTCACTGGAAAATAGTGCAAGCATTTGCTACACTCTGCTTTTGTCCACACCGGTTTAGCCTTCCCAGGGGGTGAAAAAATCCACACCTGCTTAATCATTTCAAAACCAATAGATACAGGACACGTATGACAAATTAGTGAAACAAGCAAATGTTTTCCCTCCCCTGTTTCTGCTAGAATTTGAAAGATTTTGTCAGAAAAAGACATCTTAGTGATTTCTAGTAATAAAGACAAATTAACAACAGAAAAAGTTTCACATTTAAAAAAGTTTTCATATGTTAAAACACAACAGAATTCGTTCTTCGTGCTGTGCAGTTCTGTGGATTTCAACAGATGCGCGGCATCGTGGCGTCCCCGCCACGGTCACATGGAGAAGAGCTCCGACATCCCTCCAGCCTCTGCCACGGGGTCCCTTTGAGGTCAGCCCTCTGTCATCCACACCCACCCCTGCCCACCACTGATCCGCCCACTGACCCTATAGTTTTGCCTTTTCTAGAATGTTGTATGAGTGGAAAATCATACAGTATATAGACTTTTAGCTCTTTGATTATTAATTTAATCTAGTAACTTATTTTTTGCTGAAGTTCTCACCAACGTAGTGTTCTGTGCAGAGAGAAGAACAGCTGGGAAAACATTTGGGGCTGGGGGCGTCTTATAAGACAAGAAGGAGGAAATGGGGAAGTATGATAGCTGTGCTTGTCTATGAAAGGATTTTCATTGCACAGAGATTGTATCTGAAAGGTGGTGAAAACCAAACAGAAAATTACAAAACTGAACAAAAAGTTACACTTGCAAACTCTGCCCCTGGCAATGCTTAGGGACAATGGCTGGTCTTTGACTGTCTTTAACCAGCCCTGGGGCTGAGTAATTAACAAGAGTAATTAGCTCCCCTTGAATTACCAGTGCAGTTGGGTGGAGAAGAGCACACTGCTGTCTCCGGCATGCTTCATCAACACAGCGGTAGGACTCACCTTCCACTCCTGGTGCTCTCCCTCCTTGGGGGCAATTGCCTGCAGCTCGCTTCTGCGCAGTAGGGGAACATGATTTGCGCCAGGAGGGGCAGTTAGCACTGAGATTGATACTAAGTTTAAAAACCGAAATTAAAGAGTTAAGTTAGATTTGCTCTTACTGGAGATTCTCAGAAGGTGCCCTCTAAGGCAGGCCCTGTGCGGGATGCATCCACACGCTTATCTATGATCACGCTTGGTGTTCAGATGAGGAAACCTATGTCCCAAGGACTCCTGTCCAGCTTCTCCGCCCCCACGGTTTCCCCTATCTTTGTGGGCTCTCCCTGTCCATTCATAGATCCCCCAAACGGCTGCCACGGCTGGCTTCTACCAACAGGCAATGGGTCACGAACTATGTGTGGGTCACGCGCTATGTTTTGTTAAAATTAATCCTCCCAGGAAACCTCCCAAGAGCTCTCCAGCCACCCCGTGGGGTACCCTAAGGGCAGGAAGCCAAGTCCCTCGAGCTTTTTGGCAGCCCCTTTCAAATGGCCACCCCCTCAGCCTCTGCCTGGGCCTCTCCATGGTTGTTTACAAAGAGGTTTAGGAAAGATTGCTGAGACCTCGCCCAACCACCAACCAACAGGGCAGTGGCCTCAGCTCAGACTCTCTAGAGGAGACCTTGATCCTCCATGACTCGGAGCAGGGTGGGCACCCATCTGCGCCGCTTCCCAGAAGGGGCTCTGTTGCAGCCCCTCATCCCATCAAACGCAAGCAGGTATTTCATGGAGGCTGGGTGTGTGTGTGTGTGTGTGTGTGTGTGTGTGTCACAGAGATGGAAAGCGGGAGGGAGAGAAGGTACCAGAGAAGGGGAAAGACAGTCTAGGCTCTTCTTTGGAGGAGTTTGCTGGGGAACGAAAACACAGTCATCTCAACCTGGTGACACAGGTCCTGAAGACACACACATCCCCGTAGAGCCACGTCCTTATGGGAGTGGTGGGAACGACCTGGCAGGAGATTAAAAAACAAAACTGAACAGGCTCTGTAGTCAGGAACATGCGCATTCCATTTCCAACTTTCACTTTCTCTCTGCATGACGTTGAACGATCCCTTAACTTCCTTGAGCCTCAGTTTCTCCATCTGTCACCCTCCACCGAGGGTAACGATACTGCCCTCATGGGGCTGTTGTGACAAGTGAGATCCTGCAGCTAAGCCGATCAACTGAAGGCTGTTTGACTCCAAAATCCATGCTCTGAGGTGTGGGCGCACGATTTTGTGTGTGTGCAGTGAGCGTGTGCATGCATTTAATATTTCTATTACAGTGAGCTCAGCCGGGAAGAAAAACCCATTTACGGTGGTTTTTGTTTTGTTCTGAGGGTCTTAGGATAGCGCTAACAGGTTGAATGGGAGCACGTAAGGCCATTTAAGAACTGCTAATAACTGTTTAGAGTACAAGATAGCATCTTGGTTTAACTGGGGGTCCCACCTACCCGGGCTGAAAGGTGGTCTGCTGGAGCATTGTGATCAAGTGGTTTCCACCAAACGTCAGGCAGAGGGGAGGGAACATACAGTTATCTGCACAGAGTAATAGCCTGTGCCCTGGTACTGCCAGCTACTACCTAGTGGGTTTATTTACGGTTAGTTAAGTGACAGTGAGAACCCAGGGAACCACCCTTTATGTGGATAATCTGGTATTATCAGACACTGGACATCTCGTGTCCCACTGGAACATTGCAACAAAGCAATGCAGCAACGAACAACATACACACCTCCCCTCCCCACAATAAAAACCCCTGCCTACCACTGTGGGATTGCAATAACTATTTATAAAAAAATCTGCAAGATCCTCATCTTAAAAATAACTTTAAAAAATTGTCCAAGTCATATGTGTATCTTGTAGAAAAATGAGAAAATATAGTTAAGCAAAGAAAAGGTAATAAAATAGTCACCTGCAAGCTCCCGCCCTCTCTCCTGCAAGATAACTGTTGTTGACATTTGGGCGTGTAACACCTCAGGCTCTTGTAAATGTAGGTACACGCAGACACACACGGACTGCACATGTATAGACGTGCGCTTGTTTATTTATAGAAAGAGGATTGCACTGCACAGTTTTATAAGCTGAATTTTTCACCTACTATCTAACGAACGTTTTCCAAGTTATTAAATCTTCAAGGCACTGTGTCGCTCTGTAAGGGAGACAATTACAGGCCCCCACCGCCGGCCCCTGGGTCTACCCCTTGGGTGTACTGTGAATTCAGGAAGCTTGAATTGGCCATTGGAGACCTCCGTGTAAGAAATTAGCTTTCAAAGACACTAAATAAGAACTCGAGTTATTGTGGCTTCTTCATAAAAGTGAACTGGGACAACAGATGCGGTCTGCGCGTGCGTTTGCAATACAAATAAGGCAGCAAAACGCGAAGGGGCCGGCGGAGGAGCCCGGGGCGGGGCGGGGCTGTCCCTTCTTTGGCAGGAGGCTCGACCTCCGCCACCTCTGTCCCTCCCCGGCCCGGCCGCGCGTCCCGCAGCCTGCGCGCTCCCCTGCTCTCGGGCGGGCGTGCGGGTTCCGACAGGAGCTAATGCCCGGGCTCAGGGAGAGGGTCTGAGGTCCCCTCACAGTGACATAACGGAGTCCACCGTCATTTACCGGCCGGCGAAAGCTACAGTTCAGACGTTGTTCTGCCAGGTGGGGACGCACCTGCTTCCCGGCGGGTCGTTCCGCCCCAGGCCCGCGGCTCGCAGACCCCACCGCGGGGCGATCCTGCTCCTGGTGCCAAGGGACACCGGTCCGATCCAGTTCGGGCTCGGGCTCGAGGGGGAGGAATGTATTCGGAGCCTCCCGTACTCAAGACACGGGAAGGACAGAGGTGCCGGCGGCTCCCGGGGGCCTTGGGGTCCACAGAGCAGCGGTCCCCAGGCTGTTGGCACCAGGCGCCGACTT
>NW_012150285.1:4903140-4904466 GCF_000956105.1 Propithecus coquereli
GCGGCCTCTCCCCCGCCTCAGGGGCGCGTGGTCCATCTAAAGGCAGAAAGTGTGTTTCTCAGAAGTGGGCAGATCAAAAAAATAGATGCACTCACGCCTTCCCGTCCGGTTTCATTGTTCAGTCCTGTTGGACATGCGCCGGCCTGGCCCTGCATCTTCTTGGTCCCCGGTCCTCTGACCACCCGGCTCTGCTGCTGCTGTTTCTGCGCGGCCCAGGCCCAGGTGCCGTCTCCTCCCTCGCTTTGTCCCGATCATCCCCACCTGCTTCGACCTCTGTCTGTATCTCCCTTCCCCGAACTTGTCACCACAAACCGCCTGTGTTTCCTTCCCTGCCCAGTTTCGCAGTTAGGTCTCCAGTCCCCCCGCCCTTCCTGGGAGAGGGGCTCTTTCACCCCTTCCCTCGCTCCCGCCTCTTGCTCGTCTCCAAAGTGCTTCCCGGAGACTCACCAGGGGCATCGCGCTGCCCAAGGGCCACTTCTTAGCTCCTACCTGACGTGACCCGCAGAAGTGTTCAGTCCCGTCTACCACACTTTCGTCCTTAAACCCTCTGTTCCCCCGGATTCCATGCTTGACACCTGGCTCTCCTTGTTTCTCCCAGTGAATGTTCTCTAACTCGGTCTTTTTTTTTTTTGAATAGATTCCTGGTCTTCCTTCTCTTTGACCAGTGCTCCTGTCCTGTTCTGTCTACAGTTTCTCCAGACACTTTTAACCATTTCCATGGTTTTCTATACCAATTAAACTTCACTGATGCCCACACGTGTCCCCTCACCCAGGTCTTCCGGACTCCAGACGCACATCTTACTGTCCGTGGGGCACCTCTACTTGTATGTCTCATAGTCAAAGTTAACATGTCCGAAAATGAACTGAGTTTCCCTAGAGATTGGCTTCCCCATCTGAGTAAACGACACCTCCTCGCGCCCTGTTGCCTTTACCAGAGTCAACTTTGAGGACTCCCTGTCCCTCACTGCCCAGATTCCACAGATGCCAGCTCCAAAGCATATTTCACAGTCATCGATTTCTCTCTGTCTCCACTGTCACCACCACTCCACTCCCATCCCCTCCTGGACCAAAGCTTATCTCCTCTCTGTCCGCCCACACTCACCCTTCCCCAGCCCGGCACCCATTGTTCCTCTGCTCTGACACCCCAGTGGTGGGTTGTTGCACTTACAAGAAAATCCCAAATCCAAACCTTGCCCTGTTCAGACACGATTTGACGCCTGCCTCTTTCTCCAGCTGGACATTTCCAGCCACACCGATAGTCTTTGTGCCCCTCAAGCCTGCAGAGCTCCTTCATTTGGCCTGTAGTTTCTAGAAGACTCTGGAACA
>NW_012150285.1:4905562-4907062 GCF_000956105.1 Propithecus coquereli
AGAGACAAAGAAAAATCGTAGTAAATAGGAAGTAAATGCCAAAACAGTAAAATTAAAATATATAACTTCTAAGCCACTGCGGGGGAGGAAGGGGAAGAATGAAAATCTGATAAATCCAAGAGATGACAAAGAGAAAAAGAGACAAAGAAAAATTGTAGTAAATAGAAAGTAACACAATGAAAATAAATCACTAATCACAGCACATTTAAATGGATTAAATTAACAAGTTATTTTTCATTGTTTTGAGGTGATGGCTTAATCCCATCACATTTATTTCTTTTTAATCAGCTTTACTGAGGCATAAATTACAAACAACAAATTAGCCAATTTTAAAATGTACAATTTAATGAATCTCAAATAATTCTTATGGTTGTGTAACCACCCAAATCACAAGCGAATATACGACCATGACCTCGAAAACTTCCTCAGGCTGTTTGGCAGTCGGTCCTCTGCTTCCTCTCGTCCCCCACCCCTTACTGTTAATCTCCTCACGGCAATATAGTTTGACTTTTCTAGAATTTCACATAAATGGAATCATACAGCCTTTGTTTGGTTTGCCTTCTTTCACTTAGCACGATGAGTTTTGAGATTCATCTGTGGTGTTGCCTGTATCAGTAATTCACTCCTTTTTATTGCCAAAATGTGGTCCGTTTTCTTTCTCCATTCACCAGATGATGGACACTTGAACTTTTTTCTTTTGCTGTTTTTAACTACTGTGACTAAAGCTGCAATGGACATTATTAAAAGTTTTTGTGCAGACATATGTTTCTATTTCTAGGGGACTGATACTTAGGAATGATATTGCTGAGTTGCATGGTAAGTTTATGTTTAAATTACAATAAATTACCAAACTATTTTCCAAAGTGGTCATACCATTTTGCATTTTCCACCAGCGATGTCTGAGAGTTCCAATCGTTCTGTGTTCTCACCAACGCTTGGAACACTTCCATAATAAATTATCACAAATTTAGTGGCTTAAACAACACAAACTTATTAGGTCAGAAGTCCAACATGGGCCTCACTGGACTAAAATTAAGGTGTTGGCAGGTTATGTTCTTTTCTAGGGGTTCTAAGGGAGGATCCACATTTCTTTGCTCATTCCCTGATCATTTTCTTGCTGGCTGTAAATTGGTGGGTGTTCCTGGCTTGGCTCATGGTGCCCTCCCTCCACTTTCAAAGCCATCAGTGGAAAACTGAATCCTTGTCACATTACCTTTCTGCAGCTCATCTTCCATCATCACATCTCTCTCTGACCACGACAAGGAAAGGCACATGTGATTAGATTGGGCCCAGCAGGTAATGCAGGATAGTGTCCCCATTTTAACATATTGCAAAGCACCCTTTGCTATGCAAGGTGACATATTCACTGGTTCCAGGGATTAGAGGATGGACTTTAGGGGCCACTGTGCTGCTTACCACAGCAAGCTCAGTATTTTCAATTTCAGCCATTCTAGTGGGCATTACTAGTATGTTGTGGTTTTAATTTGCATTTCCCTAGTG
>NW_012150285.1:4908452-4909998 GCF_000956105.1 Propithecus coquereli
TGTTTCATCTGCGTTTAGTATATTGGCCCAAAATTGTTTATAATACTATCCCATTAATACTTCTAGATCTGTAGAGGTGGCTCCTTTTTCATTAATGACACTGGTAATTCGTCTTTTTTTCCCATCAGTTTGGCTAAAAGATTACCGATTTTATTGATCTTTACAAATAACCAGCATTTGGTTTCATTGATTTTCTTTGTTTTTAAATTTCCTTTTTGTTTCTATTTTATTTTATTTTTGAACTCCCCCCATCATTTCTATTTTGTTGATGTTTGCTCTTATCTTTATTATTTCCTTCCTTTTGCTTATTTTGGGTTTAATTTGCTCTTGTTTTTGATTTCTTAGGGAGAATGATTTGTTAATTGATTTGAGATCTTTCTTCTTTCCTAATATAAACATTTAGTGCTATAATACAAACTTCCCTCTAAGCACTGCTTTTATCGTCTTGCACAAATTTTGTTATGCTGTATTTTCATTTACATTTAGTTCGAATATTTTTCCTTGACTTATGGATTATTTAGAAATGTGCTCTTTAAATTCTGAATATTTGGGCCTTTTACAAGGTATGTTTTTGCTATTGATTTCTAGTTGTTTAGAATTACGTTATGTTCAGGTAATGTATTTTGTATGATTTTAATCCTTCTAAATTTGTCAAAGTTTATTGTATGGACCAGAATTTGGTTTATCTTCATGGATGATCTGTGTGTTCTTTAAAAGGATGTGCAATTCGACTGCTGTTGGGTGGAGTGTTCTCTAAATGTCGATGAGTCAAGTATTCCAGTAATTACTGAGAAAGGAGTGTTCAGATCTCCAACTAAATTGTGAATTTGTCTGCTTTTCCATTCACTTCTGCTAGTTTTTGCCCCTTGTATTTTGAAGCTCCGCTAATGGGTGCATTCACATTTACTTTGTTACAGCCGCGTGAATAGACCTCCTTATTGTTACAAAATGTTCATGTAACCCCATGATATTTTTCCTGTGCAATCTACTCTTTTGTGTGATAGTAACATAGCCACTCCAGTTGACTTTTGATTAGTATTTGCATAGAATATCTTTTCCATCTTTTTACTTTTAACCATCCATGTCTTTACACCTGAAGTGGGTTTGAGTTTCTTATACAGAGGATATAACTGGATCTTACTTCCCCCTCCCTATGACAATATCTGCCTCTTAGCTGTAGTGTTCAGACCATATACATGTGATGTATTTAATTATGTCACTGGGTTTAAATATATCATCTTGCCATCCTGTTCGTTTCGTCCGTTTCATGTTCCTTTTTTCTCTTTATCTGCCTTCTTTTGGATTGAGTAAATTTAATGTAATTCCATACTATTTCTATGATTGGCTTATTATGCATGTCTCTTTGCTTTTTTTTTTTTTAG
This sequence comes from Propithecus coquereli, assembly GCF_000956105.1. Lineage (NCBI taxonomy): Eukaryota > Metazoa > Chordata > Mammalia > Primates > Indriidae > Propithecus > Propithecus coquereli. Next base: position 4,909,835 of record NW_012150285.1, read on the forward strand.
TGGTTGATCTAGGGTTTACAATGTATATCACTCACTTATAACTGTCTCTCTTCACATAATGTTAAATCATTTCATGTACAGTGTAGAAACTTTACAATGGTACATTTCTGAGTACATTTCCCTTTCTCATTCTTTATGCTCTTGTCCTAAATTGTCCTTCATAT
>NW_012150285.1:4910048-4911326 GCF_000956105.1 Propithecus coquereli
CTCTTTTCACTCTCAGCCAGGAGTTTAATAAATGCTTGTTGACCTCAACACTATATTTGTGGAAAAAAAATAAGAATAACAACAATAATGATAAGGAAGAGCATTACAGCATCATAAATCTACGTGACGGGATGAGAGTTACGTGCTCTAACATGATGAGTCTCAGGAAATAAGGGACAGGATTATAGCCTTAGGATCCCCGAATTTGTGAATTATCGATGTGCTTAATAATTCAAGTTTATTATATTTTGAAACAGCAGATGAACTGGACACACACATCTGGATATTTGGCACTGTGTAGACAAAAACATTTGGATTATTGGCCAGATATTTCAATTTAACTAATGTGTTTTGGAGCTGTGTAAACAGTTACGGATTGCTCTGAAATTGTATTTCTTGGGAAGTGGCCACATGGATAGATGCAAAAGGAGATCTCTAGTTCCAGAAAGAGATTGGACTAAGAAATCATTCCTCCCACAAACACAGACATTCTGGATACATATAACCCTTTAAAATTGCACGGTGGAGATGACGAGTATTGGAAATGAGGAGGAGACAAAAAATCAGGCAATATGTCCCTGGCCTGAACCGGGAGTTTGCTTTTGGTCTCAATAAAGCTAGGGGCTTGGATTTTAACACCCATTTAAGGACGGGAGACAAGATCTTGGAATCCTGAGAGGTATAAATCAGAGACTTCTGAAGAGCCAAACCCTAGTGGGAAGGGAGAGTGGAAGAAATCTGTCCATTGGTGCAGGAAGAAGACAAGGAAGCTGCCCCAGCTTGAGTTTAGGAAAAAAGTCTCCCTGGAGAAAACAAAGCCCTGGGCTTGCCCCTGGCTTTGAGTCCAAAACATGTCTTTAATCCATTCAGAAAACATTCAGCTATCTACATGGCTCAGGAAAGTCCTAGCAGAGAAATGAACATAATGTGTCCCAAAGTGGATATCCCCGGAATGCCTGAAATCCCAAATCACCCTGAAGCGACACTCCAACAACGCAGACTCACGGTGTTTCCTCAGAAAATAAGCCACATTACAGATGAGCTCATGATTAAAACAAAAAAATAGAAAATATACAATGGAATAATTTACCATGACCAAGAATGAGCAGACACAACAAACGGTAGGATTCAAGCCCCATGAACTTGAGGTAATAGAAGAACCATCAGAGAGGGGGAAAGTATGCTAAAAATAATTAAAATATGTGAGGCCCCGTCTCTACAAAAAATAGAAAAATTAGCTGGGCATGGTGGTCACACCTGTAGTCCCAGCTACTCAGG
>NW_012150285.1:4923386-4931683 GCF_000956105.1 Propithecus coquereli
GCAATGATAGGATGGGAGGTGAGACAGGCCTCATTACACCCCCTCCCTTGCTAACCACCACCAGGGTTTCTTCCCTAAGGTTTAAACAGAAACCAGCCCTTGGGAAGACTTGCTCCACCACTGATCTCAACCAGCCTCATGACTGCCTCCATTTTTGCAGTTTCAGTGCTACAACTGATCAGCATATCTTCCTGATAAGAGACCACTGACCATAGAATGGTTCTGGCCAGTCTGCAGAGGATGTGCAGGGAGAGTTTTTGTGTCCTCTACTGCACCTTTTGACATCAGAGGGCTGAAAAATCCACCCTCAGATCATGCGAGTGCCACCAGTTTTTGAACATGGGTCCCGTGAAGCTACCTGAAGTTCGATTGTTCATGTGCGTGTTTCTCCTTTCATAAATATTCATGACTCCTCCTATAGCTTGTTAAATATATATGCTCAGTCACCGCACTCAGCATAAATTCCTGTTCCTGTTGCCCCTCCCTGGAAGTGCTTGCTCTCGGCTTCTACCCTCCCCATCCTGCAAGACAGCCAGCCTGCAAGCTGCAAACTTTTATGAGAAATAAAGCTCTCCTTTCCAAATTTGGGAACCTCGTCATTCTTCAGTTGACATTAGGGAAAAGAATAACACATAAACTGAAAGAAAATATAAGAAAGAAAATAATTAAGATAAGAACAGAAAATAACAAAATAGAAAATAAAGATAGAATTGAAAAGATTAATAAATCCAACATCTGGTTCTTTGAAAAAACTAGTAGCATAAAGAAATCTCTGGCCAGTTCTAGCTAGAAAAAAAAAGAGTAGACAATATAAATATGGTTGACATTTTATAAATCTTAAGTGTGAACAAAAATATGACAATTGAGATTTCACAGGCAATTTTTTAGAAAAAATGTAACTCACAAAAACTGACTCAATAGAAGAAAACCTTACTAGATCTATAGCCCATAAAGAAATTGAATTAGAAGTTAAGTATCTGGTTGCTTACCATTCCTTTATACAAACAAAACCCACTGAGTTCTACCAAGACTTTAAGGGATAAATCCTTTCTGTCTTATGCCAATTGTTTCCAGAATAGAGGGGAAAAAAAGGAAAACCCAGTTCAACTCATTTTATGAAGTTAGTATAAACTTGACACTAAAACTCAGAGAAGAGTAAGATCCAGGGAAATCATTGACCAATTCCACTTATTGATATTAATACAAAATTCTAAATAAAATATTAGCAAAATAAATGCAGCAATACACAAAATACCTTATTATCAAATTCTAGGGGTTTTCTCAGAATACAAGAGTGACCTACCACATTGACAGATTAAAGGAGAAAATGATGTAATCATTTCAATAGATGTAGAAAATAAATTTTATGTAATTCAAAACCCACTTCTAATGAAAATTCTTAATAAACTATGAATAGATGGGAACTTTAAAAATCCAGTAACCTACCAAAACCCTCCAATAAACATTGTATTTATTGGTAAAACACTGGAAGCATTCCTTTTTAAATCAAGTATCAAGATAAGGATATCTATAATCGCAACTTCTATTTAATATTAATCTTAAAGCACTAGCAAAAAGAGAAGGAAAAAATCATAATGACTGGAAAAGAAAAAATTCTAAGTAGTCACATTTCAAGAAAATATATTTATCTGTTGATAAACTATTAGATAATCAACTAAACTGCACACAGACTGATAGGAGAATTCAGTTAAGTTTGCTAGCTATAAGGCTGATGTGCAAAATCTCATAGTTCTTTGATATACCAGCAACAAACTGTTATTAAATGCAATTACAAACACTATTTTCTATAGCAACAAAAAATTGCCATAGGATGTAATGTGTCAAAAACTGTGCTAGGTCTTCCTGAAAAATTATAAAATTTATCAAAGGATATCAAGCAAGACCTACATAAATGAAGAGATATGTTCACGATGGAAAGGCTCCATCTTATAAAGCTATCAGTTCTACTAAATTAATTGTAAACGCAATGCAATTCCATTCCTGACTAGGAATTTTCCAAGTTGATCCTAGAATTACTACGATAGAGTAGAAAAGACAGGAGTGGCCAAGGCACTTCTGTGGAAGGCAAGTAAGGAGGGGAGGTTGTTACACCAGATAAAGACTTATTAGAAAGCTGTGATGACAAAGATGCTGGAACTAGTGAGGGACAGAAAAACAGACTGTAGATTGTGAAATAGGCCCCATATATTTTTTAACAGTTTTATTGAGACAGTAAGTCCCATGCCATAAAATTCACGCATTCAATGTATACAATCCAGGGAGTTTTATTAATAGTATATCTACAGAGATATGTATCTATTGCCACAATTTTAAAACATTTTCACCACCCCACAAAGAAACTCCACATACTTTAGGTGACCTCCTTTGGTCCTCCTGTCCCTCCTGGTCCTAGGCAACCCCCAGTCTACCTCCAGTGCTATGGATTTGCTCTTCTGGACATTTCATTGAAAAAGAGTCATACAACATAGGTTCTTTTGTGACCGATCTCTTTGACTTGGCATAATGTTTTCAAGATGCGTCCATTTTGTTGCACGTGTCGGCACTTCATTTCTTTTTGTTGCTCAATACTATTCCATCGTAGGAATATACTACATTATATTTATCTATTTTTCAATTGATGGACATTTGGGTGGTTTGTACTTTTTTAAAAAGAATTTTTGTTTCAAAATATTAGGGGTACAAGTGTTCTTGTAACATGGATGAATTGTGTTAATATAATGCTAAAGTCAGGGTTTTTAGTGTGCTTGTCACCAGAATGCTGTACATTGTACCCAGTAGGTAATTTTTTATCCCCTTCCCCCTCCCCTTCTTAGTTTCCAATGTTCTTTACATCATTTTATGACCATGTGTACCCATCGCTTAGCTCCTACTTATTAGTGAGAACATGTGGTGTTTGTTTTTCCATTCCTAAGATACTTCACTTAGATAGTATTCTCCAGTTCCATCCAAGTTGCTGAAAATGACATTATTTCATTCCTTTTTATGGCTGAGTAGTACTCCATGGTATGTGTGTGTGTGTGTATACATATACATACACACATATATTTTTATATATATCACATTTTCTTTATCACTCACCAAGTGATGGATACTTAGGTTGATTCCATATTTTTGCAATTGTGAATTGTGTTAACATTTAGGTACAGGTGTCTTCCTGATATAATGATTTCTTTCCTTTGGTAGATACCCCATAGTGGGATTGCAGGATTGAATGGTAGGTCTACTTTTAGTTCTTTGAGGAATTTCCATACTGTTTTCCATAGAGGTTGTATTAATTTATAGTCCCACCAACAGTGTGTAAGTGTTCCTTTTTCACTGCATCCATGCCAGTATCTGTTGTTTTTTGATTTTTTAATAATTGCTATTCTAATAGGCGTAATTTGGTACCTCATTGTTATTTTAATTTGCATTTCCCTGATGATTAGTGATACTGAATATTTTTTTCATATGTCTGTTGGCCATTTGTGTATCTTCTTTTGAAACAAGTCCGTTCATGTCTTTTGCTTACTTTTTAATGGGGTTATTTGTTTTTTTCTTGCTGATTTGTTTGAGTTCTTTGTAAATTCTGGATATTAGCCTTTTGTCAGATGTGTAGTTTGTGAATATTTTCTCCCATTCTGTAGGTTGTCTATTTACTATGTTGATTATTTCCTTTGCTGTGCATAAATCTTTTAATTTAATTAAGTCCCATTTATTTATTTTTGTTGTTGCTGTATTTGTCTTTGGAGTCTTAGTCATAAATTCTTTGCCTAGGCCAATGTCTAGAAGAGTTTTTCCTATTTCCTATGGTTTCTTCCAGAATTTTTATGGTTTCAGGTCTTACATTTAGGTCTTTAATCCATCTTGAGTTAATTTTTGTATATGATGAGAGATAGAGATCCTGTTTCATTCTTTTGCATGTTGCCATCTAGTTTTTCCAGCACTATTTATTGAATAGGGTGTCCTTTCCCCAGTGTATGTTTTCGTCTGCTTTGTCAAAAATCAGTTGGTCATAGATATATGGTTTTATTCTGGGGTCTCTACTCTGTTCCATTGGTCTATGTCTCTACCTTTATACCAGTACCATGCTGTTTTGATTACGATAGCCTTGTAATATAATTTGAAGTTAAGTACTGTGATGCCAGCTTTGTTCTTTTTGCTTAAGATTGCTTTGGTTATTTGGGCTCTTTTTTGGTTCCATATGAAGTTTAGGATGATTTTTTCTAGATTTGTGAAAAATGACATTGGCATTTTGATGGGAATTGTGCTGCATCTGTAGATCACTTTGGGCAGTATGGACATTTTAACAATGTCGATTCTTCCAATCCATGAACATGGGATACTTTTCCATTTGTTTGTATCATCTATGATTGCTTTCATTGGTGTTTGCAGTTCTCTTTATAGAGCTCTTTCACCTCCTTGGTTAAGTATATTCCTAAGCATTTTTTTTTCTTTGCAGCTGTTGTAAATGATATTGCATTCTTGATTTGACTCTCAGCTTGACTGTTACTGGTATATAGAAATGCTACTGATTTGTGTTCATTGACTCTGTAACCTGAGACTTTGCTGAATTTGTTTATCAATTCTAGGAGTCCTTTGGTGGAGTCTTGAGGGTTTTCTAGATACAAGATCGAAACACCAGCAAACAGGGATAGTTTGACCTCCTCTTTCCCAATTTGGATGCCCTTTATTTCTTTCTCTTGCCTGATTGCTCTGGCTGGGACTTCCAGTACTATGTTGAATAGAAGTAGTGGGAGTGGCAGGCCCCATGTTTGACAACTTGCCATTTGACAGAAGTCTTATTACATTAACAGGGAATCCATAGACAATTCAACAAACAGTGCTGGGACAATTGGCTATCTATACAGAAAAAGAAAAAATAGTTTTGTTTTTTTTAAAATATTTATTCACAAATGTTGAATTCTGGATGAATTACAGGCTTGTATGAAAAGCTATAAAACTTTTAGAAGAACATATAGCAGAATATCTTTATGGCTTTGGGGTAGAATGCAGTTCTTAAGAAACAAATAGCACAAATGACAAAGAACAGGCTTGATCGTTTTGATTGCATTGGTGTTAATCCTGCTTTACAAAAGATGCAATAGACAAAGTAAAAAAACAAGCCACAGAGATACAAAATGTATCTGCAATTCCTTTAGGAGAAAAAGGACTAATTCGCACTATATAAAAGATTGTATAAATGAATCAAATTAAGACAAACAACCCCATAGAAAGAGGGAGCAGAAGATGTGAACAGACAGTTCCAGAAAGGAGACCGGCATGTCGGTGTGCGGAGCTCAGGCACACCAACGATCAGGGCAATGCAAATTAGCACAGTGGCAGGTCCTCGCTCACACCCTTCAGAAAGCACAATTTGCAAGTATGGTAAGAACTGGCGAGTGTGTGGGGAATGGGAATCCCGATACCGTGCTGGTGAGATATGTACTGCGACAATCACGTGGGCAAGTGGCTTGACAGTGTGGTTGATGCTGTGCATGAGCTGTGACGGTGCACTTCCCAAAGGAGCCGCGAGCAAGGATTTGTGCTGCAGCCCTCCGTGTGTGACAGAGTCGTCATTACACAGGGCAATGCCACTCAGAGGCCGACCTGAAACCACATGGTCTTTCTAGAATGCCAACCCCACTCTCCACCCACACATGCACTCTCCCTAGTCCCTTTTCTTTCCTAAACGTTCTTTTTAGCACTGACTATTGCTGTAGTAGGTTTTTCACACACACTACATTTTATATATATCATAGTATATATTTTACTCATTTGTCTTTTTTATTGTGTTTCTCATCATGAGGGGTTTTGTCTTTCTCTTTTATTTTTCCCAATGCCTTCTCCCCAGTATCTAAAATGCTGCTAGTTGGTTGTAGGCACACTGTAACTATTTGTGGCAAAATAAATGAATGAAATCTCAAAAACAAAATATTGAGTGAAAAAAGCAAGATGGGAAAGGAGATGATGCCATTCATGTAAGTTTTAGAGCTCATAAAGGCACCTGGTTTGTGGGTATCTAACGGAGATGTAGTAAAATAAAACGTGCATGTCAACGTAAAGACAGTCGCTGTTTCTAGGGAGAGAGTGGGGGGTATTTTGAGGTGGGCTTTTGGTCATATCAATGGCATTTTATTTCTTAGAGAGATCAGTTGACCTGAAGTAAATTTGTCAAAATGGTATCGATTATTTTGGGTGTTTGAAATAATTTATAATTTGTGAAAAGTTGCAGATAAGTAGATACAGAAGAGAAATGTCAGGTTTTTCCTTACATTAAGGCTGTTCCTTCGTCTGATGCCCAGACCACCTTGGACAGGCGGAATTCTGGACCTTAACCCTGCTCTTTTCAAGGTCGCCGGTGCCGCCCTAGGCAATTGTGCACAGGTGTTTCTGGTTCTATTTATGTTGGAAAATCGAATTCTGCTCTGTTTTATTTAATCAGGGCTCTTATTTTCCCGCGGATCGGGTATCAACTACTGGAAGCCAGCCCTCCCCACCATCAGCCACGATGTCGCGTCCGCTAACCAGCAGACAGAGCAGACGGGGCATCGCCTTTATCAGATGGCGGGGGCACACCCGGCGGAACCAACTTCGAGTCTGCAGCGGACACAGACATTTGTTAACACAGATAAGTTTTTATTGAATTAAGAGGGAGCACTTAGGAGGAAGACCCTAGAGAGTAACAGGATTAAGTCATTTGGAAGCATTTTTCTCCTGTCAAGGGAGCAAATGGAACCGCGGCGCGGCCACTGATTCGGATGCACGGAAGGGAAGGAGGAGCTCGGCCGCTCCGAGAGAAGCCCCTGCCGGCGGGAGGCAGGAACGACCTGCCCACGCGACATTCTACGACCTCAAACCCAGAGAACACAGTACTTTGACAACAAGTGAAGGCGAACGTGTAAGATAGCGCGATCTTTTTTATTATTAAAAACACTATTTGGCCGGGCGCGGTGGCTCACGCCTGTAATCCTAGCACTCTGGGAGGCCGAGGCGGGCGGATCGTTTGAGCTCAGGAGTTCGAGACCAGCCTGAGCAAAAGCGAGACCCCCGTCTCTACTAAAAATAGAAAGAAATTAATCGGACAACTAAAAATATATAGAAAAAATTAGCCGGGCATGGTGGCGCATGCCTGTAGTCCCAGCTACTCAGGAGGCTGAGGCAGGAGGATCGCTTGAGCCCAGGAGTTTGAGGTTGCTCTGAGCGAGGATGACGCCACGGCACTCTAGCCTGGGCAACAGTGAGACTCTGTCTCCAAAAAAAACAAAAAAAAACCCCACTATTTTTCTTTTTTTATGAGTACTTAAGATCTATTTAGTGCATTTACATCGAACTATATGAAAACACTCTTTTTCCAGAGGTATTGATGCACTTTCCTTCCTCAACAAGGCGCACTCTCTAAGGGTGGAGCACGTAACATCAAGTGTCCATGGTCTTCGCCACAAGCCCGCAGTGGTCGTCACTGTCCTCACGGAGCAGACGAGGCCGCGAAGCCCCAGGGAGGTCCTGCAACGCTGGGCTTGCGCTGCGGGAGGTGCGGCCGGGACTCCCCTCCTCTCCGCGCTGTGCCCCTGCGCCCTCCCTGCCTCCCTGCCTCTCTCACGCACTCATTTGAGACCTTCTTTGGTGACCAGGCGTCTTTCTCTCACTCTCTGGCCCCTAGACCTCCCGCTGCGTCGTGCTGGGCTGTCCCTGAGTGCCAGGGAGCCTGCGTGTGAACTGAACCCGGGGTCCTGTGTGCGCCGCTGTTTCCATGATCGTATTCCTCTCGCCCAGGATTTCTGGTTGATTCTTTTGCAGATCTGTCTGTTCTAATTTCTTTGCCTCCTCGTTTTGTTCTGTAAGACCTCACGAAGTTTGCGGTGCGCTCTTTCTCCGTGTCTTCAGGAGCTTCCACGTAATCGTTTTAAATTCATTTTGAGATGGCTTCACAGACAGCAGGTTTCTCTGCCGGCGGTTTGCAGGGGCTTTCTTAGCGCTCCCTCTCTGGCCTCGAGCACTTTTCTTTGTAGGTTCACCTGAGCTGGGAGTCATTTCTGGTTCTCCCCCTTCTCCTCCTTCCGTGGTAGCTTCACCCAGGGGCCGGCCTGGCCTCCCTCTGCTTCCCTCTGGGCTCCAGGGACGCCTCATGAGACCAGTCCCACCATGTCCCCACTGGCCTCCCCTCCCACCCAGGCAACCCCCCATGACCAAGCTCCTGCCCTTTTTGCTTGGAGCCCCACAGACTTGTGACATCAGCATTCACCACGGTGTGTTCGTCCACTTTCTTTTTTTTTTTTTTATATTTAAAGTATGGACAG
>NW_012150285.1:4932016-4938464 GCF_000956105.1 Propithecus coquereli
GCTCTTGCTTAGGCTGGTCTCGAACTCCTGACCTTGAGCAATCCACCTGCCTCGGCCTCCCAGAGTGCTAGGATTACAGGCGTGAGCCACTGCGCCCGGCCGGAACCACTTTCTTATCCTTGGACTTGTTTATTTTGGTTCTAATTGCAGCCCTGTTTTTTTTTTTGTTTGTTTTTTTATGTAGAAAAAGGTTATTCATAACCACTAGGCTTCGAGAACAGGGGAGATTCGAAAGATAAACTCACCACATCACTTTGACCCAAAGCCCCAAAGTGGTCATTCATTTTTTAAAATTCTCTGGACATGAATAAATGTTTTGTTTAACTGTTTTTTCCCACCTCCTTTTATTTAGATAAATTATTTCACCTGTGGAAAGTCGAGTTCGGAGGGGTCTGGCGAGACAGTCTGGGTTCTTTTCAGACTCTTGCGTGGCACATTGAGCTGTGACAGGCGGGGTCTCGCCCACTCCTGTATTAAGAGGACTGAAAATCGGAGGAAGGGAGGAGGGGTCGGAGCTGCCGTCCACGCCTTATCTTCGGCATTTGCAAGAACCATGTAAACGTATTCCAAATCCCCGAAGCAGGAAGAGAGCAGTAAACCCACGTGTTCGTAGGAAATTCCGTGGCCGACTCGGCGGTGTGTTCTGGGAAGAGCCGAGAGGCCAGTGGCCAGAGGGAGGTGGCCCGCGCAGAGCAGACCGTGGGCCGGTGGCCCGGCTGGGCCAGCACGCCAGTCACCCCCCGCAGGCTTCCCGGGGCCTGAGCACCCACCGGCTGGGTCTGGGAGGAAGCATCTCAGGGCTGGGAGGTGGGCAGACTGTTCTCACTGCGGCTCCCCACGTTCCACAGTGAAATAGACCAGACACCGAGTCTGCGCCCGGGCAGCAGGCGGCGCGGCCCGTCCTCGGGCCAGGAGGAGTCGGAACCTGCACTTCCCGGCCCTGAGACTCAGGCGACCCCGACTCTCTAGAGCTCAGTCTCCTGGGCCACGAGCACAGCGGGACCCGGGCACTTGGCTCCTGCGAGGGTTCCTGTGAAGGTTCCCGTGAAGATGACGTGAAGGAGGCATAGTAAACACTCGGCACTTAGTACTCAGGACCGTGTCACTGCTGTTTGCGTTATTTCGTCACCTGCGGTGGTCAAACAGGCGAGAGGGCCCCTGTGGGGCGGCAAATCTGCAAGCGACAGTTTTGCTCCTGGGCCAACTTCCAGGACCCACACCATCCTTCCCCACTCCCAGCTCCAGCCGCGGCGGACACTCTTGCAAGAGAATCTCCCCACCCCGCTGCACGTCCACGCCGCCGAGGTTCCTTGGGTCCTGATTTGTACTCCAGTCCATTGAAATGCCACCGTTTTCACAAATGCCAATTAAACAATGCGTCTCTCCAGGGACTCCAATGCCTCACGGGGAGGAGGTGGGGAGGGCTCTGAGGCCCTGAGAGAATCCGACTTTCTCTGCTCCTTAGCTCACAACCCTACTGAAAAGGATACCACCCGAAGAAACCACTAGAAACCACCAGTATCTGCCAGGCCTGTGCTGCATCTGGGGCTTCCGGGGTCCCTGCGGCTGCTGGGGCCGCCTGCTGCGTGCCCATTCCATCCCAGAGAAGTCGGATGGAAGACAGGAAATTGCTTTTCTCCTCACAAATTGCAAGGAGCTGGGTGCCGCTGTTTTAGCGTGAGCCTGTTTGCCGTGGACAATGCTGTAAGCGTGGGTTGGGAAGCTTGGTGTATATTTTCAGACATTTAATCTATACACACTTCTGTGCTTCATGAGCATAAATGTGATTAATCTTCAAAATGCAATTAATCTTTGTTTCATTGGCTGCATTTTTTTCACTAATTATTGCTTCTCTGAGTTGATTATCTACCTTTTTCCCTCCTTGAATCAAAAAGCCACTATTGCTAGTCAAACATAATGTTCTAGAATGAATTTTTGCACAGGCTGAGCAAATCCTCTAAAGACTCTGTAGCTGTGCTAGGAGGGGCCCAGGGCCCCAAGGGCCGGGCACGTGGGGAGGGAAGGCGAGGAGAGCGGCCAGATGAGTGCGGCTGCTCTGCCTTGCTCTGATTTAATCAACCCAAGTTTCATATAACGTACTGGGCTTCTGCACGAGCTGTCGCTTGAAGGAAGAATTCTACTGTTCCGGAACAGCCATTCTAGTGCGTTATATGTGTGCCCGTCCCTGGGGATCATTGCTGTGTGAGGGCGACTGGAATGATGTCACTGTCTCAGGCAGGCGGGACTCACACGCTGGTGACAGCCGCTCCCCTTTGAAGCCTCCACCACATTTAAGACGCTGTGGACGCAGCCCCACGCTGTTGCTGTTTCTCAACAATATTTCGGCATTTTTTAAATAATTGATTGCAGGCTAGTTGTATATACCTTTGGCTATTTTCACCAGAGACAAAATCTCACACACAAAATGGGATTAGAAATGATACCTCTATTTTCTGAAGGACAAAGGGAGCACATGTAAATTTGATTCTGCAAAATGGGAAACACTAAACCAATGTTAGGTTTTAAAAAATTCTCCGACAGTAGGTTTAGCTTTTGGAAATGGCCCAAAGCCGTTCTGAGTTAAAACTATCAAACAAGATGGATAACCAAGCTTGGTCACATAGTGGCGCAAAGATGAGAGTGACTCTCATACAGGCGGTTGACTTTCTTGGTAGTTTAATCTTGCAGCAAAAAGCAATTTCAGAAGAGGCAGCCTTGCACAGTGACCCTCTGGAAGGCACCTGTGGTGGACATCCTTTGCTTATAAACGTGGCAGCCCCACCTCCGGGTGTGGGGATTTGGAGAGTGTGGGCTGCTGGTGCTGCTTCAGGTCGTGCCAGTACAGCAGTGGGATGGGTCTGACCACAGGGTCTCCTGCTGGGCCCAGGAACTTGGTGATTGGCCCTAAGAACCTATGGCCTTGACCTTTTGGTTCTCTGTGTGACCAAAGGGACCACAACCTCATTGTTTTTTGGCTTCGTGGGCTGAAATCTTGCTCAGGCAGGCCCTTGGCCAGGGGTCCAGCCCTTGGTATGAAACCAACCAGGGGGCCTTGTCATTTGGGTCCCAGGGAAAACAGGGAATCCCCAGGTGTCGGAGATTGGGAACAGGCAGGTCGCACCTCCTCCTTTGGCAGAGACTCTTTCACGTTGGAGCATCTTTGGAAACTGGTTAGAAAACTGCTTTTGGAGGCAGACCAGATGTGGCTATGTATTAGCTCTGTGACCTTGGAAAAGTTATTTCCTCTCCATGGGCCTGTGTCCCCCTCTCTCAAGGGAAGATGCCAGAGGTGCTAACCTCCCATCGTTGTTGGGGCTCAGGCGCAGAGCCCCCGAGCAGCACCTTGTATAATGAGCACCCTATTATATCGCCATGTCTTTTATGTGCTCTGACTTCTGGGGGCCCTGTTAACACTGGAGGGACTGCCCCTGCCAGGGGGAGCCGATTCCTAGAGACAGTAAACGACGGGCCTGTCTCCACACACAAGCCAGCCAGCCAGCCCCCACCGCCCAGCCAGCTCCTTCTCGGGGCTCTCCCTCTGGCTACCGTGTGCCTGCTCTGGTCACTCCGAGGCCGGGTTCCAGACGCCTGGAGCAGCACCCGTGCCCAGGGCCTGCCACGTTGTCCACACTGGAGACCTGAGCCCGCCATCCTGCCGCGGCTGTGCCTGCCGCGGTGCACAGGGAAGGCTCCTGCCACATGTCCTCTTGCTTCCTCTACCTCCCGACCAACCCCAGCACTTCCCCGTGTGGCCCCCATGTCCTTCTGCGGTGTGCCGTCTCCTCTTGAGAGCTGTGACAAACTTTCTTTTTTTTTTTTTTTTGAGACAGAGTCTCACTCTTTTGCCCGGGCTAGAGTGCCGTGGCATCATCCTAGCTCACAGCAACCTCAAACTCCTGGGCTCAAGCGATCCTCCTGCCTCAGCCTCCCGAGTAGCTGGGACTATAGGCATGCGCCACCGTGCCCGGCTAATTTTTTCTATATATTTTTAGTTGTCCAATTAATTTCTTTCTATTTTTAGTAGAGACGGGGTCTTGCTCTTGCTCAGGCTGGTTTCGAACTCCTGAGCTCAAACAATCCACCCGCCTCGGCCTCCCAGAGTGCTCGGATTACAGGCGTGAGCCACCGCGCCCGGCCCAAACTTTCTTTTCAATGGCAACCATCCCCTGATCTATCGGCCTTACTGTACCTCAAATTTTCTATTAATGCACTATGAAATTTCAAACATCTGGAAATGTTCATTAATATTATCTGTGCTCTTGCGTGGGTTTGTAGGCTTGTCAGCGAATTGGCCCAAACTTCCTGGGCTGACAGGCTCCCAAAGCAGAGAGGCCCTGTCTGAGGGGTCCTGGGTCACCGGTATCGGGAGGCCTTCTGGGCCGAGAGCACAGTGGTGTCGCGGAGCAGCTGGCAGCCTGCACTCTGCGTTCACAGGAGAGGTTGCTGGAGATGATCGTCACCCACTGGTGAAGCGTGCAGTTCACTGGAAAGAGATATGAATCGCAATTTGGATGCCTTATTGACCTACATGCACCTAACAACATAGCCTTCAGCTAGCTAAAGCAAAAACTGACAGAGTCACAAAGAAAAATTGATGAATCCACGTTTGCAAAAGGAGAATTTAAAGTATTTCTCTCATAAACTGCCAGATAAAAATGAAAAAAAAACTAGTACCAACGAAGATTTGAATAACACCATTCATAGATCCATGGAGAGAATGCTTTACCCAAGAATGAAGGAACAAATATTTTTCTTTAAGCAAACAAGGAGCGTTTTCAAAAAGCGATCGCAACTAGACCATCGACACACCTCGAGAAACATGAAAACTTCGCTGCCATCCGGGCTGTGTTTTCTGAGTCCAGTGCCATGAAGCGAGAAAGCAAAATGGTAGAGAGAAAAGCAAACACAAATTTTCCGCGAATGTGGAAATGTCAAAGCGCGTCTACAGACGCACGCTCAAGAGGAAAGGGACTGCGGGAGCAGGAACGCGGACGGCCGCTGGAACCCGCAGGGGCAGTGGCTCTGGAGTTAAAGTGGCCCAGAAGGACAGGAGGAAAGCGGGTAGGTCTGTGATACAGGGAGGAAGCCAAACTGAGAGAGAGAAAGCAAGAGCATCACCGCCAGTGCGGGGCCTTCTGACCACCTGCAGTTTTGGGGCCACCCGTCTGGCGCTTCGGCGAGGGCAGGGCAGGGCCACCCTCTGGTCTCCAAGGGGGGACGGTGTCCTGGGCCTCTGAGGCATGGTGCGGCCGGATCTCTCATGACCCTGGCCAAGTGGGCTTCTCTGCAGAGACCTCTGCAGGCCTGAGTCCAGGAGAAGCAAGAGTGGGTAGCGGGGGGGCCCAGCCTCACTTACGTCCGTGGCGCACTCCTGGGAAGCAGCACAGGTCTGGTCGCTTGCAGAGAATCTTTTTCCCAGTGCGGACAACGCTATAATCAAGAGTTGCATCCTGAGCGAGGCCTAGCAACTCCTACACGTGACTCCACCTCCCGTGGAAATACCGTGCGGTGGGTAACGGCATGTGGAGATGACTTACTGGACCTCCTTACTTTACAATTAGACAAAATGCCCCGTGGTTTTGCCTCTTGCCGCTGTATTTTCAGGACCTAAATAAGATATGGAAGCGTTCTGTGTTTTCTTGGATTCTGCATTTGATTATTTGGCATCCCTTTGTCACGAGGCCAATGTTATTAACTATATTTTCTTATTTTTTGTATTTGTGATGCTCTGGCCTTTGGAGCTTCCCGGGGCTGGCCTGTTCTTAGAGCTTGGTGGCCGGGAGAGCATTTTCTTCATATGCAAACCAAGGAACCCAAGCCTAAGCCTCAACCACCTTCTTATCTAACCCTCACACAACAAACCAACTCTTCCCCTTCCCTAAATCCTCCCAGGGCCGGGTGCCCAGTAACTAGAGACCACCCTGAGGGCCGAAAGCCCACTGGGATTATGTAAACGAGGCTGTCTGTTTGCCGTCTGCCCAGCCCTGCCTGGCCTTCCTCCTGGAAACCCCGGTAAAGTCTCCGGCCTAGATTTCCCCTTCCCCTTCCAGACCATCCTGAATGCTTCCTCTGTGGCCCTGCGTGGGATGGTGTCCCCGCGTGGGATGGTGTCCCCCTTCTCTCGGGAGCTGTAAGTGGTAAATTCTCCCTCCAATGGCTTTGGCCTCCTCTCTGTACCACCGCTCAGTCACCTGCATAAATTAAAGCTACTTGGGTACATTTCAGAACAGAAAGTCCTGCCTGAATGAATGATAGAATTACTGAATTACTGAATTAATTAAAAAACAATTATCCAGTAATCTTAAGTGGCTTGTCCAAGGTCACCTATCTAGGCAGCAATCACAAACTAAAATCCTAGGTCTTTTGACTTTAATTTATTTTACTTATTATTGCCTTGCTTTGGGCCTCGAAGTCCTTGCCACACAGGTGCTCCGTGAGCCGGCGTACG
>NW_012150285.1:4938514-4940389 GCF_000956105.1 Propithecus coquereli
AGACCATCCTGAATGCTTCCTCTGTGGCCCTGCGTGGGATGGTGTCCCCGCGTGGGATGGTGTCCCCCTTCTCTCGGGAGCTGTAAGTGGTAAATTCTCCCTCCAATGGCTTTGGCCTCCTCTCTGTACCACCGCTCAGTCACCTGCATAAATTAAAGCCACTTGGGTACATTTCAGAACAGAAAGTCCTGCCTGAATGAATGATAGAATTACTGAATTACTGAATTAATTAAAAAACAATTATCCAGTAATCTTAAGTGGCTTGTCCAAGGTCACCTATCTAGGCAGCAATCACAAACTAAAATCCTAGGTCTTTTGACTTTAATTTATTTTACTTATTATTGCCTTGCTTTGGGCCTCGAAGTCCTTGCCACACAGGTGCTCCGTGAGCCGGCGTACGGTCTAAAGAACACACAGCCAGTGGGAGTACAGCTCTGCAGGGTCATAAATTCGACCTTCCACAGGTGTTCTTTCAGACATCACAAATAAAAAGTGTACGTGTCCTTCATCATTGTACTTGATTTTCAGAATTTCAGAGGTATTTAGGGATGATTCTTTTCAAAAGCTGTTTCAGGGCAAATTGAACGAAGCCCTCTTATTCTTGTAGCAAAGTGCCCTGTGGTGACAGTCAGTAAGCCAGCGACACACACGCACAGCAGACTTTGTGGATCACCTACTGTGTGCAGTGCGCTAGCCTTACAGATCTTTTTGTGCCCCTCGTCAGGAACCCAGTAAGAAGCCCAGCTTTCCGGGTAGCAAACAGGCTGGAAACCACCTGCTCCGTCAAGGGTTGAGATTTTTCCAGAGCACTGTGAAAAAGAGTCATTGGTGACCTTTGGTCAGTGGTTATTTGGGACTTTCCAATACAATTCAACCGGCGGTTGCAAAACTTAGGAGGAAAAGGTAGAACAATGTGATTTTCAAAGCTATGAGTTTCTGCGGATAAAAAACAAAGTCATTAAATTACTTCAATTTTGTAAAGGGGTAATTTCATGAAGAGAACAATCATCCTATTGCATTAGCTATGCTGAATGCTTTTACACCTTAATTTCTTAAATGTTTATATTTAAACATTGAGAGTAATATGTGCACTTTTACCTTAGAACATGCACAAAAATTAACTCAAAATGGATCAAAGACCTAACCATAAGAGCTAAAACTATAAAAACCTTAGAAGAAAATACAGGGAAAAAATTTCATGAGATTGAATTTGGCAATAACTTCTTGGATGTGACACCAAAAGCACAGGAAAGAAAAGAAAAAATAGATAAACAGGATTTCATTAAAATTAAAAACTTTTGTGTGTCAAAGCACACTATAACAGAGTAGAATGGGAACACACAGAGTGGGAAAAATATTTGCAAATCATATTTCTGATAAGGAGTTGATATCCAGAATATATAAAGAGCTCCTACAACTCAACAACAAAAAAGTCAAATAAGTCTATTTTAAAATGGACAAAGGACTGAAAAAGATGTTTCTCCAAAGAAGATATTCAACTGGCCAGTAAGCACGTGAAAAGACATTCAACATCACTAGTTATTAGGGAAATGCAAATCAAAACTGCAATGATACACTAATGGACACCCATTAGAATGGCTATTATAAAAAACAAATAAAACGAAAAACAGAAAATAGCGAGTGCTGTCAAAGATGTGGAGAAATTGGAACTCTTGTGCATTGCTGGTGCAAATATAAAATGATGCAGCTGCTGTGAAAAGTTGGGCAGTTCCTCACAATGTTAAACATAGAATTACCACATGATTCAGCAATTCCACTCCTAGGCATATATGCAAAAGGATGGAAAGCAGGGACTCAAACAGGTACTTGTACACAAATGTTCATAGCAACATTATCTATAATGACAAAAAAGTG
>NW_012150285.1:4940439-4940711 GCF_000956105.1 Propithecus coquereli
CCCGCCTCGGCCTCCCAGAGTGCTTGGATTACAGGCGTGAGCCACCGCGCCCGGCCCAAACTTTCTTTTCAATGGCAACCATCCCCTGATCTATCGGCCTTACTGTACCTCAAATTTTCTATTAATGCACTATGAAATTGCAAACATCTGAAAATGCTCATTAATATTATCTGTGCCCTTGCGTGGGTTTGTAGGCTTGTCAGCGAATTGGCCCAAACTTCCTGGGCTGACAGGCTCCCAAAGCAGAGAGGCCCTGTCTGAGGGGTCCTGGG
>NW_012150285.1:4945406-4975896 GCF_000956105.1 Propithecus coquereli
TGATACATGATACAACATGGGTAAACCTTGAAAACATTATGCCAAGTGAAATAATCCAGACACGAAAGGACAAACATTGTAGGATGCTGCTTGTATTAGGTACCTAGAGCAGACGCACTCAGAGAGACAGAAAGAACAGTGGTTATCGGGCCTGGGGAGAAGGGAAGGGAGAGGTATTGTTGGATTTCTGTTTGCGATGATGAAAATGTTCTGGAAATGGATGGTGGCAATGGTTGCACAACATTGTGAATGTACTTAGTGCCACTGAATTGTACACTTAAAAATAGTCAAAATGGTAAATTTTGTTTTGTGTATTCTACCACAACAAAAAACAATATATGCATAAGTTAAAATCATCACACTATATAAAATAATGTAAAATGAGAAGGGAAAGCTTCCCTTCCTCCATCCTCCTCCTCTTAATAAATACTTTAAAGTGTTCCTAGCGGTTATCTCCATAATTCCAAAGCATCTGTGTACATCTTTATGCCCTGATTCTTCCACTGTAGGGCCGGGGCTTCCTCTCCCAGGATGAGGAATTGAGTGCGCTTCTGCTACTCCCGTCAACCCTGTGCCTCCGTCTCTTGATATTTGATTATTATTTGACATCATACTTTTGGGTTTTCTAGTGGTTAACCTTTAGCTTTAAATAACACACGCAAATCTTCATCTCCTAAAACATTTTAATATGGGAAATTCCAAGCATATGCAAAAGTAGAGACAAGAATACAGTCAGCTCCTGAATACCCAGCACCTGGCTTCCTCCATCTCCCCACTCACTCCCCTCCACCAATTATTTGAAACAAGTCTTAGACATCGTATTATTTTATCTGTATATTTCAATATGTAATTCTTAAAAATAGGGACTTTTACAAAAAACATAAGCTCAATGCCATTCCACACCTAAAAAAATTACAATAATTCCTTAATAGTCAGTTACTGTTGAAATTTTACTGTGCCATTTTTTTTTTAGTTCATTCAAATCGGGATCTAAATAAAATCTTTATACCACAATTGATTGACAGTATCTTTAGTCTCTTTTAATCTATAGGTTTCTCATCCTTCTTTTGCTTCCCCCTGCAGTTGAAAACACTGAGTTGTTTGACCTGTAGAGTTTCCACCATCTGAATTTTGCTGATTGCAACTCAATGGTGTCATTTAACACGTTCTTCTATCCCTTATGTTTCTGGAAAATTGGTACTTAGATCTAGAGACTTACTGAGATTGTGATTTTATTAAATATTTTCTGGCAAGAATACTTTATACACAGTGCTGTTAACTTCCACCAGGAGCTCCATCGTGTGGGATCCTCTCCCCGAACGAGTCCGGCAGTCCTTGATGGCTGTTGCTTAAACGCTTTCACTCACTGCGGGTAGTGATAAGCCTCTTAGTCCTTATTCCCTTAATATTTGGAATGCTTCTATAGAAAGAAATTTCTCCCTTGACAATTTGGTTATCCTAAGATACAGGAAATGCAGAAGTAATTGCTTGACTCTTTTAATTACTTTAAAACTTATTTCATTACCAGTTTTTAAAATGATGAGTTGGTTCCCAGCATCCTCCAATGGTTACCACTGAGTTTTTCCTTTAGCATCATGATGAACTCATGTTTGATGTGTTTGAAACCATTGCATTTCAGTTCTCATTGATGTTCAAATTGTCCTGTATTTGGCCAATGAAAGCTTCTTCAAGTTCACTCCTGAGTCCTTTTTACCTGACTCCAAGAGTCTGTGGTACCGCCTCATTTTCTGGTACGAGTAGATGTGTCAGGCCCATGGGACACTTTTTTGGGTGCCCTAGGCCTAGATTAACTATTAATATTTTCCCAAAAAGTTCTAGTTACTTTTAGTATAAAATGGCATTTAGAGATCATAATTATGGCTTTTGAGTGTTCATTGCTATAGTTTGGACATTATTAAATCTTTATTCAGACCATGTTTTATTAACTATCCTCCCTAAATATATGAGAAATTAGCACACCCCTTTTTTTTCCTACTTTTTTTCTTCAACTTTCTTAACTTATATCAGCTGTAACATTGCAGCAGCTTTAAAACTTGTAACCTCAACATTTATAATTAATAATTAATAATCAATCTGCTTCACTTTGTCTATAGACTGATTATAAAGGTGTAAAACAAAAAATAGCATTTGCAAAGTGACGATGATATAAACATCATCTATTGATGAACCCCCCGAAAATCTGACTAGATCCATAGCAAAAGAAATGTGATCCCATTTCCCTCCACTGGGCTACCCAGAAGGAAAACTTCGTAAACCTCATGGTCGAATGGGTTCTTCTTACAGTTAAAATTAATTGCTCAGTGTCATGCCACTTTTAATTCTGCTTCATATTTGTACTATGATATTTTACAGCTACTATGTTCCCTGACATTTATAGCTGTTTTTTTTTTAATTGTTGTTGACAGAAGAAACATATGCTTTCATCAGATCAAAATTTCTATGTTCCTAATCATAGAATTGCATAATGGAACCCACTTGCTTTTTGATGACATACACACTGGAGTCCTTTGATACTTCTCATTTTGAGTGAATTGTTTTCTAGAACTGCTGCAGAGTTTCCAGCTAAAATTTATTTTCGTTGCATTCTTAGGTTAATTTCAATTTTGCTGAATCACAGATATTTCTCTTTCTTGGGTTTCAATTTTGCTTTGATGGAATACATCTTTTTATTCTTCAAAAGGTTTATGGAAGATAAACTTTTTCACTCCTTCCTACCTGAAACTGACTTTATTTTTCTCTCCTATTCGATTGATAGTTTGGCTGGGTATAGCTTTTCAGGTTTGAATTACTTCTCTCTTAGAACAGTAAATGAATTTCTCTGTTGCCTTCTAGCATTGAGTGTTATCAATTATAAATCTCATATCCATCTTTGTGACAGCTCTTCTTAGCGGACTACCCACCATCCAGTCTTTTCCTTTTCCATCTTCCCAAACGCTGATTTTGTTCAAGCACCAAGACCACTATTTTGAAGGAGGAAATTCACCTTCCAGCCCTGGGCAGGATCCATGATTCATTTCACAATGACTACATTCTTCTTGTCCATGATTGATTTATAAATAGGCTTTTGGACATTTCTGCTTGAGGATGTGATAATTCTAAATTGTTGCAGTGGTCCTGAGACCATGAGGCAAAGAGCAAGATGGTAGAGGTGGCAGAGGAGAAAGACTGAAAGAATCTAGGTTATTGATGATGTGATTGAGCAGTTGAATTAACCAACCTTTAAAAATACTTTACACTGTCAAATTTTTATTTGTAGATATATTTTAGATAGTCGTAGTTTGAGGATCACTTTGCCTCTTGAAGAGATGATTTTTATTATGATTCATAACTCTTACTTTGAATCTTTGGTGCCTGAACTTGGCTAATCTTTATGTTAAAATAATTTGGGCCAAATGCTCCTCCAATCTCTTCTTCATGGAGCGATAAGGAACTACGTAAAAGAATGCCTCTCTACAATAAATTTGATAGACTTGCAGAACTGAAAAGACTGTCAAGAGTTAATTTAGTCTATTGCCTTGACTCTGAGCAGGGCTGATGAGAAACCACCCCATAAAATTGCTTCACATGCTTTTCATAGACACAGAAATGTCATCACCTCCTTTGCTGTGGTACATTCCAGCATGTCAGTGCCAAAGAAGGAGGCCACAGCGTCAGGGTCTTATCCTGAAATAAACATGGTGCCATTTGTCCTGATGGAACCAAATTTTCACTAGTGAGTGGAGGCATTTCTTACATCAAGAAAACTAACTGATGGACAAATTGATAAAATAGAAAGATGCAAAGAAGTGAGAGTTTGAACTGCAGAATGACACTGTTTTACACATTTTCCTAGAGTGTTCTTTTAGACGTAAAGCTAAATGAATTAGAAATGTAACTTAATTTTCAAAATAAAAATCCAGAATACTACTTATCAAGTGGCAAATGTGTTTTAAGCAATAACGCCATCAGTTTTACAAAACCCCTTTGTTGTGAGGTGGCTACGGGGAAGCCTCCACTTTGGGAGCGGCATTTGCCTCCGCCCACACAGGGACTTTCCTGAGGTGGGGACACGCTTAGCTGCCCTAACTCCTTCCACATGGAGACCACGGCCGACTGCAGCTGTAAACCTGCTTCCTTGACACACAAATCCCAGATGGTGCTTTGAATCGAAGGCCCATATTGCACGCAGATTTCAACCACATGTGGTTTAATTTTTCTTTCTTATTGTTACTCAGTGCATGGGGAAAAAGTAGATAAACACATAACAAAAGGAAAGAAAACCACTCATAACCCCAGACTATTCATATTTTGGTATTTTTCCTTCTAGATGTTTTCTAGGCGTATTCATTTATATGTCCGGCTTTATTTTCCCTGCAAAATGGGACCTCAGCCTGCCCTGCTCGGGCCGTGCGCCGCGCCGTGTCCATGCGCACACGCTGCGGCTCCGGGTGGCCTGGGCGCCTCCCTGACCAGGCTCGTGGACCTGGTCGGCTGCTGTCCCCGACGTGAAGGGAAGCGCCAGGAGACCGCGGCACTCCAGAGCTACCGCATACTGCCCGCCGAGCCTCTGCACGCGCTACCTCCACCTCTCACACCAGCCCTCCGGGGTGGGCCCTTACCCCTTCTTTGGCAGTTGAGGAAACTGAGACATAGGCTGAGAGAATTTAAATTCGGATTGACTTGCTCCCAAGGCGCCGCAGCCTCCAGATAGCAGCTGCAGTGACCTCCGGCCCGCAGGGATGTGAGGAGGAGGCAGCAGGAGAGGGAAGATGCTGCCCACAGGAGGACAGAGGACATGGGGGTGGCCTGTGCCCACTGCAGTAGACTGAGGGGAGGTGCTGGCTGCTTTCTGTGCTGTCACGAGGAGGACGCCAAGGCCGGGGTCGCCTGAGTGGGAGAGGCAGGGTCTAGGGTGGACGAGTTGGGAGGCAGACGGGCTGCTCTGGGCAGGGCTGGCCTGGGGAATGCCTCGAGTCTGACAAAGGTTGGTTTTCACCCTTGAGCTTGCCAAGTCCCCGCAGCCCCTCGGTGGCCCCAGGCCCCATGGCCCGACTATCCCAGAGTACAGTGCCCTCCTGTCCCCTCAGAACTCCCCCATCTGGCAGCTGGATCTCCCCAAACGTGTTCTCTGCTAGAGCTAACTGAAGAAACGCTTTCATGCTGTTGGTTAATGGGGATTATGGCTTGGGGGGTTTCTCTCTCCCAAACATTTGCAGTTCAACAGCGTGTTTGGAAATGCAAAGATACAGCCAAGTTCTATAAGCAGCTCGTTAGAGTGCAGAGACAGACATTTCAACGAATGAACGTGACGCGAGGGGATATGATAAGGCATATGTACCTGTGAAGGGTTCTGCTGGGTTTTTTTTTCCCCCAGACAGAGGTGGGTGAGTGTAGCCCCAGAAGGAGGTGTTCGAATGGGGTTTTGAGGGTTGAGTAGGAGATGTATACCAGGCTGAGGGGTCTCCGGGCCGGGAAGGCAGCACAACTGACCCCGGGAAACCATGATGGTCAGCTGCTCTGGCTAAAGTAGGCAGAGGCCAGGGGATCGGGCTGGGCTGTGAAGGGCTCTGTGTGACATCGTGGGACATTGGGGCTGTATCCTGTGGGCAGCTGGCTCCATCAGACTCAACATTGTTTGAAGCAAGGGAGAGACCCGATCTGGTTTGTGTTTTGGAAAGATATTCCCGGTAACAGTGAGGAGGCTGGATGAGTCACTCGGAGAAACAGAGACTGCATTCCAGAGAGTTCAGTAACGTGGCCACTTTCAGCAGGTGGCGAGGGTGAGTGTGGGTCAAGGAGGCCTCTTCCCAGGATTCTGAGAACAGCCAGCTCTGGCCTCAGGGAAGGGAAGAAGCCTTAAGGACGTGTAGGGAGCAGAGAGGGAGCAGTGACTCCACCACCCGGCCCTCCTGGCCCTCAGCGTCTGCAGCCAGCGCCCAGCCCCCTTAAGGAAAGACCGCAGTCATTCACGATCTCGATAAATCCACTGGCCCGTCGGGGGCCCCGACACCCTTTCCTGTGTTAGCTTTTTAATGGCCAACGAGCTTTATGACTCTCCCACTTCCTGAGGTGGGAACCCCACAGGGAATAGGCTCTGGGGTGATTTGTTAGGTGCTGGGCTGGCCGGGCCACGGGGGGTGTCTGACCCAGACAGAAAGCCAGTCCAGTGGGTGAGAGCCAGGCAGGGCGGGCGTGGCCTGCTAAACATCTCTTGGGCCAAATAAGCAGTTTAAAAACACGGTTAAAGAGACAGTGCCACGCCCTGGTTCAGGGCAGGGACTCTGGAACCAGACGGAGGGCTCAGATCCCCACCCTGTGTCTTGCCTGCTGTGTGCCTTGGGAAAGCCACTTCACCTCTCTGGGCCTTGGTTTTCTCATCTGTAACATGGGGGCAATAATAATACCCACTTTGTTGGTTTGTTGGGAGGATTAAATAAATGCGTTCATATGTCTGCAGCATTTAGCGTAGTGCCTGTGAGTCCCACGACAGCATTTGCTTCCCTGGAGACCCCAGGTGGCCCAAGCACCCAGGAAGTCAGCTTGTCCAGCTGTGCCCTGGCCAGAGGCTCCTGTGTCCACAGAGGCCACCCTTCTCTCCCCCGACTTCCTGCAGATGCCAGGATAAGCCGATGCCCAGACACACCCAGGCGGAGGGCAGGAGGTGGCCGGCACCCCACTCAGAGCCCTGCCGTCCGGACCGTCCAGCTGTGCCTGCACCCGCCCCCCAGGCCACCCCTCGCCTGGAACTTCGCAGTGGTTTATTCTGTTCCTTTTGCACTCGGATTCCGGGAATACCTCATGGGGCGTGTTAGAGCCAAACAGCCATAACTCGCGGCCTTTCTCTCCAGATTAAACAGGTGCAAAATCCTACTTGAGCCGAGCCCGTCGGCCGCAGCAGCTGGGAGCGCCCCCACTCTGGGGGCCCCTGTGGTGCCGCCCTCCTGTCTCTGGGCTCCCCAGTTGTTCCCTGGCCCCCTCTCCCCACCTGTCCTGGGCCGGTCCCCCGCCACGCTGGGCAAAGCCACCTCAGCTGTGAGAGCCCGAGGTAAAAATGAAAACCAGTCCCCCTCGGCAGGGACAGTGGCAGAATTCACGTGACTTCCGAGGGCAGCTTCGTAGGCCTGGTGGGCGCCGGGCGGGACGGGTGTGTGAGCCATTTAGGTGAGCCCGCCTGGCCTCCGTCCCTTTAGAGGTGGCTGCGGGGTTAGGGAATGTTCCTGCAGCTCCTCAGGGACGGTCTGGCAGGAAATCAGCCCAGCCCACGTGGCCAAGGCCAAGGCCTGCCGCCTTTCTGCCTCGGGTGACGCTGTGGCCCCAGCGCGTGTTCTCCGCCCCCTCTCCTCGCCGAAGTTCACGGTCGTGTTCCGACAGAAGCAGCACTGTCGGAGAGGCCCGTGGGCCCTGGGAACTGTCGCTGAGAAGTGACTGGTGGGCCGGAGGGGGAGTGGTGGCCCACATCGGTGACACACCCCGCCTGGCTCGAAATTGGCATGTCAGCCCAGCCCGACGGGGACTGCCGTCCCCCGGACCAGAGGGTTTTTCCAACAGCTGCGATGGGAACACAGTTCTGGTTCGTGGTAAGAATGACACACAGCCCGGCCTGCGGCGTCACCCTGGGACCCCCTCACCCCCAGGGTCTCCACCCATGGTTGTGCCATCCGAGTCCTCTCGGGGCTCACACATGGGGCACACGGGGGTGGAGGACATGCCCTCTCCCTGTCACCTTGTTCGTGTCACACTCTGGGGGGGTGCCAGGCTCAGCACCAACACCTGGGCCAGGAAGGATCTTTCATTCCACAGATTCGAAGTCATTTTCCTTTCGGCCTCTGCCCCTCCTCGCCCGTCCCTGTCTGGGCTCCCGCTCTCCCCCCGCCTCGCTTTCCTGCTGGGCGGCCTTGCTCCGAGGACGGAAGGACTCTGTGCAGTGGGGGCGGGCCCTGGGTGCCGGGAGGAGAAGGCAAGAGTGGAGCTGCCGACCTCTGAGGCCTGCGAGGAGACGGTCCCCTGAGGCGGGTCCCGGAGGTGGGGACCCCCTCCCCTTTGGAACTGCCAACCCGAGAAGCCAAAGGAGGAAGGCCCACGCCAGCCACCCTGCCCACCCCAGGCGCCTGGGGAGAGGGCGAGTCCAGGGGGTGGTAGGGCCGCCTGGGCCTCCCAGGCAGTTGTGTCCAAGGGAACAGGAAAATTCTAGAGCCCAGTATATCAGTCAAGACTCAGCCAGCATTCAGACTGTCACCTGCAGAAGGTTCCCTCTTCTTCCTCCCTGGTCTGGGCCCATGTGGCGGGGACCACAGGAGCCTCCGGTGGACAGAAGACCTTGGGAAATCGGGACCTGCCCGGTGTGGTCCCAGCTGTCTGCGAAGTGGAATGGCTCGTTCTGCTGGGCTTCTGGTGTCCAGGTGGGGACTGCGCTCCCTCCGAAGGGAGAGAATTTCAGCCTTGGGCGTGTCAGCCCAGGCACGATCCTCGGCTACCTGGGGCACCGCGCCCCTTGCTGCGACTCCTCTGACCCCCTCTGCAGGCCCAGCTGCTGCCTTCTCCTCTCCTGGTCTTCCAGCTCCGCCCCCGCAGTGTGCAAGGTGAGGACCCAGGACTTAACACCTCCTTACACTCGCACACTTGCACACACACAGTCCCCGTGCTGGTAGTCACAACCACGTCACAGAAGATTTAGAAGACAGGGAAGGGAGAA
Organism: Propithecus coquereli; assembly: GCF_000956105.1. Taxonomy (NCBI): domain Eukaryota; kingdom Metazoa; phylum Chordata; class Mammalia; order Primates; family Indriidae; genus Propithecus; species Propithecus coquereli. Next base: position 4,954,099 of record NW_012150285.1, read on the forward strand.
AAATCCCCCCACCCCACCAGGAGCCTACCCAAGCGAGCAGCCGCGGCAACTATCTGTCCTTTTTCCTGTGCAAACACTGATTTAAACGCGGTGGTAGCTTTATTCTCTACACAGTCCTGTGCCCTGCTTGTCTCACCTGCCAGTATGTCGTAAGAATTTTAGATGTGCTTGTATCGTCTTAACAGTTACCATTTAAAAGGAGAGATTAATATTCCAGGAAATTAATGTACCATTGATAATAGTCCCACAATTTGTTTTGGACATTTAGGTGATTTCTGTTTTCTGTTTTTTCGCTGGTCCAAATATTACCACAATGTAGCTTTCAGCACATTTGGAATTTGTCTGTGGGGCAGATGAACCGCGAGGAGCATGCTTGCTCACATGAGTCCAGCGCCACAGACCAGGGCCCCGTCTTCAGGCCCTGCCCCAGCTGCGAGGGACAGTGGGCCAGAGAGCGCGGGCGAAGCAGTGTGCACCCCCCTGCTGGGCCAGCCCAGCCGCTTCCTGGGTGAAGGATGCCCCAGATCCCTGTGTCGTAGTAGTTTCCAAGTCACTGGAGGACGGCTGGGGTCAAGCGAGTAACAGGCCGCTGTTCCCAGTCGGCTGAGCGCCCAGCGCTCTGAACTAAAGCGACCGATTAAAAGGCCTTAGCCTCCCGCCTCAGACCCAAGGACTTTCTAATCTCTTATTTCTTTCCGCCCCCAAGCACGGGGAAGGACTCTCTGTGCAAGTTCCCTTGCCTGGCTGGGAGAAACTTCTTCCAAAACAAGTGCAACTGCCTTAAGATCCCGTCCCTAGAAATCACATCGAATAACCAGGAAAGGTTAATCAGCAGAAAAAATAAAAGACTAAAAGCCGACACCACACCCAGACCTTCCTCTGCTCCTCCACGGGCGGCTCCAGGACGTCACCTGCGAGACTCCGTCCGCTCCAGACGACAACCTTGGCTGGCGAAGCTCCGCCCGCACCTGCCCGCACCTGCCGCCACCTCCCTGCTCAGAGGGGCCTCTTCCCAGGCTGTTCTGTCCTTTGGGCTCATTCGGGTCTCCCGAAAATCATTTTCTACCCTCAAAACGGCTCACATCTCCCGTTCCCTCTTCCCAGTGAGGACGGCACATGAGCCTCAGCGTCGACTCTCCCCAGGCTCGCGCCCGCGTGGCTCCCGCCCGTCCCTGTTAGTCTGGCCACGGTCACTTCGCTTCCACAGACTCGAACCTTCGCGGGGAGGGATGGGTCTCCCCCCCCAGTTCCCACCAGCAGCAGCAGGGAAGGGGCCAGGGGCGGGGGCCGGCTGTGCTGTCATTGGAAATGACACAACCATCTAACAATAGAGGACACTATGTCAAAATAATAGAGTAGAAACATTTTATTGATATGAGAGGCTATTTGTAATATGAATTTGTGGGGAAGGCACGACTCCATTTATTAACGAAAAATCACACACACACACACACACACACACACACACACGTTCGCCTGGAAAGCTAAAAATACACACCAAAATGTTAACAGTGTTATTTCCGAATGGTGAGATGATGAGTGAGTTTCATTTTCCTCTTTTTGCTTCACTGTATTTCCTACTTTACTATAAGTAGCATATAATAATTATATAACTGGTAAAAAGATGCTCTTTACAATAACGCCTACATGTTTTTCACTTCATAAAGCTTTTTCGTAGGTACAATTACATTTGGTCATCGCAGCAACACAGGAGCATGGCCAGACGGTGTCTGTGCTCACGCCGGTGTTACAGGCGAGGAAAGGCGGGCTCCAAGAGGTGTCACGCCTGTGGCCGCAGGAGGCAAGGGTGAGCCAGGGCTCCCGACGCGGGCTCAGGCCTTCTGTGGGCACCTCCTGCCACCGGGCCCTCAGCTGCCCGGCTCCAACAGCGGCCCCTTCTGAGTCTCCACTATTGACAAGGGTTCTAAAAACACGTCTCTGATCATCTCATTGCCCTGCCCAGAACCTTCCGTGGCTCCTCGTGGCTCTAGCGGAGGGTTGCTGGGCTGGACAGTTCTTTGTCGTGGGGGCTGTTCTGAGCGCGGTAGGATGTTCAGCAGCATCTCTGGCCTCCTCCCACCAGCATCGCCCCCACCACAGACCACCCCCGGCTGCATCAACCAGAAACGTCTCTGGACATTTCTGTCTCTAGACGAAGTCACCCCTGCTGGGATCCAGCCCAAACCCCGGGCCCTGCACCCCGGCCTCTGGTTACTCGGGCAGCACCGCCCTCCCCAGGCCCGTCTCACCCATCACCCTCGGTATCTGCTCACTCTCTCTCCGCAACGCCGCGGCCTCCCACGCAGCCCCTCGCGTCCGGGTCCATAAAACGTCAGCCCTTGTTAATTGAATCAAAGTCAAAATGCGATCTCTGCCTCTGTAGGGCCCTGCCCAGCAGCCGTGAGGGATGGGCAGCATCTAACCGTCCACCAGCCACCAAGGGGCTGCTTCCTGGACCCCAAGCAGCAGGGCAGGGGGAGCTCTCAGGTCTCTTTCTGCTGCTGCTTTGTGTTTTCCAGCCCTTGCTGGCTGCTTTCTCTTAATTTGCATTTGCTGATACTTGGAGGTGTTTGGCACTTCTCCACCTGCTTCGTCCCTGGGCCATTCTCTGGTTCATTCAGGCCTCGATCCCAGGCGACCGGTCCCCCCTGTCCTGGGGCATGCTGGGCTGACTGAGGCCAGGGAGTGAGAGAAGCTCCAACAGTGGCACCACCAGAGTAGCATTTTGAAACCCACTGATTCCGGGTGTGGTTCCAAGGAAGGGGCCATAACTGTAGTAGCAATAAAGGCCCTTTCCATCCACCAGGGTATCAGTGAGGCCTTGGGTTCTTTGTCCTTCAAGGATGCTGCTACTGCAGCTGCCGTGGGGCTGACCTCTCCTGCATGGAACCCAAAGACATAAACATGAAAGTTTCAGACTAACACTGCAGGATGCTGTTGAGGATGTTGGCCAAGAAAAAAATATCCAAGCTTTCAACATCTGAAAAAGTTTTGCTTCCTCTGAACAATTATGTCCCTTATTGCTTATGTTGCTAGGTAGCTCAGAGTCAATATCATGTTCCACCTCTCTGCACCTGAGGCAGATCATCTGGTATACATTTCTGTGGGGTTATCTAACCTTTATTTTCCTTTATTCATGTTTCCCTTCAGTTTCTCAGTGGGTTTTATTGTTTTATTATTCTGAATGAAATCTGTTTGCATGAGGTTCACAGAATCGATTTTCGACCATCAGCAACCTGGAAAGTGAGCATCTCTCTGCCCCACTGTCTCCGTGCTGTCGCTAAAGGCTGCGGGAGTTAGCAGCCAGGCAGCTAGGGCTGCTTGTGTTGTATTTTCTACGTTCATGGTAAATCCTGCCCTGTCGTTTATTTTCCTTCAGTCCCAGCTGAGGCCGAGCTGGTTTCCACAGCACTTTACAGCACTCAGCACCTGGTGGTTAAGAGGGATTAAAGTGGATCCACGTGCTAGGCACATTTTTGTGTTCAGACAAATGAGTTTCCAAAGAAATCCTGGGAGACTTCTCATATCCCTTCCTTAAGGTATTTCCTTCCTTCCTTCCTCCTTCCCTCCCTCCCTTCCTCCCCTTTTCCTCCTTCCTTTCTTCTTCCCTTTCTCTCTTGCTCCTTTCCTCTCTCTCCTCTTTTCTTCGCATGCGTCACTCACTAGCTGGGCAGGTTACTTCAATTATTCGACCCTCAGGTTTTTTAATCTATCAAAGAGGAATTTTAAAAACCTCATAGGATGACTATGCAGATTAAATCAAATTATTCACGTGGAGCATTTAACATACTGCCTGATGTAGGCAAAGTGCAATAAACATTAACTATTATTATCATTAATTCAACAAACATTTTTATGTACCATGTGTTAAACGCTGCCATACACAAACATTTCTCAAAGAAAAAACAAATCCGTTTACTTAAACACGCATGCGCATGCGCACACATCCGTAGTCATTTGGGGGCAGAGAACAGAGATAATGATAAACTGTGGTTAAAACTGTAGGAAAGGCTAGGAGTTGCACACCGCTTTATTTTCTTCTAGAAGGTTGCTTTCATTAGTCTTCACTTCCTTTCCTCACCCCATTTTGTGGTATCTCCCTCCTTGTGCCTCTGAGACCCTCCTTCTCTGGTTTGGGGTCCCCAGGCCTGGGCCATACTCTGGGCACTTCCAAGGACTGAACCCCACCAACCGTTCCTACCTGGGCTACTTCAATTGTTCAGACTTTTATGCAAATCAGCCTTAAAAACAGGGCTCGGTGTTCTCTCTGCCCATTTCTTTCTAATGGTGGCCCGACGACTCTAGGTTTCCCTCTGCTTTTGTGACCCTGTTGTCGCCCTGGCGACCCCAGGCTGTAAGCACTCCCCATTCAGTGATGCCATAAGTGATTAATCTCTGGCTAGTTTCCTCCCCTCTCCTCCCGAGCAGGTGCGGCGGCCATTCATCAGGATGCCCAGATACTTGAAGCAAGCCACCTTCACTCAGGGCCACGCTCTGGACAGCGACGCTGGCCTGGCGCTCTGCTGTGTTCAGTGTAATTACTCTTCCTCAGTGAGTCCCCAGGGCCCCAGCCTCCTGCAGACCCCTCCCCTTGGAGGGCTTTTCTGCAAGTGCCTGTCCCCCCTGCTCACGGGGCCTTCTGGGGATTTTAATCCTAGACTGGCTGTAGCAACACAGACAGTCCTGACTTACGATATTTTGACTTTACAGTGGTGTGGAAGTGACACGCATTCAGCAGAAACCATGCTTCCAGTTTTGAATTTTGATCCTTTCCTGGGCCAGCGACATTCGGTAGGAGACGCTCGTGTCGGGGGGACGGTGAGCCGCAGCTCCCAGTCGGCCACGCGACCGCGGCGGTGAACAACCGACACTGGTATCGTACTCAATGAATTACGTGATCTATTCAGCACTTTCTTGTAAAACAGGCTTTGTGCAAAATGATTTTGCCCAACTGCAGGCTGACGTGAGTGTTCTGAGCACCTTTAAGGCAGGCCGGCTAAGCTCTGATGTTTGGCAGTGTAGGTATGCTAAATGCATTTTCGAATTATGACATTTTCACCTTAGGATGAGTGTATGAGGATGTAACCCACTGTAAGGCGAGGAGCATCTCTAGTCTTACCACGACCCTGAGAAAAAGTTGGCATCGAAGAACCAGGCAGCCGAGACGGGCCTGAACTGCAGTGTGCAGGGGCTGAGTGAGCCACGAGATAGGACTTTCTCCCTGGGCTTGGACACGCTGCAATATACCACTGCGAAGGGTGACGGGATCTTGTTAAGAAAGCTCTCGGGGCAGGGGGAAAGTTGGTCTCTCTTGAGAGACCTCCTCCTGCCCTTCCCCAGGCCAATCTTGGGATACCTTTCTCAGCACGAACCCTCCTTAATCATCCACACATTCACTCACTGCACAGCTGTCTGTGACTCAGGACAGCATGTCGTCAGATCTTCTCTATCCCAAGCAGCAACGCCTAATGACCAAGTAGCATCCTGGTAACATGGAGGAACGAAAACATTGTGTCAACAGCATCACGATTGTCTCAAGACTGTCAAGCTAATAAAGGTAATAAACACCACCGGTTGTTTCAGACGTTATTCTGCAAGGAGGCTGTGCATTCAAGGGGACATTATCTCTTCCAATCAATGCCAATCGACAATGGTAATGAACCAAAAAGGCTTAATCACTGCAACAACAAAAAACTCTTATGCGTGTAGTTTTATAAATGTACACTGTGCCATAAAGGATCTGAAACCCAGCATTAGACGAGGTGTGAACGCAGAAACAGTTTGTTCAGAGGCGAGGAACCCGAGGCAGTCACTGCCCGCGGAGCCCAGTGCGCACAGAGATACGCGGAGCCCGTCTGCTCCACTCGAAGTTCGTCTTCCAGAACATGCCCCAACTTTATCTTCCACTGAAGAGCTGTGTCCAGAGGTCACACACTCCGATGCGACTATGGTGTGTCACCTCTATCCTCCACAGAAGTAAGTACAAAACAGTATTAAAAGCCATAACGGAAGTATAAGGAAGTCCAACTCTGTTCCTATCTTTCCCATGATGTCTTTCTTGACGCTTTAAAAAAATCACATAATAAATTCTTAAAAAAAAATTTCTGGTGTCCCTGCTGTGTTGATGGCCCATGTATGCGTTCAGTTTGAGAAGTGGGCAAACAAGCATTGTCCACTGTGTCCCCGAAGAACCCCTCATTGGGTCCAGTCTGATCTCCACCCCAAGCTCCGGACTTCACGGACTGCTGGACTTCCTTCATGCCTAGAATCTCTCTCTCTCTCCCCCCGCCACCCCGCCCGCCCCGGCTATAAAGCTCCTAACTTTCCTTTAAGGTCGTGCGCAATCCCAAGACCAGCATCGCTACCTAGAGCCCTCCCCTCCATGGAGGCTTCACCGGTGACCCCCACAGGCAAAGCTCTCCGGTCCGTAGAAGGAGCATCCACATCACTAACAATGTATCACTACGTGACATAGTTCACAGTGTCACTCTTCGTCGTAGTTCATTGTTTTAAGTCTTCCTCTGTTGTTTTCCCAATAAGCCCGCGAATTTTTGAGGGCAGGACTTGGTCTTACGTTTCTGCGTCTCTCCCCATGGTGCTGCCCGGGATGTGGACAACACTCCCCTCCCACGGCGCTCGCTCCCAAGTCAGCACTTCCCAATCTGAGGAACAAAGAGATTCATGTTAGAAGGAAAAATTCTCGTATTCTTTGAGATTACTCCCCACTTGGTAAAAGTCGGTGATTACTTAGGTGCCAAGGGAAGAGTAAATCAAAATGCACGATCAAACACTGATCAACATTAAAGTGAAAATACAAAACTTAAATATCTCAAAAACTCTTAGACTTTCAACAACACATCCCCAACCCCCCTCTTCCGCCCCATCCCTGTTCCTCGCCACCCACGTCCACTATACTCTAAGTCTGAGAGACACTGAGCTAAGTCTTTGAGAGCAGTTATCAAAATATCAAAATAACTCACCGTCGAAAGCCTCAGCTCCAGCGACCTCGCTAGGTTAGTCAGCCTTCGCTGAGCAGCGCGGGAGGAGAGCCGGCACGTGCCAGTTGCATTTTTATGGGGTGAGAAGTACGTTAGAAAGATCTAGAGCTTTAGATCCTGACTGCTCTGGTGCGGCTTCGGCAGGTCAAGCTTCTCTGCGTCAGGTCAAGCACCAGGAGGAAAACCATCTGGGGAAGTGGGGATTTCAAAAAAGAGGAGGCGGCTACCGATGCCGCGTGCAGGCGAGGAGGTGGGCAGCCTGCGCGGTGGGCGACCCATGCAGACGGTGGCGGCAGGAAAGCGAGAAGAAGAGATGAAACCAGAGTGTAGCAGTAGACTGGGCATGAAACAGGAGGTGAGAAGATAGAACTCATGAGAAGGAAAGGGGCAGACACTGAGGAGAGACAGGGATCAAAGAAAGCTTCTGTTGATTTAGTTTTGGAACAAACGTGTCCCTGAAATGACGGAGGATTCAGGAGAAGTGGTGCGAGCGGTAGAACAAGGGCGGCCGGGCGGGACTGGATCACGGTGCAGGAGGAGGAATCGGCCAGAGGCAGCAGGAGGGACCCTCTCTCTCTGGGTAGCAGGTGAAGAGGCATTGACCGCACGTGGCTGGGCCCTGGGACCACCCGAAGCCAGGACTCTCGCCAGGTTGCGCTCAGGTCCCTCCCACACCTGCCTCCTTTTCTCAGCCCCACAGGCCCTCTCCTCCTTCAGCCTGGTGGGGAAACAAGGCTGCCATGAACTCCCAAATGTCACATCTCAACAACCGCAGCCGTGGGAAAGAGGCTGGACTGACCCTCTTGGCCCCAAACCCAAAATTCTAGACAAAAGTTCTCACTCGTTCATCTTGAGAATTTATCTATTTGCTTGTAGATTTTAATTGCATACATATTAGTTTCAATTTTCCAGTTTTCTTTTTTACAAATAAACTTTGTTGTGCATATTTGAAGTTTGCAATATGATGTTTTGGGATACATATAGGTAGCAAAATGGTTACTGTAGTGAAGCAAATTAATGTTTCTCTCATCTTGAGTATTTGGGAACCCAAGCGTGGGTCAATAAATTCCACATGGGCTGTGGACAGGACGTCCTATGTAAGCACACGCCAGCACCCAGGGGAACACACAGATGGGGTAGAAGGAGGCGTCATTTTCATTGAAGAGGGGGTCTGGTAGACAAAATAACAGGCGTCCTTAGAGAGGCACAGTTTGGAGGAAAGTTTGGAAAGTTTGAGAAGTTTATATCCCAAGTTGTTTCTTGTTTGTTAAGTTGTTTTTTGTTGTTGTTGCTCTTGGTGAAGTTACAGTCTCCACCATGAATCGGGGGTAGATGCTGATTTGGGCTATAGAAGGTTTGGGACTCTACCAGGTGGAATGAGAAAGCCAAGGGAAGGACTGACCAATGCTGAGAAACATCTGAGGGTAGAAAGCATAATCGTGTCGTGGGGTCAACCCAGATTTATTCACTTAACAACCATTACTGATGACAATCTCTGGTATCACTCGGCATCATGGACATAGCAGAATAAAAACTTGTAGTGGGGCTGATCCAAGGTTGGAGGATGGAAATACAGGTGCTTTGGGGGAAGGGCTGCCGCACAAAGGGTTGTGTCTCAGTGGTCCCTCTTATGACACCCAGAGGAGACGACCCCTCAGGCAGGAAGCACACATCCTGGTTTGCTCAGGAAAATTCCATGAAATTATCAACGGTAGCGCCTCTTTTTGTCATTGAGAGGTCCCAGTTTGGAGGCTGAATAATGCGGTCAGCCACACAATGCCAGGTGTGAAGTGACTGAGGAAAATGGCCCCTCAGGATGTCACTGCTTTGTGTGCTGTAGCCCCAGACCCAACAGGCTGGAAGGAGCACACCCCGGCCGCCGCCTGCCCGCCTCCTCTTGGACCCACCACGGAAATGGAGACTCCTCAAAGTCTCAGTGCCTGCAGCTCTGGGAGCAGAAGAGAAAGGATCAGAGACCAGAAACAAAGCTACCCTGGCCTGGCCGGATGACTCACGGTAGGGAGAGGCCACGTACGACTGAGGTTGAAGGGAACGGCTCCATTCCTTGTTGGCAGCAGGCGACCAAACACCGCCCGGTACCCAAACCGCACTCCCTGAGGCCATCTGGTACGCCCAGGGTGCCCCGGGGCGCGAAGTCGCAGAAGCCACATGCAGGTTCTGACCACACGCTTCAGCTTTCCTTTGCATGAAAAAGGCAAGGGCCATGGCCCCACGGCGAAGACCGAAGACGTCTGGCCCAAAGCGCATTCTCAGTGCATACTCACACGAGGGGTGGGACGTCCTCTTCAGAACACACTGGGGGCTCTTCTGCCTCAGCTGGGGACCCCGAACCTGGTCTGGGACCTAAATGTGCAGCAGCATTCCTCAGGAGTTGGGGCAGGGGACAGGGAGAAGGAGCCGGGTGGAATTTTTCCCCGACCCCAGCTGGCGATCAGCTTATGCCCTAAAGCAGAAGGATTAATAAGCAGGGTAATTCTATCCCAGGCAGAATGTAGCTACAGATGTGGGCTTATGGGTGAAACAGCTAATCCTTTCTACATTTGGCTCACTTACGAAATACGATGCCTGGGATTGTCCAAGCACCACTTCCGCCCGGCCGGGTGCAGGGTGCCCGGCTCGTGGGCGGACGGGCAGCTGTGGGTGGACTGTCCGGCTGTGGCCTGTGGGGTGGGCTGACTTCTCACGGGACTGAGGATGGAGGGGAAGGAAAGTAGCCTGTGCGTGCGTGTGCGTGAGTGCGTGTGCGTGAGTGCGCGCGCGCGCGCGCTGGCGGGGGAGGGTGCGGGTAGGGAGGGTGCAGTCGAAGGGCAATGCCAGGAGTTGGGGTGGGTGGGTGCACAGAGAGGCTGGAGGAAAAGACACTGCTTTGGAAAAATCTAAGGTTCATTGCAACCCGGCTCCCCAAAGGCTCGAGGGTTGGGGAGGCTGAGGAAGGGCGCACCTGGGCGTGCACGTGGCCCGGATCGGAGCCAGCAGGCCGCCAGGGCTTTGCAGGTGAGTAACGGCTGGGTGCTCCAAGCCGGGAGACCGAGTCATCAAAGAGCGGCTGGAGCGGAGGTGAAAGGGTTCCCAGGCCGCCGGCCACGCGCTTGCAGTTTCCCCGGGCCGCCCTGGGGCGGGTAACCGAGACGGAGCGCTGGGGTCTGGGCACGGATTTGCTGCGGGGGAGGCACCGGGCGGGGAAGCTGGGGGAGAACTCAGGAAGGGGCGTGGCCCCGCAGGCCCCGCCCACTACAAGCACCGCCCCGCGCTCGTCCTCGCACCCTCCTGCCGGGCCGGCGACCCGTCCCCGCCTCGCCGCCCCCAGGCCCGCGGGAGGAGCAGGGAGGTTGAAGCCACGCTCCGGCGCCCGCTGCGGGGCTTTCGCAGCCGCACGCGGGTTCCGGGAGTTGCTGACAGGAACAGCGGCCTCGAGCAGCCGCTCCCGCACCGAGACGCCGAGAGACTGGGGCCCGGCGGGCGGGGAGAGGAACACCGACCGGGGCTTCCACAGAGTCGTCTCCATTCCTCGCCTCCCGTTGCCGTTTCTTCGTGTCCCTAATTAACGTCCCCGCCCCAAGCCCCTTCTCCCGCCGCCCCGTGGGGGGTTGGGAAGGCGCCATCGCCATGGCAACGAGCCTTCCCGCGGGAATGCGGAGCTCCCGGAGATGGCGCGCTGTGAAGGGCCGGCTGGGGTGGGGTGGTCTGCCGGGGGCTGGGGGGCCTGACGGCGACCCCAAGCTGCGCCCCGGCCCCGCGCCTCCTCTGAGCCCGACGGGGCCACGCGTGCCGGCCACGTGACGCGACGCCGGGGCGGCCAGCTGGCGGCTGTGTTTGCGGACTGGCTCCATCAGCCCCGCCGAGCACCGGCCTGGCTGCGTGGGACGGTTCCCTTCCGTGGTTCTGTTCCAGTCTCCCGTAGGTGGCGAAACCAACAGTTCCTGCTGGGAGAACAGGAGTTTGAACTGTGGAATTCAGTTCTCCGTGGCTGAGGCCATTGACTTCTTTTTACAGTTTTTTTCAAGTTTTAAACGGTGTTTTAAAATCATGAATTATATTTTTTCCCATTCAGAAAGGCATAAGGAAGGAAAGGAAAATGATCCGTAGCCCCCAGTTCTACCCAAAGACAACCATTGTTAACATTTTATTGTCATCCTTCCAGATTCTTTCTGAGCACACGGACACATATGTATGTAGGTGTATTTACAAAAGTAGATTATGCTGCACATGATGTTCCGTATTTTCTCTTAATTTTCCGTAGACATAGAAGGATGTAGAAAAATCTACATCATTATTTCTAATGGCAACATGAGACATATCGTAATTTATTAACTGAATTGCTATTGTTGGAAATTTAAGTTGCTTCCCAGGTTTTACTCTTCTACATAGTGATACACATCCCTAGACAGACATTTTTGCATACTCTGTTAGTTTGCTTAAGGTAAGCTTCTAGAAGTAGAATTTCTGGGTCAAATGGTATCATGCACATTTCTATATTCTGGGTCTGTGGATTTTTTAGGAGCCAGTGGCTTTGTTTCCTACTCCACTGGTATTGGAAATAAAAATGGAAAGATCTATGATATATGGTGACTTCGTCCAGATTTCCCCCTAAAGAAAATCTGAAACAAGAATTTGGGCGCGAGTAGTATTTTTCCCATGTGATCCAGAAAGAGTTCCGGAGTGAGCAATAAAAGATGCAGAACTGAGTGGGTCAGTGCTGGGGGCAGTGCTTCTGGAGAGCCTCTGGGAGACCACCAGAGCATTCCTCACAATTGGCCCCCAATAGTGTCTGCAGGACATTACCTCTGCCGATCTTCTTACTTTCCCCACTGTTATTTGGAAGATGTCTGCACGTAAGTTTCGAGGGAGGCCAATGGGATATGACTGCAGCACCTATAGCTTCAGCTACAAATGAGTTATTAATCCTTTCCCCCAGACCCAAGCCAAGGGGTGAGCTTAATGCAGGACGAAATTGCATACTGGGTTAAGGTTTCCCTCAGTCCCTGCACCCTCCCTCCCTGTCCCCTAAACCATCTCTTGGTGCCAGCCCCGGCTGCTCCCAAGACACAGCAGAGGTGGTTGGTCTTCTCAACAAGTCAGTGTGAGAGACAGTCAGCTGCCCTTCAGGCACATTAACATTTTAGACAGACACCAAAGGGGAGAATAATCCTTAACCAAAGGAATTGATGGTGATGCTGCTGTTCCAGGCAGGGTGGCAGCTGGATGTGTTTTGGGCCTGAGGTTGGTCCAGCAGCGGAATTCTGCGTGTCCTTTCCCGAGCGGCAGCAGGTGAGAGGATGAAGGCAGAGGCGGAGCGGGAGGAGAGAGCCTGGCGCTTCAGTTCCCTGGCAGGGACGGCACTTGCTGGCCTGTGCATTTTAGAAAATAGGCCGGAAAGTGGACGTGGGACCGGGTCTGTGGCTGAAGGGATGGGGAAAGAAGTGAGCCTAAGATCGGCGTGGGATGGGTTGTTAAAAGAAGAGGAATTAGTGGGAGAAGAATGAAGAACCTCAGCTGGCTCTGGGCTCAATGAGGCATTTTTAAGAGGGACATAATTACAGCCACGGGTAACCTCTCCCCTTCCTCCACTCTTGGCTTTCTGCCTTCCCTCTGGCCACTCCTACTCAGTCTTCATTCACGGTCCACTTTTGTCCTGCCCACCCTATAAATGCCCATGCCACTTAGAGTTCTGTGCTGCACTTTTGGCGGAAGTTAGGGCAATGGGAGGACTCTTGGGGCAGACATTTATTCCTTTAGCCTGTGTGTGCTCTGGGTGTCTTCATATTCAAAAGCTAGTGTCCCCAAATAGGTTGTGAGCTGCTTGAGCATGATGGCTTTGGCTTTTTCTTCCCTGGTTAGGCACATGCCGTGACTGTCAAACACTGGCTGAACTGACCACTGTAGCAGTTTCTCCACTGGTATGAGATCAGCCCAATCCTGCAGCTCCTTTGGTACATAATTCTTCTCCCTTAGCAGGCCGAGCACTTTCCACATGGGTCACCCTGGACTTAGCCCTAGTTACTGGTCTGGTGGTCAGGGAGAAGGAGGAAAGGAAGGGAGAAGATTCTAAGAGACCAAACGTTGTTCTGTCGGGCATCTGCCTAATCCGAGGCGTCTGCATAGCGTTCAGTAAGGGAAGGCTGCTGTCCTCTAGCAAGGTGGAGTGAGTCGCTTCTGAAACCCCAGAATGTGCAGGGGAACTTAAGGGACTTGAAGGTTCTCAAGTGCATCTACTCAGTAAGCTCCACTCATCTCCGTCCCACCCGGCCCCTCTCCATCTGTATCCGGCCCTGACTTTAATATGAGAGCTTTGCTTTTCTGAAAGTCTTGAGTTGGGTTCTCAGCTTGCTCTTCCCTCTGGCTACAAGAGACGTTTTCCGTGTGTTGTTTAACACGGCCAAGGAAGCCTCTGTCTCTTACGCTTTGCTTTGAACTGGTAACCGATTAAGAACCTGTCGTTTTCTCTCTGCAGCGCATCAGTGGTGCTCGGCCGCCGCCGTCAATCGCGCAGTTCTCATGATGGTATTTGCCCCTTGCCTCCCACATGCAAGAGCTGCTGCACAAACCAGTGCCTTGCCTTTAGCCTGTGTCACCTGTCAGCTCACTGCAGGTGGAAGTCTCAGCAGCTGCACCACTACCTCGGCCCAAGGCCTTTCCATGCTCGACTCTGCCATGAGCAGTGGGCCCGCGTTGCCCGCTAGCTGGCGAGGGATCAACTCCACAGTCTCATCTTTGGAATTTTCTCTGAAGAGTGTTCCTGGCACCAACTGCCTTAGGGTGGGTTTCCTAGAAGCAGAGTCTGAGACAGGGATTGCGGTGCCTGTGATTTACTGAGGGACTGCACTCAGGAGACAGGGAGCGAAGGAAGCAGGATGGGCAGGGGGACAAACCTAAGCAGGCAGGTGATCCCTCCGGGAGCCCCGGGGTGTCGTGAAGCAGTCTGGAAGCAGAGGAGCCAGGCCTTTGCACCCTCCTTCCAGCTGGGCATTAGCTGCAGGTTTCTGGGGTGGGGGTGGGGGTGGGGGTGTAACCTCCTGTTTGAGCCACCTCCTGGCTCCTGCTTGGCTGAGGGCAATGCCCTGGTAGTTGGCAGAGGGGTGTGCTGGCCTGTAAAGTGGTCTGGGCAGGGCACCAACTGCTTCTAAGATTATTTCAGTAAATAGCACTTCAATCCGCCAGTTGTTTAAGATAGAAACCTAGGGATGATTTTTGTTTCTTTCCTTTTCTTCAATTCTCAGTCCAATCTAATCTCCAAAATATGTATTGAGTTTCCTACTTATTCCATTCACTTTTTTTCTATTCTCTTGGTCACTATCCAAGGTGACATCACCATCCTCTATTGTCTTATTACTGCAATGGCCCCTAACTAACTGGCCTCTAGTTTATTGTCTACAAGGCAGCCAAAGTCATCTTTCTAAAAATCCTCATTTTCATAACATTCCTGTATTAACCCCTCGGTGACTTTCCTTTGCTCTTATGATCATTTAAAACTCTTCTATTTGACTTAAAAGATCCTGCGTGACTTTGGTTCTACTCATGGTTCCTGGCTCCCCTCTCACGACTCGCAGACTCCCGTAGCTGGACCAGATGGGCTTCATTCAGTTATTCGAATATGGTCAACCTTCTCTTGACTCTGTCTTTGTACGTATTTTTCCTCTGCCTGCAACACCTTAAGCACCTCTGATTGCCTCTCATTCGTCTTTAAGTATCTGTGTAGTTACAACTTGCCCCTGAGAAGCCCTTTTCACTCCCAGCCTCTCGACTCCATGGACCCCACACTTCATCATCTCTGTCATCACGTGGTGTCATCATTGCCCTTCTAGTTGCCTGTATCCCCCTGCCAGAGTGCTGTTTCCTCACCCTCCTTCTCTTTCCCACTCTTTTCATCTCCCCCTCTGCCCATTTTTGAAGAAAAGTTTCTTTCCATTATCTCTCCTCTTGTAGTTTGGCAGTAATATATCTCGTTTCTACTCGTTAGTGGTTTAGCAGGAATTTGCTGCTTAACCTAAATTCTAAGCTTTGCGACAGCAGGGCTGGTGCTTGCGTTAGTTTCTGTATTGCGAGCACCTGGTGTGTGGATGGAGCTTAATAGATGTTTATTATATGAACTAATAAATGAATACAAAATCTCATTTCTTTTGTTCCCTGCTGTTCTAGGTGCCAGTACCTGCAACTTTGCCTTGCATCTGGTGAATGCTTAATAAATATTTGCTCAATGCAACAATGAACTTAGCATTTTCTTTCCGTTTGCATGACAACTGTCCCGTCTGATTGAGGTTCTCAGCACCTGTGTCCAGTGTCATGTAGCCAAGAGTGACATCAGCAAAATGGCAGACTAGGGGGTTCCAAGTTGTCATTTACCCATAGATAACATCATAAAAAACAAAAGCAAAAATAAAACCCCAGAAGGGGTCCTAACCAACTTTGCAGGAGTTCTGGAAAACAATCAGAGGTTTACAGCAACTAACCAAATGTGCAATCAAGAAAGAGCTATCTTCAAAATGGAAGGAAAGTTTTGTGGAGTTTTTACTCACCATTCCCCCATGCCTCCCACTACACCCAGCACAGTGGTGGTTTTGGTCTTGAGCAGGCGGCTCAGTTCCCAATTACCCCCCTGAACTGGAGGGAGCAAAGATCTTATTTACAAATTATGTGCACATCTGTTCTAAGCTGTCTGGGGGACACTTGAAGGACTGATGTAATGTGCTAGTCTCTGTTCCACATAACTCAGAAGGCACACGGGAAATCAGCAATCACTGCTTGGAAAAGCCACAAGGCAATCACAAAGCCAGAGGCGCCCAGGGCAAGAGATTCTCGATGAAGACATACAGTGGACAATCTAAGGCCTGGAGAAGAAACTGGGGTTAGACTTTTTAGGAGATTACAATATTCAAAAGCAGTCATGTATACAGGAGAATTTAGAAACTCATGCACATGCCCAGGCAAGATATATGCTCAGAAACATCCTGGAAGACATTAAGCTGTTATGTTGGGCTGATTCCTGGGCTCAAAGCAAGCCTCAGTGGTAAGGAGTGGCTCTAGCACAGAGCCAATCTGCAAAGACGGAGAGGCAGCTCTTCTCTCATTTCAGTTTCTTTTTTTGGGGCTGCTTTTTGATTGTTTATTTCAGCTCCCAGCATTTTAGGAAATATTTGTTAATGCATTATTTGAATATAAGCTAAAGAATAGAAACTTCAGTGACCGCATATAACAAGCCATAGTCTATGCAAAAATTGTTTGAAAAAGTCTCAAAACAAATTTACAACTACAGCCTTCAATAACAGCCAGAAAGAAAGAAGGACAGAGGGAAAGAAAGAAAAGGGAAGGGGAGGGCAGAAGAGGGGAGGGGAGGGAAGGGAAGAGAACGGAAGGGAAGGGGACCCCAGCAAATCCTAGGGAAGGGGGAAAATTCAGTTTCCAGAACCCACATTATAATAATCAAATGCCAAATTTTCATCAGCAAAAGAAACTCATAAGGAATACAAAGAAACAAGAACACATGATTCACTCAAAGGAACAACATAATTGAAAGAAGCTGTACTTGAAGAAGCCTAGGCTTCAAAAGCACTAGACAAAGACTTTAAAACAACTGTCTTAAATATGGCCAAAAAGCTAAGCCAGAACATGGACAAAGAACTAAACAAAATCAGAAAAGTGATATATGAACAAAATGAGAATCTCAAAAAAGAGATAGAAATTATAAAAAAGAATCAGAAATTCTAGAGCTTAAAAATACAATGACTGAAATAAAAAAAAATTACTAGAGAAGTGCAACAGCAGATTAGAGCAGGCAGAAGAAAGATCCAGCAAACTTAAAGATAGGACAATTGAAAGAACAGAGTCTGAGGAACAGGACAAAAAAGTGAAGAAGGCTGGGCACAGTGGCTGATGCCTGTAATCCTAGCAATTTGGAAGGCTGAGGCTGGAGGACCACTTGAGGACAGGAGTGCAAGACCAGCCTGGGGAACAAAGTGAGACCCGTCTCTACAAAAAATAGAAAAATTAGCTGGGTATGGTGGCGCAAACCTGTAGTCTCAGCTACTTGGGAGGCTGAGGCAGGAGGATCACTTGAGCCCAGGAGCTTGAGGTTGCAGTGAGCTATGATGACACCACTGCACTCCAGCGTGGGTGGCAGAGCAGGCAAGACCCTGCCTAAAAAAAAAAAGTGAAGAAAAGTGATCAGAACAGAAGGGACTTGTGGAACACTTTTAAGTGGCCAACCTATACATCTCCAGAAGGAGAAGAAAAAGGGTCAGAGAGATTATTTGGGGAAATAGTGGCTGAAAACTTTCCAAATTTGAGGAAAGGCATGAATTTATAAATTCAGGAAGCTAAACAAACTCCAAGAAGAGTAAGCCTAATGGGACTCACATCAAGACACATTATGATAGAACTATCAAAAGCCAATGACCAAGAGAGAATCTTGAAAGTAGCAAGAGAAAAGTGATATCACATACAGGGATCCTCAATAAGGCTATCAGCTAATTTCTCATTAGAAGCCGTAGAAGGCAAAAGATTATGGTATAATTTATTTAAAGTACTGAAAGAAAAAAAACCCCTGTCAAACAGGAATTCTATATATGGCAAAACTATCCCTCAAAAATGAGGGAGAAATTAAAATATTCCAAGATAAATAAAAGATGAGGGAGTTCTTTGCTGCTAGACCTGCTCAATGAGAAAGTCTAGACGGAGTCCTTCAGATTGAAATAAAAGAACTCTAGCCAGTAGTTCAAAAAATATGATATCTCTGGTAAAGGTAAATATATGAGCAAACTTAAAAGCAAATATTGTTGCAATTATGATTTGTAACCTCATTTTTTGTTTTTCTGCAGGATTTAAAAGAAAAATGCATAAAATAATTATAAATCTGTTATTGGACACTAAATGTACAAAGCTGTGATTTTTTACATCAATACCATGAGGAGGATGGAGCTGTATAGGATTACTTTTTGTATGTGATTAAAGTTAAGTAGGTATCAATTCAAATTAGATTGTTATACCTATCTATAATCTGATTCCAACTTACCCTTCTAGAATCACCCTCTGCTGAAGCCAGCTAATGCCCCAAACAGACACCACTATGTTGCTTTCCCTCTCCTCCTAGCCTGTCTCAATCCTAATCCAGCCTCTTAGGGCAATCTTGAACTCCATCTCTTTCTGGAAGCTCTCCCTAAACTTCTAAAGCTGACAAGTCACTTCTTCCCCTCAACAGCAAAATCGTAGTCTGTCTGTGCTCCCATGGTTTAGTTCTTAGCGTAGCCTTCTGGCTGGAGTGTGAACACCAGGCCCTGTGCATTTGCATTTCTCACACTTCTAGCATTGCATATATGTGATCCACCTGTCCATGCCATGTGGCCTTTCAGCGAATGTTTTTTCAGTGGTATTCCTTGGAAGGTCCCTCCTGGAAGTAGCTGGAGTCAGCACAGCCATCTTCTTAAAAGACGAAGCTGGGGCACTGGACCATAGTGTGAAGGTGTGACTAGGGGCCCAGGACAGTGACCCCTCCAGCCAGGGCCCAAGTCTTTTTCATCCTGGATCCCCACTGCCCAGCTGCAGCCTGGACCACACGGTGCCCACTGAAGCTGGTTGACTGAAACATGTTTCCAGGAGTAGATCTGCTCATGGCCACCTGTGTCATTTAGCACAAATCACTTCTCCTCCCCAGACCTTAGTTTTTGCAAAATTTTCAAAATGAGGAACTAGAGTAGATGATGATGAATGTCTCTTGAGCTCTAAGGGTCTATGCTTCTTTGCATGAGAAAAAGGCCAAGGCCTTCATCTACCCTGGCACCTCCCTTTACTTAAGCCAGCGGGCCCTGAGCAGGGCTGGGGAAGGTGGGCTCTGGGGGCCTTACCAACTGTTGCTTAGCTGCGGGTTCTGGCCCAGCAGTATCTTCTCCTCACTGGACCCTACCTCTCTTTTCCCTGCTATGATCTTTTCCTAAAATTCTATACAAGTATTTTTGCAACCATTGCTCAAAAACAAATTCTAAAGACTCTGTGCTGGAGAGATTTTAGGGTGGCCTCTGTGACCCACCTCCTGGAATCCATGACTTTGTATAACCCCCTGAGCCTGAGCAGGACCTATCTGGTAGAATATGACGAAGGTAATGGGATGTCACTCTCACGATTAGGTACATTATATAAGGCTCTCTTAGCAGACTGGTGCTAGAGACTCCCCTTAACAGCTTAATGAAAGATACAGCCATGTTGGAGAAGTCCACATGTCAAGGACCTGCAGGCACCTCAGGGACACAAAGGAGGCCTCCAGCCAATAGCTGGCAGACAGCTGGGGCCACCACATTTCCATCAGAATTCACACGGAAGTGAATTCTGCCAGCAACCTGAATGAGCCTGGAAGTGGACTCTTCCCCAGTCGAGCCTCCAGATGACGATGTGGCTTGGCTGGCACCTTGATCGCAACCTTGTGAGACTCTGAACAGAGGACTCAGACTCCTGACCCACAGAAACTGAGATAATAAATCCATGCTGCTGTAAGCCATTAAGTTAGTGGTAAACGCTTATGAAACATAGAAAGCTAATACAGACTGGGTTTGGCCAATAAACAGTAGCTGAGAAGTAGAATGTCCTTAAAGGAGTCTGACTGCTTTCTCCAGCCTTCACCTTGGAACCCAGAGCCCTGAGCAGTTGGGTTGCAACAGGCCATGTCCGCAAGGCGTTTGCTTTCTCATCATGAACTGACTATCTAAAATTCAAGAAGGGCGAACTGTACTGATGGGTGGAGTTCAGCGTGGCAGCTGCCGGTACAATGGGTTGTGACGGGGCTCCAGATTTGGTCCTCCCTTGCCTTCTAGAAACACACTCAGGCTCTGGCTTTCCAATGGAGTCTCTGGGGGTGAGGCTGTTAGGGGACATTCTTAATCCCAGCAACCTAGATTAGCTGGGAGAGGGGAAGGCAGGAGAGGAAAAGAGGCCAGTCTCAAATGTGATAAAACCAAATAAAAAACACATCACAGTAAGTTATGTCTTAATACTTTCAAGCAAGTAAAAGATGAACCAATGGTTAATAATTATTGTTAGACTTGCTTTTATGATTAGACAAGCATGCTTTGTCATTAGCATATTAATTGCTAATATTCAAATGAGAGTTTGAAGATTTTAGTTTGTTAAAAAAATAGACTAAACACGATCACAGGCTTTATGCTATTAGTTTGTGTTTTGAGAGAGAGACAGATGGCGCAACTACACCAGTGCAGCCCCTGTTTAAATAGTCTCCAAAGTCAAATGAGCTGCATACAGATTGTGGAACTTTTGCTCTATGCTCAAAGGGTTGGCCAACCGGAACCCCATTTTGCTGTGCAGGCTCCTCCGTGAAACTGCCAGTGGGAACAGAGGAGGGAAGGGCATGTCTGCAGCTTCTGCACCTTCCTGCTTTCCATCTGGGCAGGAGGAAAGGAGCTGCCCCCATGCCACCCCGCTCCACCAGGCTGCCTGCCTTTGTGGAATTTAACATTCGTCTTTCTTCCCTTGGAAAACCCCCAAAGAACAGCCCTGGAGTCCACGTGAGGTGGACATAGGACTCTGAGGGGGCCAAATGGGCGTTGGGTCAATCAGATTCATTCTGGAGAATTTCCAGGTTTGACACCGACTCATGTCCATCAGAAAATGTTGGCGATTGGAGAAATGAGGTAAGGCGTGGGATGCACTTCTGGGTTCTGGGCCTTTGCTCATCTGGTGAAAATACTTCCTTTCTCTCCCTCTCCTGCCGCTCCAGAAACTGCGGAGGGCCTGGACGGTGCCCCAGGTGGTCGCTCTTGAGGAGGGAGCAACTTTCCCCTCCCACATCGTGTCAGGGCCTGTCCCTGAAAGAGGGTCCCTACCTTGCAGATCACAGGGTGAAACTGCAGCCTCGGGGCTTAACATAAAGGAGCTAAAACTCAGTTTTTGCCAAAACTCACTGCGGACACCTCCTTTCCTTCCAGAAAGCCTTGCCACGGGGGCTAAGGAGTGAACTGCTCACAGGGAGGGAGGGGCAGAAAGCGCGGCAGGCCCTGAGCAGGCCCCTCGGGCCCGGGGGAAAACCCCCGGAAGGCAAGGCCGCAAGTCAACCCAAAACCCGTCCCCCCGGCGGCCCGCCCTGGCCCCGGGGCCGCCCGAGATCACCAGCCCTCTCTTCCAGGGCGCCCCAGGCTGGGACCGGAGGCAGCATAGCACAGGGCCACACACTAACCGAGCATCCTGCATCCGAGGCCAGGACTGCCACCCTCTCGCTGCTGCCCTCCGATATTTCAGGTTCCTGGGTGTGTTCCCATCTGTCCCTGGAGGTGGTATCATGGCAGAAATCTCTGATGACCAAGAAGGAGTCTGATTTTTCTGTTTCTTATGTTAGTATGAGGTAGGATTTATCTGGCTGTGTGTCATAGAGACCCCAAATAACAGTGGTTTATACAAGACAGTTTCTTTCTACTGCAAAAGTCTAGATGAAGGTACTTGGTGGCACAATGGCTCTGTGGTCATCCCCAAAGCAAGCTCTCCAGGCTGCCTGCTCAGCCGCCCCGGAGGTTTCCAGCCTCACGTCCACACCCCCGAGCAGGAGGGACAAGTGGGAAGGAAAGACTCGCCTTCCTTTACCAGGCCTTGCTCTGCAGCCCAGAGCCTGGGCAGGGAGGTGAGAAATGCAGCCACAGACCCAGCCAAATACTGAGAGGACTGTCCTTGTGCAGGAGGGCGTGAATGAGCACTGAGGGGACAGCAATCAGCCTCTGCCACATCTTTTTTCATTTTTTAAACATTTGTACTATATTAAACATTTGTACTACATTAAACATAACTAAAACAT
>NW_012150285.1:4980206-4982205 GCF_000956105.1 Propithecus coquereli
TGGTGTGCAACTCACATGAGCTTGTGTCATTAGGAAGATGACTTGTCTGTCCCCATTCAGTTCCTTCTTCCCCCAGCACTGCCCCAGCCTGGGCTCGGCCCACACCCACTCTGCCAAGTCAGCAGGCCGCCGGCCCCTCCTAGTCTGAATGTCATGGAACCATGCAGTTTAGGACTGGAAGGGGCCTCAGAAAGTAGTTTGTATCCCTGCCGCGCCACATAGCTGCTTTCAGATACGTTTTCTCATTTTGTCGTAAAGATTGTTGTCCACCCCACTGGGAGCTGGATTCTCTGGTCTAGAAAACTGAACGCCCTGGGATGCTTCCCTGGGGTTATTCAGACAGAGACACCACAGACGAGGGCACCGAGGTCTGGAGAGGGTCAGTGACTTGTTGAAGGTCACAGCTGACTCCGCTCCATGCTCTCTGTGAGGCCTCGAATCCCAGGGCCTCCTAATCCCTCCGCTCCTTGGACCAGCCTCAGCCTCTGGGGTCAGTTAAGTTTCATGGACCAAACCTCAGTCCAGCTTGGTAGATGGGACCGTGGGGGCACCGTGTGCCTGGAAACTTCCGTGGCTGGAACCCAGGTATTATTGGCAGCAGCTGGTTCTTCCGACCTCATCTGGTGGGAAAGTCTTAAGGCCTTTGTTTAAACGCCCTGCCATGGGGTCTAGGGCAGGGTTGGCCCGATCACAGCCATGCTGAAGTTCTCCTTTGTCGCAGGTCATCTATAGCGAGCCTGAATCACGAGGGAAGCGCTGCCATACCCAAGGCCGTGGCTGATGACTCACCGGGCGACTTCACAGAGAAAGCCCCTGCAGGCCCTGCCATGCGTCTGAGGCCCAGACACCGGCGCGGAGAGACCTTTCACACGGACAGGGCCTGCAGGCGATCTGGACGTCGCCCTTGAACGTCTCACAAACACAAGGATGGAAGGCCTGCCCCGGACCACGTGTACTGAAGGGAGGATCTCGGGGCAGAGGACGAACCCGAGATTAAAGGAAGGTTACTCGCTCCTCCACGCTGGTCACGACGGCCCACCTGCGCCGTGTGGTCTGGTTGTATTTAGTTCAACACCAGCAAGTCATCGCGGCCGCCCCCTGCTTCCGGTAGGCTCATTGCAGGCAGTGGGGGGCTGACCTATTTTTAAAGACCAGTTCGATGAGGACACCCTTTATCTGAGGGGGCAGATGAAAGACGCTGGTTGGAGGTGGCAGAGCAGAGGAGGACACAGCGATCAGGCCCAGCTAGGGTGTGCTGTGTAAAGTTCACTAGGAGGCACGGGACAGGGCAGCTGAGTGAGCCCCGCCTGCGGGGAGAGAAGTGTGGAGGAATGAGGGGCTTTGGCCAGGCTGGCAAGGAGGGGTGGGCGGAGGGCACATTTTAGGCCAGGGGATGAGGGCATTCAGGGCCTGGTGTGCTGGCTGTGGAGGGGCGGGCGGGCGGCCAGCAGGAGACTCGGCCAGAGTTTGAGGGTCTGTGTTTAATCCCGAAGGCCTCGGGGATCCCCAGCAATTTAAGTTGGGGAGTGACATCTGGGCCATTTCTCCCTGGACCTCCGTGTTGAGCTGCTGATGGACAGGATGGTGACAGTCCTGCCACTTACCTCTGGAGAGTGCTGAGCCACAGCCGCAGGAAGAAGAGGCTGGGCTCCCCCAGTTTACCCTGGAGCCAAGGGTTCAACCAGTACCGTCCCTTGCAGGAGAAGCTGTTGTGTTTTGGGACCTAGAGTCTCTGGTCTAGAAAACTGAACGCCCTGGGATGCTTCCCTGGGGTTATTCAGACAGAGAGACCCTAGTAACCAGTGTACTGCTAAAGACCTTCAGCTCATGTTAATGGTTGGACCCTGCCAACCATCAGTGGCCGTGGTGTCTGCAGCCCCGGGATGGTCTTTGTACCAGGAAGGATGCTGAGGCCGAGGCCAGGTCCGTGGAGGGTCGGGGCTCAGGCTGGGGTGGGCTGGCAGAGACTCCTCTATGCGTAGAGGGGATCGGTGTTCCA
>NW_012150285.1:4982255-4994224 GCF_000956105.1 Propithecus coquereli
TTTTGTACTATATTAATTTTTTAAATTTCAAAATGCTTGCTTAAAACATGTCAAGCCATATGAAGATACGCCCCCCAGGGGACTAATATTAACAGTCGGATGTGTATTCTTCCATGCCTTTCTTGAGGGTCATTCAAAAACATGCAAACTTTTCTGCCTCCCCACCCACTTTTAATTTTTTTCAACAGAAATGAAATCATTCTATACACAGTATTTTCTGCTTGTTTCCAGTACTTAGTGAACCTGTTTATATGTGTCTCTAATCTGTTCTTTTTAATAATTGCATAATATCTCATAGCACAGCATGGATTTCACGCATGGATGTACTGTGTTTTTGTCTACTGTTCCTCAATTGAGTATATAAGTTATTTCCTTTTTTGTCACCGTAGCCAATGTTGCACTAAACAGTCTAGTACACATAGCCTTAGGTGTTTCTTTCCGTAGGATACTAAAGCAAAGGATATGTACAATTTCAACTGCAGTAGATTCCAGGAAGTAACTTTCTGAAAAGATTGTCATTGGCGGCAAGTGGGAATGGCCAAGTGGCCTTTGGCAGCTGTCCCCTGCTGCTGGAAGGAAGAAGAAAAAGGCGCAGGAGGGGTGCAGGGAAGACGTCAAGAGTTCCAGGAACGCTCTTCCTGGTTTAGCAGCCGAGAAAGTGCTTAATCCTCAGCTTTCAGAGAGGGAAACAACGACAGCATCTCATCCTTGGCTGCCTAAGCAGCAGATGAAATCACAGGGCCTGTGGCAGGGCCGGGCCTGCCCTGGGGAGGCTGGAATGAAGATTAATTGGGCTGCTCAGAATGGACGTGACCTCAACTCACCGCCCGGTGCGGGGCCAGGCTGGGGGCCAGGGGGCGAGCAGAGCAGAGCCACCAGCCCCGATTGGCGGAGCTTTGCCTTCTTGTCCAAATGCCCAGTCCCTGTTGTTCTGACCAGGAAACCAAGGCCCAGGGAGCTGTGGGCCTCGGCCAAGTTCGCCGGGGAACTCTGGGGCAGAGTCTGGGGCTAGGACCCGGTTCCCATTCCCATCGCTGGTGGTCTTGCCCTTGGCAGGCATCTGCGGGCTTTGGGGCTTGAGGTGGCCTGTGCTCCTTCCAGCTTGCAGCCTGGGGAAGGCGGCAGGGTGGCCGCACAGCTTGTCACATGTGGGTGTACGCAGGTGGGGGCCACAGCCGGGGTAGGGGTGCAGGCACTGCTCCCTCTCGCTCCTCCTCTTCCTCCTCCTTCTTCTTGGGGCCCTGGGCACACCCAGCAGTCAGGAAGGTCTTGACGACAAACAAGACCCAGCCCCCAGCTGCTCAAGGCAGGGAGGGGAGCTGGCATTTCCTGCCCCTCTTGTACCAGCCCAGCAGGGAAAGGGGCCGACACTGGGGAAGGCAGGCTAATTCCTTGCAGGGCGCCCTGCTTTCATGTTGGGGTGTCCTGCCTGGGGGCGAGCAGGGGCAGTGCCCAAGAGCTCAGGTGAGCCCCAGGCAGCCACAAACTACCCTCCCCCCCGCCAGCAGATTTCACTTCCTCAAGCCCAGGTTCCTGCTCCTGGAAAGATGCAGCCCCCAGCCCACCTCAGCCCCACCCGACACCATGTAATTGCGTCTGGGGTGCAGGACAGTAAGCCGACCCCTGACCGAGCAATTTGACTCATGGCCAACAAGAGAAAATGACCCACACGGCTGGAGAGAGGAGGGCGGTTTCTTCCATCTCCATAGATCCTGGGTATCGGCGTCTTCCAGTGACGTAACAGCTGTCATTGTCCACAGACGAATCCGTTATCAACTCCGAACGATTCTAATTCGGGAAGCCGCCTGCCTCACCTCGGCCGTCAGCGCTAGCCGCGGGTACCGTGAGGACGCCCGGCTTCTCTGGGCCCACCCTGCAGAGCCCCCCACACGCCCCGTTTGTTAGCAAGTGGCTTTTCCCGTGTGGGGACACCCCGTTCCATCGCCCTCCCCTTCGTTACTCGGGAGCTTACGTTTAGCTGTTGTTTTGCTCACGTTTGGGAAGCGCTGCCTTCATGCGCGTCAGGGTGAAGACAGAGGCCAAAAGCTGCTAGACGTTTGCTCAGCAGCTCAGGAAGCTCCTGCATCCAAGGACGCTTCTGGGTTTGGAAAAGGGGGGACATCCCTGGGTTGCTCCAGTGCAAGGGCGGCAGCTGTCTTGTCGTTTCAGACAACCGGATATGAGCGCTGTGCGGGGCAGGTACCGACTGCGCGTGTGCATACCTGCATCCCCGGCACCTGTGCAGGGCCTGGCCCAGAGAACGCGCTAGAGAAATAGGACGGGGCAAATGCAGACAGACCCTGGACTTGCAGACGGGCCACACGGCAGGAGTGACTGCCACCAAGAGACCACTGCCTTTTTGTGGCAAGGGTGGCCACAGCTCAGGCAGAAGGGACCCCAATGGCACTGCCTGGGCCCCTGGAGCAGGCTTTTGGAGGACGAGGGCCCTTCCCTGCGGGCGGGCTTGCCCGTGGCTTTCCAGGGCTGGGTCACACCGACAAGGCAGCTGCAAGTTACAGCAGGTGACAGGGAGCAGGGGAGGCTGTGCCCAGCGAAGGCCCCGTGCTCTGGGGCAGGGGGCTGGGAGCCCTGAGCCCTAGATGCTCTCTGGGGCTCTTTGTTTCTGTCCTGCCCCATCTGCTCCAGCGATTTAAATCCATCGGCCCTAGCAACCGTTGCCAAGATAAACAAACAGCTGAGGAAGCCTGCACCATGCTCACTCCCTCCTTGGGGGGCTCTGGGGGGGATGCGTGGGCCCCACAGAAGGGTCTCTGGGTGGAGGTTGGGAGGCGGGTGCCCACGGAGGGCTCCTGGGGCTTCTGCGCGCTACAGAGATGAGCGCGACCGTTTTTCATCTGTAATTAAATTGTGCTAATTTCATTCTGCAGCACAGAGCTGGAGAATCAGGTTCTCGAAAAATGTTATTATCTCATCCCATTCTGTGTAAATGTCATCATGGCGCAGCTGGAACGGGAAGAAAGGAGATTTCTGAGATGTTCCGAGTCCCCTAAATGGGCTGCATTCTGTTCCCTCCGCATTAAAGTCAGGCTAACACCAAGGCCTCCAGGAGCCGATGCAGGTGATATGATCGTGCTGCAGACAGACGGGGAAGGCTTGTTTCTGGATAAATCTACATATCGAGTGAGGGAGGCTGAGGGATCAGAGGAGCACGAACCCTCCGGGGTTCTTGGCTCACAAACTGCCGCAGATACTCATCTTTCTGGATTTGCTCCAGAGGGGAAATGAAGAGAAATGAAGGAAAAACCCAGGCAGCCAAGTTCCCCTTTCAGTCACTGTCCCCGAGTGGTTCTGTGACAGTGAACAGCTCTCGGAGACATGGCTGGAAAAACGGTCAGTGAATGAGAAAGAGCGACCACACGACTCTTTTCGAGATTAGGGTGTGAGACACAAACCAAACTCCTCAACTCTTTGAACACGTTACGAGGAAAAGGCCATAAACACAGAAGCAAGAGAGAGAGTCTCCCTCCAGAGGGATCCGAGCTTTCTGGGCCTTGCGGCCCTCGAAGCCCTGGTGTGTAGGACACGGCCAGGCGGCTCGGCCTCCCTTCCTCCCTCCTTTGACCTTGGTTGACCCTGGTCTCCATCTGCCCACGAGTCTCCCTCTTCTCCACCTGAACAACTTGCTGACTTCTGTCTTCACGGAGGGCCTGGCTGCTGCGTGGCCTCCCGAGGGCCAGCAGTGTGGCCTGGACTGGGCTGCCCGGAGGGACGGATGGCGGTGCCACCTTGGCCAGAGCTCAGCCCTCCCAGCCACCAGACCACAGCCATGGCCTCCCCGCTGCCTCTCGCTCCTGGTTTCTCTGCCCTCCAGCTCTGCACGTGGCTGCTTCACCGCCATGCGGGGGGTTTGGAGGTTCCCTTTGTGACCACCTTGCTATGAGAGACAGCAAAGCTGCGCGTCCAGCGTGTCTCTGCACCGCGAGCCCAGACGCGCCTTCAGGAAGCCCTTGCCACCCTGCAGTCCTCCGCGCCTGCCGCCCGCACCATGTGTCGGTTTCCGGGCTTGCTGCGGTTTGCTGTCCTTGAAAGACCCATTATGGATCCAGATTTTAGAAGCAAAGGAACTCAGCTTCCCAAGGCGGCATCTCAGACACTGAGGACCGCACGTGCCGTTTGTGTGATGTGCTTACATTTCTCTATGGTGTGCAACTCACATGAGCTTGTGTCATTAGGAAGATGACTTGTCTGTCCCCATTCAGTTCCTTCTTCCCCCAGCACTGCCCCAGCCTGGGCTTGGCCCACACCCACTCTGCCAAGTCCGCAGGCCGCCGGCCCCTCCTAGTCTGAATGTCACGGAACCATGCAGTTTAGGACTGGAAGGGGCCTCAGAAAGTGGTTTGTATCCCTGCCGCGCCACATAGCTGCTTTCAGATACATTTTCTCATTTCATCGTAAAGATTGTCGTCCACCCCACTGGGAGCTGGATTCTCTGGTCTAGAAAACTGAACGCCCTGGGATGCTTCCCTGGGGTTATTCAGACAGAGAGACCCTAGTAACCAGTGTACTACTAAAGACCTTCAGCTCATGTTAATGGTTGGACCCTGCCAACCATCAGTGGCCGTGGTGTCTGCAGCCCCGGGATGGTCTTTGTACCAGGAAGAATGCTGAGGCCGAGGCCAGGTCCGTGGAGGGTCGGGGCTCAGGCTGGGGTGGGCTGGCAGAGACTCCTCTATGCGTAGAGGGGATCGGTGTTCCACCAAATACTTGTTGGATGTGCAAGAAGCCTCCGCCCCCTCACTGCCTCTTCCACGACTAAACGGCAGTCCTGCGACTGTGACATGAGAGGCTTTGGCTTCTTTCCCTGGTAAAGGTTAAGTCCCAGGGAAGTCCTTTCTTTGCTCTCATGAGGCTTTGCAGCTTGGCATGGAAGAGTTTGCATCAGACTTTCCAAGACAAGATCCCGCTTGTGAGTGTCAAGACAGCGCCACAGCGCTGGGGACCTGAGGGAGGAGGGTGGGTGTCTGAGTCCCTTTTATGCTGCTATAACAGAATGCCATAGACTGGGAAATTTATAAAGAATAGAAGTTTATTTGTCTCACAGTTCTGGAGGCTGGGAAGTCCAAGATCATGGCACCAGCACCTGGCAAAGGGCATCCCTTGGTGGGAAGGCAGAAGGCGGAAATGAGTGCACGGGACAGAGCAACTCATCCTTCTTATCGTGAACCCACTCCCGAGACAACTCACTCCTCCCAGGATAACGGCATTAATTCACTCACCTCCTAAAGGTTCACCTCTTCGCCCCATTGCATTGGGCATTAAGATGCCAGCACGTGGACTTGGGGACACATCTGAACCATGGCGGTGGGAAAGCAGCATGGAAGGCTGTACCTCCGTCAGCTGCGCGGTTTGCTGGGCTGGCTGGCGCTCAGCTGTGCCGTGTCCCTCCTCAGGCACAGCAGAGTCAGGATGGGTGACATCCAGGCCTCTACTGGCTCTGTCTACACCCCCGGCCCAGTTTGCAACCCTGAAGGGAGTAAGTTGTTCCAAGGAGACTGTACACAGCCCTCAGCGTAGGACCAGGACGAGGATATGCTCTGCGTGTTCTTTATTAATTGGGCTATTTCTCTGTAAAACAGTGCTCTGTTTGGTGGAAATTTAGGGTCTTGGGTCACGCACAAAAGCTTGACTGTGCCGTGAGGTGTTTGGACACAGTGCAAGCTTTCCTCCAGGGGCTCAACTCTACTCCCTCGGAGGTGGGGACCCCCTGAAGAAGGCTTGGGCAACAGAGCAGTGGGGAGGGAGAGGGAAAAAGAAGGAAGGGGCAGCGTGCGTGTGTGTGTGCGTGTGTGTGTGTGTGTGTGTGTGTGTGTGTGTGTGTGTGTCTTAGGCAGTGGGTAAAGGAGGGTAGGGACCAAGGATAGCTGGATGCTCACAGCAATTGTTGGGAAATACCTCAGGGACAGAACTCGCAGGGCAGAGGCCGGCGTCAGCCAGAGGGTGCAGGGTGCAGGCTGGCCGCTTCCAGATCTGCTGGAGACAGGCATGTACCCTTTAATGCCGCAGGATTTAGTGTCCCTTCAAGCCTAGTCTCTGTCTTTCTTACTTTTTTTCCTGCTAAGGTATAATTCACATACAGTAAAATTAACCCTTTTAGTGGACAGTTTTGTGAGTTTTGACATAATGTACACAGGTGTGTAACCACTATCCCAACCAAGACCTAGAACCCTCCATCATCCCCTCCAAGTTTCCCCAGATGCCTTTTCCCCACACCAGCCTCCGGAAACACTGACTGTTTTCCCTCCCTGTAGATTTTTCGCCTCCAGAGCAAGGTCTGTACAGAGCCATTAGCGTTCGAGTCTGGCCCCTTCCCGTTACGTTTCATTCCCGTTCCTTTTCCTGTTGCTTAGCGTTTCGTTGTGGGGATGGACCATGGCTCGTCTTTCCCACCACGGGGGGACATTTGGGTTGTTTGCAGATTTGGGCTGTTATGACTAAAGCTGCTAGAAACATTTGCATACAGGTTTTTGTGCGAACATAAGTTTTCGTTTCACTTGGGTAAAGACCTAGGAGTGAGACTACCGGGCCGCACGGTAAGTGTGAGTTTCACTTTGTAAGAAATTGCTCAACTGTGTTCCAGGGCGGCTGTGCCATTTTGCATCCCCAGGGCAATGCGTGGGGTCCCTGTACACCCCATTCTTGTCAGCGCTTGTATTGTCCCGTTTCCCTTCCATTCTAACAAGTATTTAGTGGCATTTCCATATCCCGTCATGGCTTTAACCCGCATCTCCTAATGGCTGATGATGTCCAGCGTGTTTTCGCGTGTTCATTTGCCATCCGTGTGTCTCCTCCGGTGAAATTTCTATCCAAATGCTCTGTCCGTTTCAAACATCGGCTTGTTTTGGGAGTTTCAAGTGCCCTTTGTGTCCTCTCTGCACAAGTGCTTTCTCAGACACGTGATTCCCAGACTCTTCTCGCAGTTCGTGGCTTGTTTTCTCGGTGTCTCTGTGACGTCTTCTGAAGAGCCAAAGTTTTACTTTTGATGAGGTCCACTTTATCCATTGTTTGTCTTCCTTGGCTCATCAGTGTTTTAGCATCATATCTGAGAAATTTTGTCCATGCCAAGGTCAGCTTTGCTTTTTTCTGAAAGTTTATAGTTTCAGGTTTTATACTAGGCCTTGAAGGGTCGTTAAGATGCATCGAACAATTATTTAGCGAAGATGGAGTGAAACAGATTTTCTTTTAACAAAACCGTCGACACTAGTGATCATTTTAAAAGCACTTAGACCAGAGGGTTCCAGTGTGTCTGTGTCCCTTTGTGCTGGGGCGAGCCCACTTCCAGCACGTCTTGTAAGGCAAGGCTGTGGCCGGGCTTCAGAATCAGGTACAAAGAGTCGAGATGATTCTGTTCTTCTATTTATGACACTCCCTTTGATCATTAGTCCACACCCCTCTCTTACTTTCCTTTTTTCCTCTTTAATCCACAATACTAACTCCATTCCTGTTCTCCTCAAAGACGGTGTGCTCTAATGTATTTGATATACCCTGATAGATATACAATGTGGCTATAGTCTGGAAACATGTAAATCTACATAATAAATAGTTAATTGATATTACGTTAAAATACATGATATGCTTGAGGTGTTGTCTTGAATTAGAAATTCATAGTTTAATACAAAATTGTAAGGAATGCATTAATGCAGCATTTTATCAATCCTGCAATGTGTCTGTAATGTGCTGGCTTTGCTGATTTGTGTCTCTGAGTTATACCGAATAAATCTATGCCTTTACTATACCCCAGAAGAAATAACCAAAGGGATTCAATATATAAAAACACGTATTACCCATGTTTTCAGATTTTTATGGCCACTCTCCATATGCAACTTCGTAAAATACATATGATGTGTATTTTTGATTCTGTTTCTTCCCCTTTTTTTCACTCAACATTATGTTTTAAAGACCTCCTCCTGTTGCTGCATGCAGATCTATTTTGCAGTTTCTAATTCTGCGTAGAATTCAACAGTATGCGTTCCAATGGTTTCTTATTCTCATAACTGCGAACACTCAGATGTCTGAGCTTTCTGGTAAGAACAAACAACTGCCGCCTGCGCGCCAGCATGAAAGTCCTCTGCGGGGATTTCTCCTCGATGCGCTCGGGCCAGGGCGCTGCTGGGTCAAGGCTACGGGCATAATTAACCTCGCTCCACGCTGGCAGGATGGCTGGACCAGCTTGTCCTCCCGTCATCAGCAGCACACGAGGGTTCCCGTCGTTTTCACATTCTGTTACTTGATTTAACCCACATCAGCTGCCCCTCATATGATGAATGGTGTCTCATTGTGACTTTTATTTGCGTGTTCTTAATCGTAGGCCTGTGCATCTCTTCATATTTTTCCTGGCCATTTTGATTTCCCACCTGTAAAGTTCCTATTCAGATCCTTTTCCAAACTTTTCTATAGGTTTTCCTGGTTTTTTTTTTTTCTTGTTTATTGCCAGGGGTTTCTTGGATATTCTGGAAATGAATCAGAATTATATATAGAAAATATTCTCCAAGTCTATGTTAATTAACTCTGTCGTGTCTTTTATGATGAAGAGATCTTTAAATTTATGCTATCAAATGTACCAATTTTTTACTTTATGTTTTTTTTTCTTGGTGTGTTGTTTAAAAGTCCATTTCTGCCCCTGTGTCACAAGCATACTCTCTTACGTTTTCTTCCATTCGTCTTACAGGTTTGTTGCCCCCGGGATCAATTTTATAAATTAATAAATAGGAAGCTAGTTTTATTTTTCCATATGGTAAAGTAATTTTCTCACCACTACCTACTAAATAATCTGTTCTTTTCTCATTAGTTTGTGGTGCCAACTTCATCATATATGAAACCCCCACCACACGCATGCACACACACATGCACGCACGCACACACACATACACACACGCGCACACGGGTCCATTCCCATTATTCACAGTAGTCATGATCTAAAAAGTCACCACGAACACTGAGTGAGCAAATAGGGAGCCACTTCTACTCAGGGAAATACAAGGTTAAGTTTCTCTGAGCCTTTGGTTGCAAGATTTTCTCATCCAAACCAACATATAACCTGGTTTAAGTGTGTTTCTGCTTAAACGCGTCTTATCTAATTCAGGCATACCTGGGGGGCGTTGTGGGTTCTGTTCCAGACTGCCACAACAGAGCATTAATTTGTGGTGCCAACTTCATCATATGTGAAACAATAAACAATAAAGTGAGTCACGTGAATTTTTCTGTTTCCCAGTACATATAAAAATTGTGTTTATACTATACCATAGTCTATTGCATGCAATATGTTATGTCAAAAAACGTACACACTTTATTTAAAAAATACTTTATTGCTAAAAAATGCAAATGATCACCTAAACCTTTTTGCTGGTGAGGGTCTTAGCTTGACGTTGGTGGCTGCTGACTGACAGGTGGTGGTCGTCCAAGGCTGGGGTGGCTGTGGCAATGAGGTTTGCAGAGTCGGTGGACTCTTCCTTTCACAAAAGATTGCTCTGTAGCATGCGCAGCTGTTTGATAGCGTTTTACCCACAGTAGAGCTTTCAAAATAGGAGTCAATTCTCTCAAACCCTGCTGCTGCTTTATCAACCAAGTTTTTGGAATATTCCGAATCATTTGTCATTTCAATAATGTTCATATCACCTTCACCAGGAGCAGATTCCATCTCAAGAAACCACAACTCATCTGTCCAAGTTTTATCGTGAGATAAACAGTCACATTGGTGACTCCACGTCTGATTCTAGTTCTCTTGCTGCTTCCACTGCATCTGCAGCTGCTTCCGACCCTGACGTTGTGAACCCCTCGAAGTCATCAATGAGGGGATCAATTTCTGGGATCAGTTTCTTCCAAACTGTTAATGTTGATGTTTTGACCTCCTCCTATGGATCATGAATGTTCTTAATGGCATCTTGAACAGTGAATCCTTTCCAGAAGGTTTTCAATGTACTTTTCCCAGATCCATCAGAGGACTCACTATCCATGACAGCTACAGCCTTACAAAATGTGTTTCTTAAATAATAAGACTCGAAAGCCAAAATGACTCCTTGATCCACGGAGTGCAGAATGGATGTTGTGTTAGCATGAAAACAACACCTGCCTCCTGTACATCTCCAACAGAGCTCTTGGGTGACCACCTGCATTTCAATGAGCAGTAATATATTGAAAAGAATTCTTTTTTTTCTGAGCAGTAGATCTCAACAGTGGGCTTAAAATATTCAGTAAATCATGCTGTAAACAGATGTGCTGTCATCCAGGCTTTGTTGTTCCATTTATAGAGCACAGCTCAAGTAGATGTAGCATAATTTTTAAAGCCCTTGGGGTTTTTAGAATGGTCAATGTGCACTGGCTTCAACTTAAAGTCACCAGCTGCCTTAGCCCCTAAAAGAGAGTCAGCCTGTCCTTTGAAGCTTTGAAAGTAGGCACTGACTGGTCCTCTCCAGCCATGAGAGTCCTAGATGGCATCTCCTGGCAACAGACGGCTGCTTTCGTCTCCACTGAGAATCCTTTGTTCGGTGCAACCACCTTCATCGTAGCCGGGTCTCTTGGATACTTGCTGGGCTGCCACATCAGCACCCGCTGCTGCACCTTGCACTTCATGTTATGGACGCAGCTTCTTTCTCTCAGCCCCAGACCTGGCCTCTGCTGGCTCCAGTCCTTCTGCAGCCGCCTCACCTCTCTCACCCTTCACAGAATTGAAGAGTTAGGGCCTCGTTCTGGATCAGGCCTTGGCACAAGGGAGTGTCGCAACTGCTTTGGTCTTCTACTCGGACCACTCAGACTTTCTCCACATCAGCAACGAGGCTGTTCCACTTTCTTACCATGCATGTAGTCACTGGAGTAGTGCTTTTAATTTCTTTCAAGAACTTTTCCTTTCCCCTCACAGCTTGACCAACTATCTGGTGCACGAGGCCTAGCTTTTGACCTACCCTGACTTTCAACATGCCTTCCTTACTAAGCTTAATTGTTTCTAGCTTTTGATTAAAAGTGAGACATGTCACTCTTCCTATCACGTGAACACTTGGAGGCCACTGTGAGGTTGTTAATTGGCCCAGTTTCAATATCATGTCCTAGAGAACAGGGAGGCCTGGGGAGAGGGAGAGAGGAGGGGACCGCTGGTCAGTGGGGTGGTCAGAGCACACAACGTTCATAGACGAAGTTCACCTTCATACATGCGTGCGGCTTGTGGCTTCCCCAAACCAAGACAACAGTAACATCGAAGATCCCAGATCCCAGGTCACTACAACAGGTGTGACAATAATAGTAAAGTTTGAAATACTGTGAGAATTACCAAAATGTGACATGCAGACGTGAAGTGAGCACGTAGTGCTGGAAACATGATGCCAATAGACCTGCTCTACACAGAGTTGCCACAAACCTTCAATTTGGAAAAAACGCAATATCTGCAAAGCACAATAATGTGAAGTCCGATAAAATGAGGTATGCCTGTACACATTTCTCACAAATAATTAATTTTATGGTCTTTGAATTATGTAAAGCCAGGGGCTGTGGACACCGTTCGTGTTATGTAGGTTTGTTTGCCAAAGTCCTTTTCAAACAAGCCCATCTCGTCAGTGTGGAAACGCTCTTCCGCGTAACACTTTCCTGTCTAACACTCAACAGGTATTTCAAAAATTGCTCTGCAGGGCTGGGCGCGGTGCCTCACGCCTGTAATCCTAGCACTCTGGGAGGCCGAGGCGGGCGGATCGTTCTGAGCTCAGGAGTTCCAGACCAGCCTGAGCAAGAGTGAGACCCCGTCTCTACCAAAAAATGGAAAGAAATTAATTGGACAGCTAAAAATATATGTAGGAAAAATTAGCCGGGCATGGTGGTGTGTGCCTGTGGTCCCAGCTACTTGGGAGGCTGAGGCAGTAGGATCGTGCCTGTGGTCCCAGCTACTTGGGAGGCTGAGGCAGAAGGATCGCTTGAGCCCAGGAATTTGAGGTTGCTGTGAGCTAGGCTGACGCCACGGCACTTGCCCC
>NW_012150285.1:4995269-4996977 GCF_000956105.1 Propithecus coquereli
TTGTGAATGGTTTCTTATTTTCTATTATATTTCAATGTTGCCTATCATAGGTGAAGAACAATACTATTAATTTTTGTGAGTTGATATTGTTTTCAATATTGAGGAATCTCTTATCAGTTATAATAATTTACCTGATGGTCCTGTTTTTTTTTTTCTTGAAGACCCTTGTTACAGCAGTTTTAGGTTTACAGCAAAATAGAGAGAGATGCGTTGACGTATCCCACATGCAGAGCCCCTTTCTCTGTCAACGTCTCCCGCCAGTGGTGCATTGTTACGACTGATGGGCCGACATCGACACATCACTATCACTCAAAGGCCAGACTTCACATTGGCTTCACTCTTGGTGTTGTATGTCCCATGGGCTCGGACAAATGTGTAATGACATGTGACGTGTATCAACCATTACAGTATCACACAGTATTCTCACTGCCCTAAAACTCTTCTGTGCTCTGCCTATTCTTCCCTCCCTCCCTGCCAACCCTAGAAATCACTGGCAACCACTGTTCTTTTTACTGTCTCCATAGTTTTGCCTTTTCCAGAACGTCATATAGAATCCTACAGTATGTAGCCTTTTCAGATTGGCTTCTTTCACTTACCAATTTGAATTTAAGATTCCTCCATGTCTTTGCATGTCTTGATTGCTTATTAATTTTTAGCACTGAATAATATTACATTGTTTGGATAAACCATAGTACATTTATCCACTCACGGACTGAAAACCATCTTGGTTGCTTCCAAGGTTTTGCAATTATGAATAAAGCTACTATGTTGTGTGCAGATTTTTGTGTGGACATAAGATCTCAGCTCCTTTGTGGAAACAGCAGAGAGTGCGATTGCTGGATCACATGGTGAGAGTATGTTTAGTTTTGTAAGAAACTGCCAAACGGTCTTCCAAAGTGGCTGCACCATTTTGCATTTCCACCAAGAATGAGTAAGAATTCCTGTTGCTCCACATTCTTGCTAGTATTTAATGTTGTCAGTGTTCTGGATTTTGGTCACTCTAATGGGTGTGTAGTGACATCTGCTTGTTGTTTTAATCTGCATTTCCCTGATGACATATGAAACACGATGTGGAGCATCTTTCCATGTGCTCGTCTGTGTATCTCCTTTGGTGAGGTGTCTGTTCAGGTCTTTGGCTCATTTTTCAATCAGACTGTTTGTTTTCCTATTGTTAAATTTTAACTGTTCTTTACATATTTTGGATAACAGTCCTTTATTAAATACGTCTTTAGCAAATATTTTCTCCTAATCTGTGGCTTGTCTTTTCATTCTTTTGGCAGTGTCTTTTGCAGTGAAGAAATTTTTAATTTTGATGGAGTCCAGCTTATCAAGTCTTTCTTTTATGGATTGTGTTATATCTAAAAAGCCATCGATAAACCCAAAGTCATCTAGATTTTCTCCTATATTATCTTCTTCAAGTTTTATAGTGTTGCATTTTGTATTTAGGTCTGCGATCCATTTTGAGTTAATATTTGTGAAAGGTGTAAGGTCTGTGTCTAGATTCTTTTTTTTCTTTCCTGCATGTGAATGTTCAGTTGTTCCAGCAATTGTACTTGTTCATTGTTGATACATAAAAAACATTGGACATTTGTCTATTAACCTCGTATCCTGCGAACTAGTTGTATTGCTTATTAGTTCCAAGAGGGTTTTTGTTTTTTGTCAGTTCTTTCAGATTTTCTACATAGACAATCATGTCATCTGTAAACAA
>NW_012150285.1:4997027-4997678 GCF_000956105.1 Propithecus coquereli
CAGGAATTTGAGGTTGCTGTGAGCTAGGCTGACGCCACGGCACTTGCCCCAGGCAAGAGAGTGAGACTCTGTCTCAAAAAAAAAAAAAAATTGCTCTGCAGCCTCCTGGTCTGCAGAGCCTGCCTGCAAGTCGAACATTTTCCACACTGCACTTCCTCTGGAAGCCTCGAGGCAGCCAGCACCTGCCGAGAAGGGTTTGGCATTTTCCTGACCCTTGGTAACGTGAACGTAAATTTCGTTGGCTTTCAGTTTCACAACGATGCTGTCCACATAAACTTCCTGTCCCTCAGCATCTCGTGAGTTCACAATGTGGCTGCTTCTGGCGCTTTCCGCAGCTGCCCTGCGCCCTAGACGTTGCTGTGGCGCTTCCCGGTGCAGCCGCACATGCAGACGGGTGGGTTTCCCTCGCGTTCCCTGGATGTGCTTACTGCACGTGGATCCACCAACACTGAATTCTCCAACTCCGGAACTAAGCTTGTCCGACACTATATTTTTTCCGTAAGGTGCATCACAGTCTTCTTACTTAGGAACACTAGACAGACACTTCAGCACTACGCTTGGGGGCATTCTAGACAGCAAAATCACCAACAAAATGCACGGAAATATGAGACACACGGCACCGAATAGGCGTGAAAACGACACTTGTTTTAC
>NW_012150285.1:5000418-5010814 GCF_000956105.1 Propithecus coquereli
TTTCAATTTTGACAATTTCTACTGTAATTTTTTATTATTTTTTAATTCTTCTTATATTGGATTTAATTTGCTCTTCTTCTATTTCCTAAGGTGGAAAATTAGGTGATTGATTTTAAATCTTTCTTCTTGTCTAATACATGCATTCAACACTATGAATTTCCCTCTAAGCACTGCTTTCACTGCATCTCACAAATTTTGATAAATTCTGTTTTCATTTTCATTTAGTTCAAAATATTTTTAAGTTTCTCTTGAGATTGTTTCTTTGATCTATGTGTTATTTAGAAATGTGTTGTCTAATATCAATGTATTTTTGGATTTTCCAATTATCATTCTGTTATTGATTTCTAGTTCCATTGTGGTCTGAGAGAAGAAATTGTATGATTTCTATTTTTTTACACTGTTAAGGTGTGTTTTATGGCCCAAAATGTGATCTATCTTGGTGAATGTTCCATATGCTTTAGAAGAATGTATTCTGCTTTTGTTGGGTGAAGTAGTCTAAAAACGTCGATTATGTCCAATTGATTGATTATTTTGTTGAGTTCAACTATGTCCTTACTGATTTCCTACCTACTAGATCTATGCATTTCTGATACAGGGATGTTGAAGTCTCCAGCAATAATAGTAGATTCATCTATTTCACCTTGCAGTCATATCAGTTTTTGCTTCACATACTTTGACTCTCAGTTGTTAGGCACATACCTGTCGTGAATTGTTATATCTTCCTGGAGAACTGACCCTGTATCTTCGTGCAATGCCTTCTGTAGCCCTGATAACTCTCCTTGCTTTGAAATCTGCTCTGTCTGAAATTATGATAGCTATCCCCATTTTCTTTTGATTAGTGTTCGCATGGTATATCTTTCTCTATCCATTTACTATTAATTTATATGTGTCTTTATATTTAAAGTGTGTTTCTTGCAGACAACTTGTGTTGGGTCTTATTTTTTGCTCCACTCACACAATCTCTGTCTTCTAACTGGCACGTTTAGAACACTGACATTCAGAGCATCATGATTTCTAATTCCATCCATAGTGGTGTAAATGACAGAATTTCTTTCTTTTTCAAGCCTGAATTGTATTACATT
Source organism: Propithecus coquereli (assembly GCF_000956105.1). NCBI lineage: Eukaryota > Metazoa > Chordata > Mammalia > Primates > Indriidae > Propithecus > Propithecus coquereli. Next base: position 5,001,501 of record NW_012150285.1, read on the forward strand.
GTGTATATACCCCACATTTTCCTTAGCCATTCATCCACTTAAGGGCATATGTTGATTCCGTAACTTGGCTATTGGGAATAGTGCTGCCATGAACAAGGGAGAGCAGGTGTCTCTCTGACATACTGATTTTAAATCTTTCAGGTAAATATCCCAAAGTGGGATTGGTGGATCATATAGTAATTTAGTTTTCATTTTTTACAGAATCATTTTCTGTGTTTCCTTGTGAATTCTAGGATTGTTTTTTCCATTTATATGAAAAATGAAATTGGAATTTTAGGAATTGCATTGAATGTGTAGATCTCTTTGGGTAGTATAGGATGGACATTTTAACAATATTAATTCTTCCAATCCATGGATACAGGACATCTTTCCATTTATTTGTGTCTTCTTCACTTTCTTTTATTAACATTTTATAGTTTTCAGTATACAGGTCTTTCACCTCTTTAGTTAAATTTATTTCTAAGTATTTTTTTAGCTATTATAAATGGGATTACTCCCTTGATCTCTTTTTCAGAAAATTTGTTGTTCATATGTAGAAATGCTACTGATTTTTAAGTGTTGACTTTGTACCCTAAGACTTTACTGTATTTGTTTACTAGTTCTAACAGTTTTTCTGGTGGAATCTTTAGGGGTTTTTATATCTAAGGTTATGTCATCAGCAAATAGTGACAATTTCACTTCTTTTCCTATTCAGATCCCTTTTATTTCTTTCTGTTGCCTAATTGCTCTGGCAAGGACTTCCAATTCTATGTTGAATAGAAGAGACAAGAGTGGCCATCCTTGTCTTGTTACAGATCTTAGAGGGAAGGCTCTCAGTTTTTCACTGTTGACTATAGTGTTAGCTGTGGGCTTCTCATATATAACCTTTATTGTGTTGAGTTACATTCCCACTGTGCCTAATTTGGTGAGAAGTTTTATTATGAAAGAATGTTAGGTTTCGTCAAATGCTTTTTTTGTATCCAGTGAGATGATCACAGCGTTTTTGTCCTTCATTCTAATAATGTGATGTATCACATTTATTGATTTGTGAATGCTGGACCATTCTTGCATTCTAAGGATAAATCTGACTTGATCATGATGAATGATCCTTTTAATGTGTTTTTGAATTTGGTTTGCTACTATGTTGTTAGTGATTTTTTTCTATCTATGTTCATTAAGGATATTACTCTTTCTTGTTATGTCCTTGTCTTTGGTATCAGGAGAATTCTAGTCTCATAAAGAGTTAACAAGTATTCCCTTCTCTTTGATTTTTGGAAGAGTTTGTGAAGAATTGCTATTAATTCTTCTTTATATGTTTGGTAGAAATTTAGAAGTAAAGCCATCAGGTCCTGGGCTTTCCTTTGTTAGAAGACTTTTTATTACTGATTCACTCCATATTCATTACGACATGTCAAGACTTTCTATTTCTCTCTGATTTAGTCCTGGTAAGTCATATGTATCTAAGAATTTATCCAGTTCTTCTAGGCTATTCAGTTTGTTGGCATATAATTGTTCACAACAGTGTCTTCTTATCCTTTGCATTTCTGTAGTGTCAGTTATAATGTCTCCTATCTCATTTCCGATTTTATTTATTTGAGTCTTTTCTCTTTTTTCCTGAGATAGTCTAGCTAAAGATCAGTAGATTTTATCTTTTCAAAAAACCAACTCTTAGTTTTCTTGATCTTTTCTATTGTTTTTCTAGTCTCTATTTTATTTATTTCTATTTTGATATTTTTTATTTTTTCCTTCTGCTAACTTTGGGCTTATTTTATTCTTCCTTTTTTATTTCCTTGAGGCATAATGTTAGGTTGTTTATTTTAAATCTTTCTTCTTCTTTGATGTAAATTTTATTGCCATGAACTTCACTCTTAGAACTGCTTTTGCTACATCCCATAAGTTTTGTGTTGTGGTGTTTCTATTTTTGTTTGTCTTCAGATATTTTAAAATTTCCATTTTAATTTCCTCATTAGCCCATTGGTTGTTCAGAAGCATATTGTTTAATTTACATCTATTCGGGAACTTTCTGAAATTTCTCTTGTTATTAATTTTTAGTTTCACACTGTTGTGGTCAGAAAAGGTACTTGATAGGATTTCAGTCTTAAACTTGCTATGAATTTTCTTGTGATCTAACATATCACCTAACCTAAAAAATGTTCTTCTGTGCTCCTGAGAAAAACATGTATTCTGCTGCTGTTGAATGGAATCTCCTATATATGTCTTTTGGGTGCATTTAGTCTGAAGTGTTGTTCAGGTCAAATGTTTCCTCATTAACTTTCTGTCCTGATGATCTGCCCATTATTGCAAGTAGGATATTGAGGGCTCTACTATTATTGTCTTTCTGTCTGTCTCTTCCTTCAGAAGAAGTTGTATCGGTGTTTACTTGGAGCATTTTGAAGCTCTGCTATAAGGGTGTAAGTGTTTAGAATGTTCCTCTTGATGAATTAACCTCTTTATTATTATATAATGTTTTTCTTATTTTTTTTTTTACAATTTTTAATTTAAAGTCTACTTTGTCTGATATGTAGCTACCTCTGCTCTCTTTTTGTTTCCCTTTCCATGGAATATCTTTATGCCCACCTTCACTATGTGTGTCCTTAAAAGAGAAGCGAGTCTCTTGTAGGCAGAATATCATTGGGTCTTTTAAATTTTATTCATGCGGTCAATCCTCTATGTCTTTTTATTAGAGAATTTAGTCCATTTACATTTAAGGTAATTATTTATAGGTAAGGACTTACTACTACCATTTTGTTCATTGTTAGCTATTTGTTTTATAGATACTTTGTTTTTTTCTTTCTCTCCTGCTGTCTTCCTTTGTATTATGATGCTTTTCTGTAGTGATATGCTTTGAATCCTTTCTATTTTTGGTTTGTGCATCTACTATAGATTTTTTTGTGTGGTTACCATGAGACTTACATAAAGCATCTTATACTTATAACAGTCTATTACAAGCTGATAACAAGTTAACTTTGATTGAATTCAACAACTCTATACCTTTACTCCTCCCCAAACATTTTATGTTTTTGATGTCAGAATTTACATCATTTTGTAATTTATTTTAGCTATAGTTGTTGCTATTAATAGCTTTGTCTTTTAACCCTCATTCTATGAATAAAGTTGCTCTACATACCACCATTACAGTTCCATAATATTCTAAATATGGCTCTGCATTATTTATGCCATTGAGTTTTGTGCATTTGTAAGTTTTGTTATTAGTTAGTGGCCTTTTGTTTCAGCTTAAAGAACTCCCTTTAGCAGCTCCTGTAAGGTAGGCCTAGTGTTGGTGAACTCTTTTGGCTTTTATTTATCCGGGAAAGTTTTTATTTCTCCCTCATTTCTGACAGATTTGCTGTATAATGTATGCATGGTTAGCAGGGTTTTTTCCTTCAGTACTTTGACTATATCATGCCACTGCCTCCTAGCCCGCTTGCTTCCTGCTGAAAAATCCACTGATGTGTCTCTTATCTCTTGCTGCTCTCAGAATTTTTTCTTTGTTTTTGATTTTTAATAGTTTGATTATTATGTGTGTTGATGAACTCCTCTTTAGTTGAACTTGATTCGAGACCGCTGTGCTTCCTATACTTGGATGTTGGCATCTTTCCACAGATTAGGGAAGTGTTCAGCCATTATTCTTTAAATATGCTTTCTGGACCTTTTTCTTTTCATTATTCCTCTGGAACTCCTTTTATGTGTATGTTAGGGCTCTTGATGGTGTCTGATAGTTCCTGTAGGTTTTCTTCATCCTTTTTTATTCCTCTGATTGGATAATTTCAAATGTTCCATCTTAAAGCTCACAGATTCTTTCTATTGCTGGATCAAGCCTGCTGTCGAAGCTGTCCTTTGCATCTTTCAGTTTAGTAATAGTATTCTTCATGTCTAAGGCTTCTATTTTTTTTGTCAAACTCATTTTGATTGTGTACTGTTTTCCAAATTTTATTTAATTTTTAAACTGTATATTCTTGTAGTTCACTGAACTTCCTTAAGAAGATTATTCGGAATTCTTTGTCATTTCATAAATATATCTTGAGAGCCCATTTCTGGAGCTTTTTAGGTTTCTTTGGCAGGTGTCATGATTTCCTGAGTCTTTGTCATCCTTGTGCGCTTGCACTGGTATCTGGTCATTTGAAGAGACAGTCACCTTTTCTGGCTTTTACATGTGTCCTTTGGCAGGAATAAACCTTCACTGTGTAGTCTAGCCTGGGATTCAGGCTGGGCCAGCTAGTGAAGATCCTGGGCAGGCAGAGCTGACTTTTGCACCACCGGGCCACTGCCTTTGCTCTGAGTTCCAGTGGGGAAGTTGGCTGAGCTCCGCTGTCTGTGAAGATCACTGGCTGAGGTCTGCGATGGGGCAGAGCTGTTGGCTGGCACTGCAAGATCCTCTGACGAGGCCAGGCCTCAGGATGTATTCCTTGGCCGGGTCGTACGGCTCTGTGAGTTCTGCAGTTAAGCAGGGTTGCAGAAAGGGCCCTGAGGTTTGAGTGAAGTTGCTGCTCAGGATGAACAGGACCAGCTGTTACGCTCAGTAGAAAAGCATAGTTGAGGTTTGCCTTTCTGCGTAGGCGGGAAGCCCACTTGAGGTGGGCTTTGAAACTGAGCTGAGTGTTTTTTAAGCTTACGAGTGTGGCAGAACCGGCCCTGGCACTTTGCTCAAATGTGCTGTGGTGGTCCTCTCCCGCTCTGGTGGAGTCTTGGGGTGGGCTTTGAGGCCATGCCGGGTGTTGTTTAAACTCCCAGACGTGGCAGAACAAGCCCTGGCACTTTGCCAGAATAAACTGTGGGGTCATCTCCCTGCCTGAGCAGGATCTTGGGGTGGGCTCTGAGACCACTAAGCACTGCGTAACCTCCTGGGTGTGGCAGAACTAGCCCCTGTCGTTGCTGAAATGCAGAGTGGCGGCGTCTCTCTCTGGGTGGTCATCTAGAGATTCAAGCCAGGCAGAACGTCCCCCACGTCTGGGGTGAGCGGCTTGGCTTTGCAGGGAGGCCACGCTATTCGCTTGAGCCTCTGACTGGACAGCAGCTCTGGCAGGTGCACAAAGCTGCCACCAAGATCCGCCTGCTGATTGTTGCGGGCTCTTGCTCTCTGCTTCGTTTCTACCTGACGCCAGGTGGTCTAGCCATGCCGTTTCTCTGTGCGTTCCCTGTGAGGTGAGGCCAGAGTGGGCTTCCCGGGAAGCACCCAGAATGCTGCAGAAGCTGGCCGTCCCCCTCTGGTTCTCTTTCCCCAGTGCGTAAGCTGTGGGCCTTGGGGAATCCCTGTGTGTGTGCGTGTGTGTGTGCGTGTGTGTGTGCGTGTGTGTGTGTGTGTGTGTGGTGGGGGGTATGATATGGTCAAAATCAGACTTTTTCTATTATGTTTCTAACACAGTTTTTATTTAGTTCTGTGGTCCATGCAGGTGTCTCTGGCTTATTTCCAAGTTTCAGTGTTTTCACCAAGGTGCTCTTGGCTGTGGATAGCTGCACTGGAACTTGCTATGAGGGATAGTAAAGCCTGGGACCTCCTATTCCACCATCTTGCTCTGTTCCTATTATTATTTTGAATAACCTGTCATCTGCTAGATCAATTAAGAATAAAAAAATAAAAATTTTAGTTTATCTTCACTTATTCTTCCTTCAATACTCTTCCTTTCTTTCTGTAGATCCAATTTCTGAGCCATGTTATTTTCCTTCTCTCTAGACAGCTTCTTTTAACATTTCTTGCAAGGCAGGTCTACTGCACACAATTCTTTCCATTTTTGTTTCCCTGAGAAAGTCTGTATTTCTCCTTCAATTTTGAAGGGTAATTTTACAGGGCACAGAATTCTAGGTTTGTGGGTTTTTTTTCCCTCACTCTCAACACTTTAAATATTTCACTCTACTCTCTTCTTACTTGCATGGTTTCTAAGGAAAAGTTGGATATAATGCTTATTTTTACTCCTATATATGGAAGGTGTTTTTCTTTTTCTCTGTCTGGCTTCTATCAGGGTTTTTTCTTTATCTCTTATTTTTTGTAGTTTGAAAATAATACGCCCAGGTGTAGGTTTTTGGCATTCATCCTTACTTCTTGGTGTTCCCTGAGCTGAGTCTGTGATTTGCTATTTGACATTAATTTCAGGAAATTCTCAGTAATTTTTGTTTCAAATGTTTCTTCTGTTCCTTTTTGTCTTTTTCCTTCTGCTATTTCCATTATGTACCTATTACACCTTTTGTAGTTGTCCCATAGTTCTCGGATATTCTGTTCTATTTTTCCTCGGTGTTCGAGGGTTTCTACTGATAGATCATCAATCTCAGAGATTTTTTTCCCTCGGTCATGTCCAGCCTACACATAAGCTCATCAGAGATATTCTTCGTATCTGTTGCAGTGTTTTTGATCTCTGGCATTTCTCTGTGGTCTTTCCTCGGGATTTCCATCCATCTTCTTACATTGACCATATATTTTTGCAAACAGTCTACTCCATTAAAACCCTTAGCATATTAATCATAGTTGTTTTAAATTCCTGGTCTGCTAATTCCAACATCTCTGCCATGTCTGGTTCTGATGCTTGCTCTGGGTCTTCGAAGTATGTTTTTGCCTTTTATTATGCCTTGTAGTTTTTTCTTAATAGGGTGTAATTGAGAAAAGGAAGTGCTGTGAATAGGCCTCGTAATGTGGTGGTCCAGGGGAGGAGAAGTGTCTTACAGTCCTACGATCAGGGCTCAGTCTTTCGGTGAGCCGGTGCTGCTGGGCTGCAAACTTCACAGGTGTTTCTCAGTTCTTTTCTCATCCCCTAAGGATGGCTAGAGTGGGCTGGCGTCGGCTAATCCCATTCCCCTAGGTCACTGAGGCTCTGATAAAATTCCAACAGGTGAGGCTCTGGCTAACCACCTTCTCCTGAGGGCAGACCTTGTAAAGAATGGAAAGCTCTGGCATAGTTCAAAATGGTTTCTTCTCCCCTCCCCCTGCTAGAAGCACGAGAGGATTTTTTTCTAATATTTGCTGTAAGAACCTGGTCAAACTCCTGAAAGTAAAACTGGCGAAAGTGTGGGGCCCCTATGACCAGGTCCCTCTGGAGTTTTCGATTCTCAGATTTGCGCACAACGAGTCTCCAGCCATCCGCGAGTCAGCAGGGTCGTCGTCCCCTGGCACCGATTTCCACGGAGATTGCTGGTCTGGTGTGTTGTGATTCTCTGTACCTGCCCACATGTCTCCCCAGTTTAGGGGACACTGGTTTGCCCCGTGACTTCGCTTCTCCTACAGATCTACAAGAGTTACTGATTTTTCAGTATATCCAGCTTTTTACTCGCTAGGACGGAGTGATGACTTCCAGGCTCCTCACATGCGCAGCTGGAAACCGAAGTCCCCTGTTGGGTTTCTGTGTAGATTATGGAATCTAAAAATAAGGACAGTCTCAGCTCTTCTCTTCAAATTCTTTTAGCTCTTATTCCTTTTCTTATCTCATAGTGATTGTCAGTACTTCCAGGTTTACATTTAAGTAGTAGCGGTAATGGTAGTCATTTCCAATCTTTAAGGGAATATTTAGGTTTTCCTATTAAGTGCAATGTTTTTGTTATTTTGGTATTTAGGTTTCCTCATTATGCAAAAGTGCTCTTACATTCCTAGCTCTGAGATTTTTTGATAATAAAAATTATCAATGGGTGTAGAATGTTGTCTAGTACCTTTCTGCAGATGTTATCATAATCATATGAGTTTTTTCCCTGTAGTCCTTAACATGACTGCTTTTCTGGTGCTAAATTGTGCTTAAATTTCCAAGAATAATCCTTCTTGATGATGCAGCATCGTCATCAATAACCAGCATCAACAACCTTAGTGAGCTAATATTTTGTTTAGCGTTCATGAGTAGAAAGAACTGTTACTTTTCTTGTATTCTCCTTATCCAATTTCAGAATCAAGCAAGTAACAGGGAATTTCTTTTTGTTAGGTAGATAGTGAGGATCTCTGGCTCTTCTTGGGACAAGGGTGCCCTGCTTTGGTGCGGTCTCAAGCAGTTGCTCCACCTGGAAGAAGGGCAAGGACGGGCACTCCATTGTAGCACTGCCCCACCTCAATCCCATCCCGAGCAACCGCTCCACCCGGGGAAGGAGGGGATGCTTTAGCCACCTGAGGGAACTCCCCAGCCCAGGCAGGATAGGATTCAGAAAGCGACCTAGAGTAATCTAAGGGTAATTATTATGCCCTTAGCTTAATCTGCATCGTGGTTCACCCCCACTTCCAGGTGGGCTGTCTTAGAGGGAGCTCCTCTATGCAAATGATCACCTGTTGATCATTTACTAACCTCCCACACCTCCCGAGAGCCCACCCCTGGACTGGGCTAATAAAAGGAAACAATCAGAGAATTCAGAGTGTTAGAGAGTGGGTCAGTCTGTCTCTCTCCACTGGCGGAGACAGACCCGTTTTGTTCTACAGTAATGAGCTACTCGTGTGAAACTGCTTCCTGCCTGGGGTTACTCTGTCGTATTGGCCTTGCTGGTGATTTTTGCAAGCAAGGAGCCAGAGGACCGGGATCAGAGTCTGGACTTGACACTGTGGTGTGTCTGGTCATTCTTTGGCCAAGAGCACACCAAGAACTGAGGGCAGACTGCCACCCTGACATTTTTGGTGCGGTGAGTTGGTGAGTTGGATTTCTCTGACATCTTTCTTGAAAATTTGGTAGAATTCATCCATAATAGCCTTTGGGTCTGGGTACTTTTTGGAAACTTTACTTCAATTGCCCTAACAATTATTGGTCTATCACATATTTCTCTTTTTTCTTGTGGCATTTTTTGGCATTTTACAGTTTTCCAGAAATTTATTTATTTGTCTAGATTTTCTACATTAGTTGAAGCTACGCTCTGAATATTTTTATCATTGCTCTGTTTCCCTTGTGTCATAGTTACTCCATCCTTAATTCAGTGTTTATTTGATTTGTATCACTTTTTTCTTGTGCAGTTGTGCCAGAGTTTTGTCTACCTGATTAGGCAGATTCGTTTTAGAATGTATTTATGCTGGCCAGAGCAGAGCCAACGTTCTTTAAAAATCTGCAAAACTTTTCCACTATTTAGTAGTCTTTGTTCTCTTTTCAGTTTTCTTTGGGAATTTCCAAACCAGACAACTTCTTGGGAGTCATGTTAAAGGGTTTAAGGTATATGCATTGCATGTAATTTCATATACTACATGACAGTAAAGACAGGGAGAGCCCTTATCTCAGGGAGTCCAGGGGAAATCAGGCTACTATTAAGTAATCACACAAACACAAAAATTACAACTGTCACGAGTTCTGAAAAGGAGTGGGGAAAAGCTATGAGAGGTGATAAAAGAAGCATCGACTCAGTTATGATAAGGAAGGTTTCTCTGAGTAAGTGACAGGAGTTAACCTGGTGAGGAG
>NW_012150285.1:5011584-5012990 GCF_000956105.1 Propithecus coquereli
ATATTGATTTGAGATAATCAAAACCCAAAATATTGAAGTTTAAAATTCGAAATAATTTAAATTTAAAATGATTCCTTGGGATCATCTAATCCAAGAGAACATGTTAGATCTAGAGTAAAATTTGTTCAACTTTCCTATCATTTAGCGCCGAGGATTAATATACTTTCCACTTATGACATAGTATTTTCTCTTCATTTAAATTGCGTGGCATGTGGGGCACAGAGGCTCACACCTGTAATCCTAGCACTCTGGGAGGTCAAGGCAGGAGGATTGCTTGAGGTCAAGAGTTTGAGACCATGACTTTACAAACAATAGAAAAATTAGCTGGATGTCATGCGCGCCTGTAGTCTCAGCTACTTGGGAGGCTGAGGCAGGAGGATCGCTTGAACCCAGAAATTTGAGGTTGCTGTGAGGTATGATGAGGCCACTGCACTGTAGCCCAGGCTACAGAGCGAGACCCTGTCTCAAAAAATAAATAAATTGAGTAAAAAGGTGCTGATTAGGAAATTTTCAAATCTGCAACCATCAGGCTGCCTAAGAGCGCAAACTCAACAGCAGCGTGTGCAGCCGCCGCAGCTTGAGCTGCCGAGTCAGCAGTGCGCATGCGCTGGCAGGCACTTGCATCCGCGTTGTGACATATCCTGGCTTTTTGGTTGAAAGATAATACCCACAAGCACTAAATATCTCTGGAAGTGAACAGAAGTTAGGCTTGCTTAAAGGATGCAAACTTTAGCTGCCCCAAAGATGTGAGGGGAGTTTACAAATCTGAGCCAAGAAAGAGTCAAGAAGTTGAGGGCTGGGATTTACCCCTTCTGTTTCAACGATATGGGTGCAAAAGAATTTGTCCATCCTCATGGGGTTTTAATAAATTCTTTCCATGACACATTGCACACTAGAACATTAAGCATAACAGAAGCCGTATGATGACTATGGATTTAGTAATGTGACAAATTGCTTTGGATATAAAACTTGAGATTGCTTCATTTGCTTTTGCAGCATATGGGATTCTCCTTGCCAAGCCATTACACGTGCAATATGGCTTTGTAATTAAAACTAGTGATTCCCTTCGTCACCATTGATTCCATCATTTCCTGGTGCAGAACCCTTTATAGTGTATGGTAGCGTGCAAATGTCGTAGTCTGAATACAGCTCCCCGTGACCTTCCTTCCTGGCCTTGCTACACTTCTGGCTCCTATAGGAATCTTAGAGGCAAATAAATCGTTTTTGTTTTTTATTTCAGGTTATTATGTGGGTACAAACATTTTGGTTACATTTTATGTCTTTTCCTCACCCAAGCAAGGGTTAGAGGCATGCCCTTCCCCTCTACAATGCTCCCCGTGTCCTTTAGTTGTGAGTTTACCCCTCCCATCCCCCTAATCCCTGGAGAATATTACTGCCATGTGAGC
>NW_012150285.1:5014270-5021969 GCF_000956105.1 Propithecus coquereli
TAGTACAGCTTGAAGTCTGATAGACTGATAAGAGGCAAATAAATCTATGTCCTCTTCCCTGAATGTGCCTCATACCTTCCTGCCTCTGTAGGAAATGCTGCCTGAAAACCTTCTTTTTCCTCCTTCAGCCGTGGCCTACTGAAATTCGTGCTATTCTTTGAGGCTCAGCGCAGATGTGCCAGGCATCTGGAAGCTTTGCAGGGTCTTCCTAATTCTATCAACCCAAATTGGGTTCTGCAGAACACCAATCCTGCCATCATATAAATACTCTGCTTTCCGGAGTGTCACAAAACAACAGTAGCACATTAAATGCTCTGAGAAATCTTACAGTAAAGACACCTGTTCGTTTTTTGTTCCACTCTGTAGTTCCCAAACTTATTTGACTATGGAACTCTTTTTTTTTTTTAAATACAAATAACTCCCATTAGCATCGCAGAGAGCACACTTTGAGAAATGCTTCCCTGCTGCGCTGCGTCCCCTCGTCTCACGTCTTTATTTATGCATCCATTTAGTCCACAGATATTTATTGACCATCTGCTGGATGTGGAGAAGGAAAAAAATGGACCCAGAGCCTTGGGAGAAGCTTCCAGGCCAGTAGGGAAATAAGATCATGACGGCAGCCCAAGGTAGGAAGTGTCGCCTGTCACAGGAGAGGCACCGATGAAGCCTCTGGAGGCTGAGCCCAGGGAGACGTGAGCTCAGCCCCGGGGAGGGGTTGGAAGGTCCCTCAGGAGGCGGACCCTGCGACAGGACGGCGCGTGCACGGATCCGGTCAGGGGCAGCCGCGAGGACGCGCCGTGCGAGGAGGGAGGGAGGACTGGACGGAAGTGTGCGCCGCCGGGGACGACCCTGCAAGGCTGTGACAGTCCTCAGCCAAGGTCAGCGTCAGAATTGTCCCGAGCCTGCCTGCGCGTTCCGGCCACTCTGGGCGCAGCGCGAGGGTCGCCGGCCTCAGTGCCAACCCGCCGTGGCATCCGCGGTGGAGCGGCGGCTCCGGGGGCCCCTGCACGCCGCGCGGCGGGAGCGTGCGTGCTTCCCGTGGCCGCAGCGCGGAGGGAGGCGCGTCGCGGGTCGGGCGCTGAGAGCACCCGCGGGTGACAGACGCGGAGCCCGGAGTCGCGCTGCCCGGGCTGCGATCCCAGGGGCTCCCCCAGCTTGAGGAAGTCACTTCACGTCTCTTCCTCGGTTTCCCGTCTTTGAAGCGGGAACGGTGGCGGGCCTCCCGTGTGTTTCCAACAACGCCAGTTCTCTGCGTCTGTGCCGCCAGCCGCGCGTCCTGTGATGCGGTTCGGTTCTGACACCGCGGACCTGGAGCTGGCACAGACCCCGCAGTCACGGACGCAGTCCCCCAGGGCTGCCCCACGCCGCAGAGGGGGCCCGGGCTGCTTCCAGGCTACGAACCTGGGTTTTCCCACAAGCCCCCAGCTTCGTTAACGGGGTTAGGAGCGGGGAGGCGCGGGGCTCCCGGCCCCCCAGGCTGCGCCACCCTCCGGGAACCCCCGCGTCTTCCGCTACCCGGAAGCCCATCCAAACCCTGTCCTTTCGGGCGGCTGTGGAAGCTTCGCTGCACGAGCGCGGTTGATTAAGGCTTTGGCCCTTGGTGATCGGCCCTCCGCAGCCCGGGGAAGGGGCTGGCGGTCGCAGCCGTGTGACCCCGCCTCGGGCTTCCCAGCGGGCACCAGCCCTGTCCTTCGGCTGCCCGGCGCTGCCGCCCTCAGCCGGCATTAGCGTCCAAGCACCCACGTCACTGGGAAGATTTCAAGGATTTTGGGAGATGCATGCAAGGAGACTGGGAGGAAGACCAAATATATATTTCGTAATATCAACAAAATATACTGTATTTGATCTTTTCACCGAGCTCCTGAAACCCTTGGAGTTTCCCGAGCGAGAGGAGTGTCATTTGCAACAAGCCAGTGCCTGACCATATCTGAGCTGATGCTAACAAGGTGGCTTCAGGGGGTGCCAGAAAGGCCCGCCTGTGACTGGAGGGTTCCACTTTCGGCCCCACCCCGACTCCAGGGAGCAGAGCGGGTCTGGAGATCGGCTCAGTCACCAGCGGCCGGTGACACAGTCAGGCCCACGCGACGAAGCCTTGGCGGAAACCCGTGACCCAGGTTTGGGGAGCTCCCGGGGAGGGGAACACACACCCCCATCCTTGCCCTAGGCCCCTCTTCTATGTGACTGTTCCTGCCTTCCGTCTTTTCTAGTACACCAGTGACTGTAAGTGACGTGCTTGCCTGAGGTCTGTGAGCTGTTGCAGCCAATTCATCAACCCTACGGCGGGAGGCGGGAAGGCTGGTTTGTAACAGGTCAGTGGGAAGCACACACAGAACTGCTAATACCTGGGCCTTGAGGTTGGCACTGAGGCGGGCAGTCGGGGACTGAGCCCTCGACCTGTGAGATCTGAGCTGAGTTGGATTCGAGGACACCAGCCGGTGGCCGCTGCGGAAGCTGTTGTGACAGGGTAGTGGGAAACCCGAGCGTGTTTCCCGCGCATGCGCTGTTATCCACAGCGACCGGCCTCCGGGTGCTGCTGCGAGGACTGAGCGTTCGCAAGCGCGATGTGCTCAGCCCAGTGCCTGACGGAAGCGCTCGATACACATTAGCTATTGGCCTCGACAGTGGAAATAAGGTGTAAATCTAAGGAATTTAGATTCTGCCCATCGGCAGTGGTCAAGCGCGGTCATTCTTTCGCATCAGAGTTGTCCTCCGTGAACATTAACTGGGCGGCACGTGGAAGATGAACAGGAGAGGAGGCCGTCTGCGTGCTGAGTGCCTACTGTATGCAGCACCTGCTCAGAACACTTGCGCACATTTTCTCATTTATTCCTCAAGACGGAACATATTATGCCCATTTCACAAACGAAGAGTCTGACAAGTGATTCCTCACTTTCCCAAGTTTAAACCTCGATCTATTCGACTAGAAGAAACCAGAGGGTTTTCGGTGACAGCACAGAGGGGACAAGAGATTGGCTGTGCGGGTGGAGAGGAAGGTGCAAATGCTGGGGGAGCGTGGGAACGGAGGGGGGATGTCTCCTCTGCTCCCGCCTGTGTTTCTTCTGGGCGCGACGTCTCCGGGCTACACGCAAGTATTTCGCGTGTGTTGTGTCTTTCCCAGCAGCTACCTCAGAACGGATGACAGCATCCAGCTCTGACGACGCGCCCATCGCTGCTCTAAGAGCTTTCACTCTATGAACTCATTTCATGATCACAACAGCCCTTGCAGTGGGCACTATTAATATCACCTCCATTTTACAAGAGAGGAAACTGAGGCATTGACAGGTTGGGTGACGTGCCCAGGACCATGTAGCTGTCAGTGGCATCACTGCCCCAGCTGGGATGCAAACATGGCAGTTTGGTCCTGGGCCTGCCCATTACCCAGGGCGCATGCTGCCTTCCACCTCCGTTTCAGCAAATGCTAAGGAAATTAAATGACAAGTCCATTTTCTGACAAATCTTGATTTTTACCCCCCTTAATGTCTGTGTCTGAAACTCAAATAATGGATCCTATGGCAATCAGAAAAATCAAAAGTGCTATTTTCTATTCCAGAAGGAAGAATAAGAGACCGCAGTGTCTCCTGGGCGTATTCTGCAGGAAAGAGGCTCTCTCCCTTTTTCCTTCTGGGCCTGCTCCCTGCTTTGAGGACTTGGCTTGAGTCCCTGGGCAGATGCGCTGGTTTTCACTGGGGTGGGGATAGATAGGCCAGGAATAAGTTGGGGACAAGGGTGGGGAAATCAAGGGTCACTTTGGACCTGGTTAAGTTTGAGATGTCTTTTGGTCATTGAAGTGGACTTACAGAGTTGGTGCTTGGCTATGTGAGCTGGAGCTCAAGGGATTAGCGATGTCTTTTGAGTGAATATGCATTTGAGAGAATAGGTGGTTGGTTAACCAGGCAACCACAGAAGCTTATAAGGGAGTCATGGGTCTGCCAACATTTTGAGATCAGGCAGAGGAAGAGGGGCTGGCAAAGGAAACAGATGTATGTCCACACTACTAAATGAACGTAGTAAGAATGATGGAGTGAACTAAAAAGTTTATACCGTTACGATGAATAACTTAGGAAAGTCCATGGTAAGATAAAGCAGCATTAGCTGATCAATATAGGCAGAGAAAGTGACTGTCTCAAAGAATCTTCTCCTATATTGCAATTGCCCTAAGTAATAACGAGCCTGTATCTAGTCAGAAACATTACATTAAGTTAGTTAAATATTCTGCTAAACTGTTAGGCTGATATCAAAACAAATAAGGAAGCAAAACTTCCAAACAATTCAAAACTGCTAGCCCTTCTTTGCTGAAATTTACGCTGAACTCACTGTCAGTTTTTTTCCCCTTTTATCAGGGGGATTAGAAATGTAAAACTTACCTATCACAATTCAATCGTGCATAATCACCACCACCCCCAAACGATATTCCAGAAGGAAAATGCCCTTTTCAGATTTTTAAATTGTATGACTCATTTTGATCCAATATTTAGTAAAAGAGAAAGACCACCTACTGTGGGTCCTTGTATTCAACACATCCTATATTTCATTTTTTTTTTTTTTATCTTTGTAGCAAGAATGAATTTGACAATAGGCATAGTGCCCCAAAATTAATATGTGCATAATGGTCAATGGATTTTTGACAAACGGTGCCAAGACTATTCCAATGTCTTTTTAACAAATGTGCTGGGAAAAATAGATACCCACATGCAAAAGAATGAAGTTGGACCCTGACCTCATGTCATATATAAAAATTAACTCCAAATGGACCAAAGGCCTAAATGTAAGAGCTAAAACTGTGAAACTGTTAGAAGAGAACATAGAAGAAAAGCTTCATGACGTTGGATTTGGCAATAATTTATTGGATATGACACTAAAAGCACAGGTGACAAAAGAAAATCTAGATGTGTTGGACTTCATCAAAATTAAAAACTTTTGTGCATCAAAGGACACTATCAAGGGAGAAAATATTTACAAATCATATATCTGATAAAGTATTAATATCCAGAATATATAAAGAACTCCTACAACTTAACAAAAGAAAAAACTCAAACAACCCAATTCAAAAATGGGCAAAAGGCCTGAATAGATATTTCTTCAAAGATATTAATAGATAAATTAACCATTTGGTTAGTAAGTACCTGAAAAGTTCAACATCACTAGTCATTAGGAAAATGCAAATTAAACTACAAGATATCATTTCACAGCAACTAGAATGGCTACTATCAAAAAACAAAACAAAACAGAAAATGACAAGTGCTGTGAGGACGTGGAAGAATCGGAATTCCTGTGCCTCGCTGAAGGGCGTGTGAAATGGTGCGGCCACCGTGGAAGACATTTTGGTAGCTTCTCAAAAAATTAAGCATAGAATTATCGTATGATCCGGCCATTCCATTTCTAGGCATATACCCAAAAGAATTGAAAACAAGGACTCAGACAGATACTTACAAACGAATGTTCACAGCAGCGTTACTCACACTGGTCGGAACGGGGAAACAACCCAATGTTCACCAACAGATCGATGTGTAAACAAGAGGTGGACGTGTGCACAGTGGGGTGTCATTCAGCCGCAGAGTGGCAGGAAATTCTGACATGTTGCGCAACATGGATGAACCTCGAAAGCATTATGCTAAGTGACATAATCCAGACAAAAGGGATAAATATTATAAGATTCCACTAATGTACAATACCCAGGATAGGCAAATTCGTAGAGACAGAAAGTTAAGAGGTTATTAACGGGTCTGGGGAGAGGGCAGGACGGGGAGTTACTGTTTAACGGGCGCAGAGTCTCTGTCTGGGATGGTGGATGGTGCTGATGGCTGCACAACACTGTGAATGTACTTAAGCCACCCCAGTGTGTGCACTTAAAAACGGTTAAAATGGTAAATTCTATGTTATGTATATTTTACCACAATAAAAAAAGAATACATACGCAAAAAACAAAAACAAAAAAACAAAAAAGAACTAACGAACCGACTTGAGAATCTCTGTTCACCTCTAGCCAGCAAGTTTGTTCTTGCTCTTGTGGGCTAGATCTCTTCTGAATGTAGTGACCGCCCCAGGAAAGGAGAAAGAAATCTATTACGGCCTTGTTTGTCAGCCTTCCCTCCGTGACTCGTGTCGGAGGAGAGCGATCTTTGCATTGAGTAGCATTCCCTTCGGTGATTTCTAGAGAGCCTTGCTCAAGCGGCCGGCTCTGTGAGCACTTACTCCCTGCGCTGTTCACTCAACAGCAACGTTAGCGATGTGTTCACCGACACCCAGGTGGTCCCTGCGGCAGTGCAGTATCGGCCGCCATGCCTGATGACGACTGTATCTACTTTGTTCAGCTTCTGTTTGCCTGGCTGAATCAAAGCCGTGATGCTGTTTTTCTCCTGGTTCTGACAGATGTCCGCACCCGTTGGTAGAGAACCGCAGCGTGTATGCGCGTATGTGTAGACGGGATGCGGGTGTGTGCACACACGGGCTTAGAGTTCTTCGCCTGCGTCCTCCCCAGTGGACGGCGTACTCTCACAGATCTTGCATGTCTTGCAGTACACCTCCGAGAAGTGGGCTGGAGCAGGAATCTTCCCCTCATTTAAGACGGTGAAAGATAAAATTACCGGCCAGAAGTTACCTGAATTCATACCAACACAAGCTCTATGATTTGTTTTCATGGGGATTCATGCTCATCGGATGAAATTATTTGTGCATAATTCACAGACAGGATTTCTGATGATTTTATATAGATGACCTTGACCACTTTCTAGCCATTATTTACTATTTTGAGGAGCTGGAAAACAATAACTTCTTGAGGTTCTAATATTAAATATGAGTAATATACTATCATCATCTAAAATTAGGTACACTCTTGAAGAAAGCGTTCTTCTAAAAATACAGTATTTCTGAAATCCTGTCTTCGCGTGCACGAACGTCTCCGCGGCCGTGGTGCCGGCCACGTGGGCGTCGGCGCCTTGCGCGGGGAGCGGGTCTGGCCCACCCGGCGGCTCTGGAGGGGCTCCGGGAAGCGTGAACTGCGCCGCCCTCTCCGGGAACGTCTGCTCTGGAGCAGCGGCCCCCATCCTTTGTGGCACCGGGGACCGTGTCACGGAAGTCAGTGCTCCCACCCGGCGCGGAGCCCAGGCGGGGATGCAGGGGTGGGGGGAGCTCTGCAAATGCGGACGGCGCTTCCCTCGCCCCCGTCCCCCACCTGCTGCGCGGCACCCCTCCCCCAGGGTCACGGAAGACGACTTTCCCGTGGTGTGGGGGGGGCCTAACAGGCTGGGGACCGGCACCGGTCTGCCCACCGGCTGGGGACCGGGGCTCTGGGCTGCGGTGGCGCTGCAGGACCGCCGGGCGCGGGCTCCGCCGTGTCTCTCCCTCTTCCACGAGAACAGCTCTGCGTCTCCCTGCTTCACACACTGAATCTCCGTCTCCTTGTTGGAAATCATGTCCCTCAAGCCAAGTCTGAACTAGCTCCAGAACTGACCCAGCTCTCTGGCCATTGTCCGGATTAGGGATGACACGAAGCCACAGGTCCAGATTTCAGCAACAGAATAACACAGCATTTTCTGAAAATCCAGATGATTAAGAGAATCTAACTTATAATTTGCCTTGAATGTGCCTGTACTGAAGATACTTTTCCCCTTCCCACTTTCTACCATTCTAAGACAGAAAGAAAAACAAACCTAATCCAATAACAGAAATACTGAGTTACTGAGTTGCTCAAAAAAAACAA